>NC_052502.1:13199929-13514600 GCF_016617805.1 Bactrocera tryoni | reverse complement strand
TTTGACACAAATGTGACTGACAGTACTGCCAACTTAAAAAAAATAATTCTTCAAATCTTTCGACGCGCGAAGTTCAAATTCAAATGTCACCTTTTTTTGGGCACAGTAGTATATAGTGTCATAACTTAGCCGCAAATTACGATACAAACTGTAATTTAGTACAAGGCATCGGAGTATGAATTGGCATTTACGGCTTAAAACTTTTTAAATAGTGGGCTTGACATCAGAAAATTTTAAATTTTTTTTTTAATTTTAAAATTTTTAAAATTTTTTTTTATCATAAGTAATGATTTTATGGGAGTCAGTGTGAAAGTTAGACAATGAGCGTAGCACCGCCCACATTTGGGTGAAATCCTCTACCTCAGGAACTAATTGACCAATTTCAGCCAAACTTTGTGTATATCACACTATTTTAACTTTTTTATATTACTTTATGAAAATGTGAACGGAATCGGCATAATATCATGCCTACTTTCCATAAATTGCGATTGAGATGAATCCAGAATTAATGCCGTTATCGACTTAATTTCGGTCTCTTGTCCAAAAATAGTCGAAATTGAATCACAACTTTTCAGTTGGCAGAAACCGAATATGAGTATGCTTAAAGCTGACTTTTTATCGAAAATATCTGTCAATCTGTGAGATATGCTTTAGCTAATCCGGGAGAATCCATCTCCGGGAATAGTTTGCCTGTATGTCAAAAATTGGTAGAATGGGATTAATAATGGGTGATCCATTTCGAAGTTACCTACTTTTTAATGTGGAATGTTGATTATCATTTGAAAGAACATTTTTATAACCTGAACAGGGTATATTAAGTTTGTCACGATGAGTCGATTTAGCCATGTCCGTCTGTCTGTCTGTCTGTCTGTATATATGTATACGAACTAGTCCCTCAGTTTTTAAGATATCGTTTTGAAATTTTGCAAACGTCATTTTCTCCTCCAGAAGCTGCTCATTTGTCGGAACGGCCGATATCGGACCATTATAACATATAGCTGCCATACAAACTGAACGATCGGAATCAAATGCTTGTATGGAAAACTTTCACATTTGACAAGATATATTCACGAAATTTTGTATATGTTATTTTCTAAAGCAACAATGTAATCTCCGAAGAAATTGATCAGATCGGTTGACTATAGCATATAGCTTCCATACAAACTGAACACATAGTTATTAACAGAAATGCACCTGTGAAGGGTATTTAGCTGCGGTGCAACCGAAGTTAACGTTTTTTCTTGTTTAGCATTAATTTTTCGAAGGTTATCTCCTTCAAATGTTGGCCGCTGCTAAGTCTTATATGGTTCATCCCTTGAGAAAGCGTGCTTTTCTAACAACGATGCACCGCTGCCTCAAATTAAAAAAAAAAAATCGGGTGAAAACTTGCCCTAGACTTCATATAATTTATATCAGAATTTTCAAACATCTAGTTGTCTTTACTCCTTTGGTATTCGTGATGGTATGTGAGGTATCTTAACCTTAAAGTTAATTACATTGGTTCAATACTAGCCCACACATACCGAATATAAAGATTTTTTAATTTCCTGTTGACTTTATGTGATATATGTATATAGGCCAATATGTGTGTTATCTTTAAGAAATTTAGAGAGTTTTTCGCTCTAATCACATTGTTGTTTTCTAACTAAAGTGGTTAAAATTAGACCAAGGATAGCCAAAGTCCTCAACTACGTGGTATAAAAATTTAAAACTCCTGGTTGATTTTATGGCATATATGTATATCGAATTGGTCCACACCTTACCGCATAACCCTAACATCATGATTTTCGATTAGTTGGTTGACTTTTTGCTCATATGCTCAAATATTACGGACACGAAAGTTGATTAATGGTATTGATTGCGTTTTTGGCTCTCAATTCGGTCACAATCGTGGCTCGTTGCGTTGTCAAACTCGTAAGTCCATGTCTCATTGGCAGAATAATGCTTTCCATGAATGTGGAGGAGGAATTCCCATGATCAAGCATGTCCAAAGAGACCTGTTTGGAGTACCCTTTTTGAAAAATCAGTCAAACCAACTTAGAAAAACAAGTTTTTTGAATTATCATTTACCGGGAGATTTTAATTAGAATTTCCGGTTGCTTTTTGTCCAAAGTAGAAATTATCAAAGTGAGTTTTAGCAAAAGAGAATGAATCATGCTTTCTCATGTTTTGTAATTGTAAGTTATGGATGTTTGATTGAAATCTTCTGACAAATTGGGGGAGATAAGGATTTGATTAGTGGTCCCTGATTTCCAATTTATTTTATGATAATATTTTTGTGTGAAGAATTTACTCGAAATTATCGTATGCAGTATTCCTGATCAAAATTTTAGGTTTTAGTCCGTCCTGTTCTCAATAAGTTTGGCAATGAGAGTTAACCCTTAAGACGATTACGAATACTCATTGTCATGAAATCCGTAAAGGAAATCGCCATAATTGGAAACTGAATTTATGTAGTTAAAGAAATTTATTTAAAGAATCCAATAGCAAATCCTTCTCGAACAGATATCAGCAATAATCAATTTAATTTTAATAGAAAAATTCTCTACGCTTCCCACTTATCGCTTTAAGTGACGTGTGCTGCGACTTAATATGGCGACTCAAGCGTAAAAAGTAGTGCATTTATATACTCAGACCCCGAAAAAGGGTTTGCTGCAGCTCAACTTACAAAAGCGTTTTATTATTACACACTTATGCAAAAAAAAAACATATTTATATATTATTGGTATGTATGTATATGTATATAAGAGAGTATACATATGTGCTGACCTCCAAGCAACCGAAGCAACCGCTACTGCAAGCATATGTGTACCTCTGTGTGTGCAGAGAGACTTATTGCAGGCGTCCAACGCTTGAGTGGACTCACAAAAGTCTCGCTGACCTTTCGCCTTCTGCCCTCGTGCCGCATTTTCTGAATTTTCCGTATGTTCTTTGCACTTTTCCGCACCTTCTTCGTAATTTATTTGCAGCTTGCAGCACTGCCACAACTGGTGCTCCTGTTGCAACAGCCGCAGTCGTCGCTCCTTTTCGGCAGCCCATTCACATTTCACGCTGAGCTTAGTGCCACAAAGGCCGCAGTGCGGTGGGGGTGGTGGTGCAGCGGCAAGGAAGTAAGCTGCTCAAATAACTGCTCAAGTGACGGCGGCGGCGGCGTGTGTGAGTGCGCTTGTGTATGTTTGTGTGTGTGTGTGTGGGGTCGCTCTAATTCCTTATGTCTAGAATGTCCACTTTGTAATGCTCTACGCTGCTTCCTTTTATTTTATTATTAATTTGCTGCTTCACACATGTTTTTTCCAAACTTTTTTCCTATCAGCGGTTCCCTACCTCTGTGTCTCTCATTCTTGCGACTAGTGCTGGGCTCTCCAAAAGCCAATTACATGCGTTTTGAGCGTGTAAAATTCACAGTAATATGATTTGAAATCCTTTGCCCTCAACAACGCACTCGCCACCGGTCGACCAGGGACCTCCGGCCCTCGGTGTGCTCAACTCAGGTGAAGTGTCCTTGCTAGTGTCCTTTGCTGCGTGATATTCTACTTTTAAGTATATATTCATGAGTGTGTGTGTGTATGTGTAGTTGTAGTGTTGGCCGCTTGCTGGTGGACAATAATTTCATTTGTGGCACATTGCTGCTACCGGATATGTTGCTATGCAACGCCGTGTCCGGCACATCCTGGTTACCTTGGCTTCGGTTGGGCGTTGGAAGCTTCGGCTTTATTAAAATAAATTCGGATTAAATTACTTAAAGGATAATACCTGCTCTCTGCGCAGCGGCAGCAAGTAAATATGTGTGTGCGTGTGTGCGTGTGTGTGTCGCCTATTGTGCATTAAGTTGCACATTGGCCATATTTATTTTCCAAGCTTTGCTCGTCTTCACCTTCCACTACACCCACTACTTCTTCTCCCTCTCGCACTGTCGCATTCTGCAACGTGTTTAAATGCGAAAAAATCATTTGAAGTTCGCAAAAAACTTAGTCAACTATTTATGCCGGCGGCAGGTGGCGCTGGCGGTGGGAGGCTTGCAGCGCGCGCGGTTCGCGTATTTTTAATATTTAAAATATTGGCCACATTTTGCGGATTGCCTCAGTGGTTGTTGTCGGCGCGGTGCAGTTGTCACGCAACGCACGCACACACACTCACACACTAACACACAGACGCGCACTAACGTACTCCACACTAAAGGTGCATTTTCTCTTTAGCAGCATGTGTCCAGCCAATGCTAGCAGCTTTGTTGTTTTTGTTATGCGCTTTGCTTTGTTTGGCATACAGGGTGCATAAGCAGAAATTGCATTTGCATTTTTCTACAATTTTTTGCAACAATTATGAATTCGTAATTATTTGGTTTGCGTGGCGAAAGCAAACAGCCAAGCAGCCGGGCGTTGCCACAAAAAGCTGCTGGCCTGCGCGTTTTTGTTGCATGTAATTCGACGTTAGTACATTTTTCGGGTCTGTTGGAAATATTAACGGTCAATGTTATTGAAAAGAAGTGTTTTTAGCTACTTGTTTGATATATCATAAACAGCCTACAAGTCGCATTAAGGTTTCTTAATAAGGAAAATATGTTTTTTATCGAAAATTAAAAATATATAAAATTATTTATTTTGTTGAAGATCGAAAATTAATGTTTGAAAGTTTTAGCCTTGTCTTGGGCAATACTCTATGTCAAATTTCATGCAGTTGACCCATATAAGAACTGGATTTTGATTGTTCAGTTTGTATGGTAGTTATATGTTATCCGATCTTGGCAATTCCAGCAAAAGAGCACTTCCTTTGGAATGGAAAGCAGTGTGACAAATTTCAGTTCGATATCTAAAAAACTAAGAGATTGGTTCGCGTATACACAGATAGACGGAGGAGCAGACCAATACGGCTAGTTCGTCTCAGCTCGTCCTGCTGATGTTTTATATAAATGTATACTTTTTGAGGTTACGAGTTTTCCAGAGAAAGGTTCTGTGAAAGATTTCTGGTCCTTTGCGCATTGGCTACGGCGAATACCGCAGTCGATGGAACGAGGAGCTGTACCAGATATACGACGATATTGGAATCTCCAATTGGCGCCAAACAGTGAAAATGCCAATAAAAAGAAAGATACTTTATGGGGTCTCCGACGATTCCTTTTGGGTCGTAAAAACTTCGTGGCAAACGTAAATCATGTTCTCTTAAGAGGTGGGGGTGTTTTTTGCCGGATATTGAGCGCTTTTTGTTAAGTTGGGTTAGGCTATATGTCACGTCATATATAGACCTAATGGCCCTTACAAATGCCAGATGAAGGTTCAGTTTAATTTGAGATGAAGTATTCGTCATAAAGGACATCAGCGGTATTTCCGAACCTCCCTTGAACTACGATGCTTCTGGATATCTAAAACAATTTCTATATAATGCTGGGCAGAAACATAGCAGGTGTTCCAACACCACTATCTTGCCTACTGTTTAAAGCAGTTAAGTTTAGCCACGCGGTACATTTCACACAACATTAGCAGACCTTTCCTGCGCTTTCTCCATGTATCGCCATTATTTACAGGGTTTGTCCGAAAAGTCATAGGACTGATTTTCTTCCGCCACGACTGTAGTTCGGAGCGTGCCCGTACCTACTTGATTCGGTAGAGGGTGTTCCTAGCTAACGGACAAGTGGCTGGTCAGTTGTCTCCGAGCAGCTGGACAGTCAGAATAAACATTTTCGAGCGACGCGTTTCTGTGAGTGGTACAAGCCGAAAAGACAGCGTTCGTTTGAGCAGAGGTACGCCACTAAATTCTATGTGAAACTCGTTTGATATGATTAAGCAGGCTTACCCAGACGTTGATTTACCAAGAAGTGGTGTGTTTCGGTGGCCCTGAGGTCGCTGATGAATGAGCAAATTCAAAGTATCCATTGCCTTTTTTGACATAAAAGGCATCGTCCACTATGAATTTGTTCCTTCTGGACAAACCGTCAACTCTAAGTTTTACGTGGAAGTCCTCAAGAGCCAAAAAAGAAGGGTCAATCGGGTCCGACAAGACATCGCAGCTGATTGGAAGTTGCACCACGACAACGATCCAACGCTCACACTGCCTTTTTTTGAACAGCTACCTAACCAAGACCGGCATCCCAACGTTTCCACAGTCGCCCTACAGCCCAGATGTGGTTCCCCAGACTTTTTTTGTTTCCTTGCCTGAAAAAACCGATGAAAGGCAAATATTTAGAGACGACAGAGGGGATCCAAGCTCCCATGTGATGCCAGTAGGTTCTGTCCAGTCATTAGGCCAAACATCCAGCAGTTCTTTTCGAGACGCTGTGAGTAAAAAAGCGATTTTTGTTGGCTTTTTATATACAAATATTGTATCAATTTTATCATAGACCTCTCTCTGTCTACTCATTCTTCCTTGCAGAGCATTCTTCCATCGAGATAAAGGGTTCAGGTCCTACCATGTTAGTGTATGCTGTGGAACGGGAAAACTCATCAGTCAGCTCATTCCTGGCGTTACTTTTGCGACCTAAAATTCCTGAATAATAAGTTATTTTTCGGAAGCGGACAGTTTCAGCTCATCATCTGAGAAAGTTTGCAAAAGCCTTGAAACCCGCAGGCCTAACTAAAACGTAGTCCAAAAGAGCTATTAAGTCCAAATGATTTACACTTGATCAGTATAATTCTGAGACCAAACAAGTTATGGCTCTAACTCAATCTGTGAGTGGTTTCGCTGTTGATTGTCTTAAAAGTAGCATAGTTTGGCTTAAGCTGAATTGTTTTAGAATCGACGGTACTTTTTAAGGAAAAGTTCAAACGTACATACTACAGATATGTAGGAAAAAGAGCTACAAGTTTATAAAATAGATTATACCTTACTCCACATCACACGAATAATTGATACCTATTGGGTACCCATAAAAATATGAAACATTCGTTACTACGTCTATACGTCTGCCCTTATATATGTAAATATGTATGCGCATGTGTGCCCTTTGTAAATGTAAAAATAACGGTTTTTGCCACATTAACGCCCAAGCAAGCCGTTAAACACACGTGACGCTTAATTTTTTGTCACACTCTCTTGCCGCAGGAATTCACAATTTGTTAAAAATTTCCGCGACTTTAAAGCTTACGGCGTTTATGGCGACAAAAAAGCTCGGCGGCACTTTAACGAAAATTAAATATAATTTTTACAATTTTAGTTAATACTATTAAAGTTATGGGTAGTTTTTGCTAATTGCTATGCTTGTATACATAAATATTGTTATAGCCATATTTGTGTTTATATTACCAATATTATTGATGAGTACTAGAGTTCACTTTTAATGGTTACAAATCATGAAAAACTATATTTTTTTCGACAGTTGATATACAAGTAGTGTGCTGATTTGAAATCCAGTTGATCCAGCAAGATTATTAATCGGAATCTTTGTTAATCGAAACCGTTCTTAGCTTGACAAGCACAACAACATCTCCTTGGTAGCTTTTGTTGGTTAAGAAACTAGTTAGAAAAGGAAGCCCTGAGCTTTGCAAAGTCCAAGTGTTGACTGACTAGTGTGGGCCGATGATTGCCAAAGAAATGAGCACTCGTGGGCAACTTAGGGAGCAAAGTTTAGATGGTACTATTATGAGAAAAACGAAACCCATGTAGGTAGAAACAGTATTCAGTGAAAGTTCAATCGTCCGAGGTGGATTCAATGACAATTATATTGAAAAAGTTTAAGGAACAGTGTTCGAAAATCATTGCATTGCCATTAGGGAGATGGCACTGTTAACATTTCTTATGGATGGAATCCTTATATTTTGGTTAATGTTTTAGATATCAAGCGTGTCATTGCTAAACTCTTACCAAATGACCTGAAATAGATGTATGGAAAATTGGACTAAGCCTAGGATTGTATAAAGATTTGCGTTAAAATAAGTGAAAGTGCCAAGTTTAATCAGATGGTATATCCATCAGCCAAAATATCTGCTGTTGTCAAACAAACAGTCGTTGCATGCGAGACTGGGCTCACCCGACACTGTTGACAGTCCTAACTTCGAAGTCGTAGATCATTTTGTCTATCTTAGAACCAGCAACACCAACAATAATTTCAGCCTCGAAATCCAACGTAGCATAACTCTTGCCAATAGGTGCTACTTCGGACTGAGTAGGCAATTGAAAAGTAAAGTCCTCTCTTGAAGAATTAAGACCAAATTGTAAAGATTACTCATCATCCCCATCCGGGTATATGCTGCAGATGCATGGATGATGACAACATGAGTCGACGTTACGAGTTTTCGAGAAAAAGGTTCTGCGGAAGCTTTATGATCCTTTGCGCATTGGCAACGGCAAATATCGCATTCACTGAAACGATGAACTGTGCGAGGTATACGACGACATTGACATAAGTAGTTCAACGAATTAAGGGACAGTGACGCAGTACCCGCCGGGGGAATTAGAGGAAGAGCAGGACCCGTTGGAAGGAGAAGGACCTGGCTTCACTTGGAAACAGCGAAAAGTAATAATGACTGGCGTTCTGTTGTTTCAATATATGTAGAAGAAGAAGATTTCCATAATTTTGCCTTTTAGTTGATTAGTTAGTTGAGAAAAGCAGATCTCAGTATCAGGGCACCGCGACACCACTTTTTCGACTGGAAATAAGATTTTTGAACCAATGAATTATGATACCGCGCTGTGCTGATGGAATAGCGGATATCTTAGACTTAAAAAAGGACTGCTGTAGACCCATTATCTTACAAAATAAGTTCCTGTGCATTGGTCAGAGCGCACTTAAATTCGAGTCTTCGGGCATGCTTTCGTCAAAAATTAAAAAAAAAAAGTTGCTCATTATCAGTTCTTTGCCGCCGTATTTGAATATCTCGGTCGCCAATTCATCGGCCTCCTCCGCTTTGTTGTTCATCAGACGGGTAATTGCTATTCGAACGTTTCCATGGTCGGGCAATGGAACGTCTGCTCCATCGTCATCGATTGTGGATTCGGGTTCACCATCTCTTGTTGTTATGTTTTCACTGCCATTCAGCGGATTGAAGAAATTTCCTTTCATAATTTCAGTATGCTTTAGGCTTCAGTCACTAGATCACTTCTGGGGGCTTAAAGAGTATGCTCTGGTGTTGAAACCTTCTGATAGTCGCCGCATCTTTTCGTAGAACTTTCGAGCATTACACTTGTCGGCCAGTTTGTCAAGCTCTTCATACTCACGCATTCCTGCTTCTTTCGTTTTCTGCCTGCAAATACGTCTCGCTAAAAATTTCGATACCTTGTGGTCGAATATAATGTTGCGAGTTAGGCAGCCTATTTTCTCTCCACTGCGACACGGTGCTCCTCATCGTACCAGGTGTTCTTTTGCCTTTTCCGAAAACCAACGGTTTCGTTTGCCGCTGTACGTAAGGAGTTTGAAATACACTAGGACTCGACGACGGAGTCTCTCCCCCACCATGAATCCCACAGTAAATTCCACAAGGACCTACTCGTCTCAGTCCTTGTCCCGTTCATCACACTTCTTGAACGGCGGTGATGTCAGCCTTTACTCTTACGAGGACATCAACCAGCTGGGCAGCGGAACCTTCACGATTAAGGGGCCGGTCATTCCAGGTGCATGTCCTTAAACCGTGATCCTTAATACGTTTGCAGTGGTTGTCATCAAAAGGCGTTTCTCCTCCGACGCTGTTTTGTTCTTTTCATGGGGAGCATTTTTTACGTGGCAGATCCCAAAGTGCACAATTCTGGGGAGGGAAGAAGTTATTCAGTTTTGGAACTGTCCACTTTTTCGTTGTCTTCTGTAACTATGTGAAGTGCAGCTCAAAAGATCTTTCTAGATCTTCACTACAATTTTATTGTCTCCTTCTCAGCTTATTCTTATCAAGCCAAACTCATACCGAAGCAATGAATCGCATTATTTGGATCTTGATCAGCCTTTGGAAGCCTGAGGCAAATTTTTCTCGCCAACTGTTGTACCTACAAAGTCTGTGAAGAAGAGAGCTACTTTCCTTAAGGAGTTATATAGTATTTCCAAATATTGCATTTGCAACTCCATCTACTCCAACGCACTTTCAGATTATTGGCTTAAGATGCCCTGAGATTCTCATACCATCCATTTTATTACAATAAAGTCAAAAAAATTGAGAAGTTTAATTTCCAAAAGTTGAATCTAGAACACAACCCACATCAACACTCCCCCAGCGCAACAGCTTGTGCACCCCTGACATTCTAAAGGCAATTTGCTTAACAACGCTTACAATTGTAGTAGTTGTTGTTATTTTTGTTGTGAGTACAATCTAGTTATCGTTGAACATAAGCTGCAGTTGTAGTTACAACATCCTCAAGCGCTCGCAATTTCCGTAACGCTAATGGTTGGTCAAGCAAAAGTTACCCGGATTAGTGGCGAAGTGTTGTTGTTTGTTGCAAGTGGCCGGCGAGTGCGGGTGCCAGTGCACTCGAACAACTTTTCGGTGGTAAGTGAAGTTATTTTTATTTGACTGTTCTTCATTTCGCCATATTTTTGCCTTTATTTGAACTGGGCAAGACTTGCCACCATTTGTTGCAACTAGCAAACTGCGGGCTACACACATATATAACTGTATATTTTCACAATTTTTCACAACTGCCATGCCATATCGAAAAGTACCTATGTTTGCAGCACACGGTGCCTTGTTGTTGCTGTTGCCATTTGCAGCAGCTTCAGCTGCCACAGTTGCAAATTTTATTAGAAGTTTTTTTGATTGCATCCACTTTGTGGAAATTCTATTCCGCACTACCAATCGCTTTGCAGCAATTTTCTTACTGCCACATTATTGTTGTTGCTATTATTGTTTTACTCATTCCGCATCACGTTTTTGTTGTTGCTGCTGTTGCTGTTGTTGGTGTTGTCGTTTGTGCAGCATTTTTTGCGGGTATCCGATATAGTTGGGTCAGCGCTTGTGGCCAGAATGGTTCTGCCATGTAGTGCACTCAGCCCCTCTCCGCACCGCACCGCCCCGCTCAGCTGTCCGTCCGTCCGACACAATCTCGCCGCCGGCTCAGTTATTGAGTGCAAATAGCAATTTCGCATTTTTTACTGCAGCTGTTGCCGGTGTTGTTGTTGTTGTTGTTGCTGCTGCCGATTGCCAATGGCTGCCATGGCAATATTGCAGCTGTTGTTGCTATTGCTTTTGTTGCCATTACTTGTGCGTATGTATGTATGTATGTGGGTAGGTAAGTGTGTGTGTGTGTAAGTGCTCATGAAGCTTTTGCAACATTCGCAACCATTTTGTTGCATGCCATTGCAGGCGTAGTTGCTTTTTATCGCAAAATTCTTTTACACTGATTTGTTTTTGCATTTTGTTTTTTGTGCTTCTACTTTATTGCCATTACTTTTTGTATTCGCTGTGCTCGCCAGTTTGTTTTTTTTTGTAGCTTTTAACCCGTTTTGGTCATGTTTGCCATTTTTATTGGTTGAAATTTTGGAATCGTGTTTCATAGAAGCTTTTCATGATGTTTGCCTCGACCTGCTCTACAGCGTCCCCCGCTGTCCGTCGTGTATCTATTGATAGTTGCTTCGTTCATTTTCCTAAAAGAATTTCACAGTTGCATGAATTGCGTTTTGGAGTATTTTTCAATGAGGAGGTTAGCAATTTAGAGGTAACATTTTTTCAGAAAATAATTTTCATTTTCAATAAAAATTCATAGATAACTTTTTGGCGTACTTTCTCTAATATTTTCTTGTTCCGTATTGAAGTTCTATATAATTTTCATTGTGGCTGTTCCAGAAGTTCATAAAATAACTAAAGAAACTTTACAGTGACCAAACATAACCTGACCAGCAACTCTCACCTTATGTATTCTCAATACTGAAGTTCTAACACTCTACTTTCGATGTTGGGAATCATTCCAAATCTGATTGTGAACCTAATTCATTATTTAGCCAAAAAACAAAGTAAATTTTATTGCAATAGTCCTTAAGGCCCAACATACCTATTAATCGTTAGACCTCAACCCATGAACTTCAATGAGACGAGTTATCGTAATCAAATTTGAATAGATGTCTTTTATGCTAGGTTAGGTTAATCTGGTAGGCTAATAAGACACATATAGACCAGTTTGGTCCTTTGCGATACTAGATGGAGTTCAGTTACTAAGTTCATTTAATTCAATTTTAATGGACTCTGTGGCCTCACTGTCGATACCTCCTCCAGTGTATACTGTGGGGAACCTGAATGATTACAGTGTAGTCATGCCAATGCAGGACAAGTGCACAAGAGTTGCTTTATTGCTTCCTTGGTGCCCTGCTCTAGGCATTTCCTGCAGTCTTTTTGATCTGTCAGCCCCATCTTACTTGGTCTTGCTTGGATGTTACAGTGTCCAGTTAGTAGACTCATAATGTTCCTTAAGCCTCTTCTATGGAGTGTCTGTAGGAATTTTGTGTACTTCTGATCTTCCGAGTGTTTTGAGCTAGATCTTTCAAGTATTGATTTACTGTTTGATGTACAAGCAAACGTTTCTCTTTTAGACTTCGAATTTCTTTTAATTCAAAATCGACAAGTTGCTTTAATGGGAAGGTTCTACATAGAAGGTTCAGTTTGGTTAGCTGGCTGATCCCTTAGCAAGATGCGTGATCACAAAAGGTCTGTTATATATAGTCTTTTGTAAAGCCAGATGACGAAAATTCGTACTTGTTTATAAGATATCGGTAAAGCGCACTGAACCTATCACAAATCTGCTTAATATATCTAATCGATCATTTCACGTGGATATCTGAAAGTATGATACCAGAGGTAATTAAGCTTTGCTCTGGAAAAGGAGGAACATATGAGAAGGGAGTTTTGAGATTATTCCAACTCAAATTCTTCCGAGCAACTGATGCAACTAACATTCGGTGAAATGTTCATTCTTACTGAATGAATTCTGAGCAGACAGTGTCCAGCTAGAACTATAACAACTATTGAAAGGTGAACTTTGCTGATTGTGTAGAGTTCATAAGACTTCTTGTTATTTACCCTAGACCAGGAGGAACTTTCGACTGGACAGCTACTAGTAGTTGATGAACGCTTGCGAGCTGACCTGCGGCTCAATAATCCAGTAGTGAACCATAAACCAACGTAGCTCCTGTCCATCCCGATCCCGAAATTATTGAAACTGAAGTGCTTGTACCAGCTAGCTCATCATCCTTGCGGTTTCCTGCAGTACCACAGGGGCCAGGCACCCAACTCAGTCTAATTATGTAGTAACTTGATGTTATAAACAAGGAATGTGGACATCCCTCACTAGTCCTGAGCACACCGTTGGAGAGCTCTAGCCAAATATTACTGCTTTACTATCGGAGTGGATAGTCAACACTCTGAGGTATCTTTATGGGAGCCACTTCCGCTTGGAAGACGTTAAGAAACTAAAACGCTCGAGCTGATGGACACATCTCCTCTGGGTACTCCATCTCCAACCCTCCCGCAAGTTTTGATTCATCCGTAAAAAAGCTCACCGCCCCTCTATTCCAGCGAGTTCTTCCCTCCCATGCCTCCTTCGAAGATTTGTGAGCAGTGAATCAGAAAAAGGGCTGGGCTCGACTCCAAACTAGGTTAGATATCGAAGTATAGCTTTTGCCGGATAAAATCCGGGTCAATTCCGGTAACGTAGAACCAGCTGTTGTGGGAATTGGTAATCCAGACGATCAGCTCGAGTTGCCGCGAGAGTCAAGAGTGATCCTTGCGCAGCTTCGTTCTGGAAACTGTGGCAGGTTAAACTTCTACTTATCCAGAATCGAGCATGACATGACATATCAAATACATGTCCAGCGTGCAACGAGCCCTGCACATCTGACACCTCTCTCCCTATAATCCGACTCTGTCGAAACGGCATGTTTCCTGGGGCTACTGTTGGATGTCCACGATGACAACTTAGCTAATCTTTACCATCCTAACGAGGAATAGATAACCGTTACAACAACAACGAACTGGTATTCCAAATGTTTTGGCATAATATAAAAGTTTGGCCCTCAGTCATCTAAGTACCTAGCTCGTCCGAGTCTGAGAGCAACTTTTGCGGCCATACACCTTGCGGTTATGTCCATCGGATATATATGCAGCAAGGCGTTGAGCATTATTATTTCGTAGAGAACCACATTCTCGCCAATTTTTTGCGAATGTCCTTTGGAACTACCTTTGGTAGGAGCCCCCACCTTTCACCAATGCCTTCTAAGCGGAAGTACATGTCAACCGATGCCTTCCTTTCTGGTTTCCTCGATGTTGGGTTTGCACCAAAATTCCCTGTCTTCTTACAGGTTATTCTAGACTACCTTTTTAATTAGTATAGAAAACTGTTATAACGGTCTAAGTGTCTTATTTTGGAGCAGTTCCTGACTTGCCTACTGACTTCCGTTATTCTCAAAGTCTCCCGAAATTTTTCGATTTGTATTAGTTCACATATCTCCGACGAAGGGTGCTGCTCTTCTGCTTGCCGCATTTTATTTTTGCTAAAAAAAAACTATCATCGACATTATTGTTGTTGTTGCTGCTATTGTAAATAGCGTAGAATATCTAGTGCCGAGGAATTTTTAGAGATTTGCATCGAATGCCGCATCGTTGGCGGAATTGAATTTGCGTTGTTTATTGCACATGCGTGGGTAGGGGGGCGAGAGGAGTATATGCGACAGGGCTCCTGCATATTGGTACCTGTGTTGTTGTATTTTGTTGGCCGCATTCATGATCTGCTTGCAACCGCCACGTTCGGTTTCGTTGTTAATTTTGAGTGGTGGCTGCGACACCAAATACCAAATGCCACAAAGTTGATGGCAGCGCCACGCGGCGCAGAGCAGCACAGCGCCACCGAGTGCCGTTGCAAGTAGAACATGGCGGTGACATGACTGGCAAAAGCATTTGCTACAACGAATATTTTGCATTTTATCGTGTACGAGTAGTTGTTGTTGGTTGTATTGTGTTTTGTTGTTTTTGCTGTACTTGTTGTTGTTAGTTCGATTCGCATTGTTATTGCTGTGGCATCAGTTGTTTTTCTAATGCACTTTCGCCACTTGCCACATGCCACATGCCGCACACGTTGTTGCAGCGTTGGCGCTGTAACTGTAGCACCAAGCGTTGGCCACCTACAAGCGCGCACTTGCAACTTGCCGCCGCCGCCCCTCGGTGTTGCCGCTTCGCAACGGTTTCTGTGCTTCAAATCCGATTTTCAATTATTGGATTTTGTTGTGTCACCGCTCCCGCTCTCGCTCTCTCCTTCCTTTTCACTTATTCTCATTTCTGTATTAGTGTGTATGTGCGTGCGTGTGTGTTGCTGGCAATTTTTTGCTGCAACACTGATTTTTTCGCCTTGCGATTTCTCCTTTTTTTGGCGTTTGCTGCATCGCATTGCCAACGGCAGTAATAATAATGAAAGACATGCAATGTGCATGTCCTTGCGTGTCCTTGTTGCCGAAAGCTACATTTTCTATATTGCCATTCTTCTAGTAGCTTTGTTTGCAGCAACAACGCACAAACTTACCCATACACACACTGGTGTTTTGTGGCCGTGCGCATGTGTGGGTGTGTGTGTGTGCGCTGGCACATTTCCATTTTTCGGCGGCTTTGTTCGTTTGCATGCAACGGTGTTGGATTGCCCAAAGTGGCAATAAAAGTGGCCCAATCAAATTGTTTATTGCGCTTTTCACCTCCCTCTTTTTGCCAATTTTTTTGTGTTTTTTTTGCGCTCACTTGCAACAACTGCTGTTTGTGTGCTGTTCGCTGCCTTTGGCCGAACACTCACTTCATATCCTTCCGTTTCAAATACCGAAATGCCACCGGCTGGCAATCTCGTTTGCGTCTTTGCTTTTGTTTTCCAATCACTTAAAGGCCAAAGGCATTTCAATATCCAGCGCTTGTAGGTCGCATATTCCCCGATAGCCGTGGGTAGGGGGGCTGAAATCGAGGTGTGCGTTTGACTGTCAATCGTTGTCTTTGATTTTGTGGCGAAAGTTGAAATGGTCGTTGTTGTGAATTGCTATGTTACTAAGTCTTCTAAAGTCTTCAAACAAAGTGCGTCCTTTCGGTTTATACGAATAATTTGTGTTTCTTTTTTCTAATACATTGTATAAGCATAATAGAGAATATTGTACGAGGGTTGCCTTTTATATATCGCGATTAAAAAAAAATACTAATTGTAGAAAATCGCTTAGGCTAGTTAGGTTCATCTGGTAGGCCAATAAGCCAGACCAGTTTGGTCCTTTGCGATACCAGATGGAGTTCAGTTGCTAAGTCTAAGAGGATTAGGCATCGTTTAGGATGGCTGCACTTGACGCGAATTTTAAGAGATTCTGCGGCTTCACTATCGATACCTCCTCCAGTGTATACTGTGGGGAACCTCGATGATTACAGTGTAGTCTTAACAATGCGGGACAAGTCCACAAGAGATGCTCCATTGTTTTCCTGGTGCCCTGCTCTAGATATTTCCTACAGTCTTGTCGTTCTGTTAGCTCCATTCTGTGAGCGTGTGTCTTTACCAGACAGTGACCAATTAGTATTCCCATCATGTCTCAGTCTCTTATATCGAGTGCTAATAAGAATTTTGTGTACTTACGAAAATCGCTTAATTTTTATTCAAAATATTTTCTATTAAGTTCTATACACTTTGTCATTCTGATTGCGGTGATCTGAAAGCATTCACCGCCGTTTCAGGTACCGAAAAACGTTGGCTTCTTAGCTTATCTTTTACTTACGGCAATAAAAATAAGTCATTTGGTCCAACGTCAGGACTATACTGAGATTGACTTATCAAATCGATATTTTGAGTACTCAAAAATGTAGTTATCTCAGTCGATGTGTCAGAGCTCGCATTGTCGTGGTGTTGCGTGATCTGTTTCCGGCGGTTGATTTTTCTAATTTCTTGAAAGACAGCTGGCAAGAAAGTGGTTGTATATCACTCAGTCGTATTATTTTTGTGGTATGGTTGCGACTTGTCCAGTTTTTTGCGTGAACAAGTTATGTTGGATTTGGCTAATTTTGAAACACCCATGCAGTCGGATGATGTTTACTTTCGGGCTCATACACGAAAATCCACAACTCATAATTTACTTGTATAAATGTTTTTAGCATTTTCACAACCAATCGACACAAGCAATTTTTGAGCGAATGACAAATTGTGTGTGATCCAACGTGAACAAAATTTTTTTCAGTCAAATGTTTATGCATGAATTTTTGCTAGTCTTACAAGTGTCCATACTTGTCTGAATCTCACGATAGGTCATATGACGATCTTGCATTATCTGTTTGCGCATAGCGTCAATAGTTTCAGGAGCAACAAATGATCTTGGACGACCTTCACGAAATTCGCTTTGGGGCGATCTACAAGCCCGACTGAATCCACTATACCATCGATAAACACTGGCCCTTCACGGAGCTTTAACGCAAAAAGTTGAATTAAGTTTATCAATGCACTGTTGCTGAGTTAATCCACGTCGAAAGCTGTAAAAAATAATCGCGATTTAATTCCATTTTTTGGTCGAGAAGAATATTTTTTGCGTTAAAGCTCCGTGAAGGGCCAGTGTTTAGAATATTTTAAGTTATTGTAAACAACACAAGCGGTCGTAATGCAAAATATTCTGAGTATGTATAACTTCAAAAATTTCAAACTTTGCGCTCAAGTTGTCAGTTGCTAGATTGCAACGCTATCACCAATCACCTATCACCAACGCAGACTACCATGCTCAATTTCGAAATATTATGGGCAACCTACGTATAGTAGTGCTGTGGTATAAAAAACGATATACAACTGAAAAGTCCCGATAATTAACTCCAATTTCAAGAACATTACACCATTCTTAATCACATGTCCGCAGACTATTTGGAGACATGAAAAAACTGCTCATAAATTCCACTAACCTTGTGGAGCTTGTTCAAAATTAAATTAATCCTTTTTATGTATAACTCCCATTTACATTCATAAATTTAAGATTTACAATTTTGCTAAAAAATTCTGTATTTAACAGAGTTTTCTTGAGACTTAATATTTATAAAAGTATCAATAGGATTAGATATTGAGAAGCTGTCGCCTTTGTCTTAATTGCTTACATCTTTAAAAATATCGCTCGAAACATGAGTAAACTAAATTGATTGAGATATTCCTTCAATATAGCGTTTCGAATGCTGGAAATGGTAAATCTTAGAAAAATATATAAAATTTATTATTGCTCTATTCAGTTGCACCAAATGAACCTAACAACTTAAGAGCATTCATACATTTGATGTGAGATTACTTATACGCACTGGTGCCGATAAAGGTAAAATATAGGTGTTTTATAGCGTTTTTTCTATTGTTCTTTTCTCAAAGTGTTGCTTCTAACCTACATATATAAGGACATATATAAGGTGGGAGAGGTTTGGTTGGAAGCCAGGTTGGAGGCTGTGGACAAAACGCCTTACAGCTCGCGTCTGGCTGCCAGTTGAACCTTCCTCTTCAAGTGAGATTAAGAAAATTCTCATATACTGCAACCCATCACTAAAATTAGACGATGCCCTTGTCTAAAACCGGCATCTCTGGACTGTGGATGAATTGTCACAAGCTGCTGGCGAGAAACGATACAGGTAGAACCAGGGCCTGTATGAGGGTCCAAAATGAACTAATAGTATTTCTTTTACCTATTTGCAGCAATGCTGTTAGGATGATGGCTAGGCTATGAGGCTACACCGGATGTTTCTGGTTAATCTCTGCGTACATGCCGCACGACGATTGAGGAAAACCTTGGGGTGAGTCGTCGCGAGAAACTCTCTCACGCCCGCCGGGGATAGACTCCCGACAAGGTGGAGGGGTGGGCATGCAAATCTGCACTGCACAGAAGGGCAGGGGGAAACCTCTCTGGTAGATCAGAGAACTCTCGGAAATTAGAGAGTCCTGCAGACGTTTATTCAACAAGGATTTGGTCTTCTGGCGACTGGCCATTGTATAAAACAGGACTTGCAATATACAAGTCCGAGTTAAGAAAAGCAAAGAAAACTTAATGGAAAACTTCTGCGAAGAAGTGAAGGACTGGAACTCTGTCTCCCCGGGTTATCTGAAATGCACAAATAGGAAGTGGGCTCTGAGCAGCGAGGATAGACTTCGAATGCTCTTTGATATTCACTTCTTGAGCAACAGGTCCGCTAAGGGGATATCTCTCGGAGCGCTGCAAGACGTTTGCGCGGCCTTTGTCAAACTTCTGGATGAACGGCATTTGACGACTGCACCTATCTATATGAATTGTATAAGACTGAGTAAAATCGCGGGGGTCTGGAGACGAGTCAGAGTTAAGTACATTCCGACAGATGACAGGGGCTCCCGTCTTCACAAGATGAAATTCCAAACAACACTGAATAAAATAGGGTGACACGGCTCACGCGTCGAAAAAAGGCTTCTGAGGAAAGCACCTCCTCATGGATCATCCGTTATAAGGACGAATATCTATATAATATGCCACCATCATACATCAAACGATTCTGTTAGATTGGCAGATAAAGCCAATTAAGACAAATAGGTGTACGTGTTATATATTTGTATTCTTCTCATGAGCATTAGCTGTGCATTACGAATCTCATCAATTGAGGCGCTTAATGCAATGTTCCATAAAGCACCCGTGAACATAGCCGGAAAATGTGTGGCTGCGGAGATGGCGATCAAACTCCGAAAAGGTAATTACTCAGATAAATTCGCATACTTTGATCGAATTCCAAAATACTTGAATCACCATGGTGGGCGAGCCTAGCTCTGTCAGTCTTTTCTCAGCTTACGTACCTTCGGATGCAAGATAGAAAGCGACGGCTGGATCAATTATTGCAAAGACAGTTGGTGCAGGAGTTTACTGTTGGGAACTGTCTTCCAACTCCAGTTTCGGGACCATTGCAGCGTTACTCAAGCGGTTGCTGTTAAGGTAACGGTAGATCTTCTGTTACGGCGCGCTGCCTCCTTCAGAGAACTGATAGTAGTGCCGAATCGAAGGAAACTGTCAATCAAATAAGCTCTTTATCTTTAGTTTTAATCTCATTAGCGGATAGAAACTCTGTTGGCTTCTTGCGGCTCACTGCTGGAAGGTTGGAAGGAAGAAAGATGAGTTCGTTGAACGCTTGTAGGTTACTATCAACAGTGCAGTCGTATAATCGCTCTGCTCTATAGTAAATCATAAGAAGTCAAGTGAGTTCATCACTTTCAGCAAAGTTCGCCTTTCAATAGTTGTAGGAGTAAGACTTGACACTGTTCGATCTGGATTTATGTGATAAGTTTGAGATTCTTGCCGGATGTCAATTACTTCTGCTGCTTGGAAGAAAATGAGATAGAGTCATCTGAACATTTGTCTCCCAAATGACCCGACTTTACCAGATCTGGGTCAAAATATCTTCAATCTCTTACTTTTAGACATTTAGGTAAAACGGCAAAAATTTAAATAAAGTACTTTAAGTGCTTTGTTGACAGTTATCAATAGAGCTATCTCTGTCCGTCCCTCAGCATATTCGCAAACTAATTTCTTAGTTTTTGAGAAATCGGTCTGAAATTTTGCACGTGCCTATTCTTTAAGCTAAGAAGCTGCTCATTTGTCGGAACCACCGATATCGGATAACTATAGTGGTTTAAATTCCACGGATAAAAGATATTTCAAAAAAATGTATTTTGATAAGTTGGTAAGATTAAACTTGGTTAGTTTGACAAATATGAGCGGAAATGGATAAAAATATCGAAGAAAGAATTTGTCTCAAATTTTGTATTCCTAACCAAATTTCGTGTGCGGAACATTGGCTTAAAAGCTTACGGTGACTCAGTTTTATCATAAACACAAGCCTAAGAGTGGTACAAAGCCTTTGAAGAGGGTCGAGAAACAGTGAAAAATATGGTGAAAACCGTCAGCAAAGTGCCCTAGATATGGCAAGAGCGCACTAAATCTCTCGCGAGTCTGTTCGAATGATTTTGATTGATTTCTTGAGTTCTTGCTCGACTCGTCCCGATAAACAAGAATTCAAAAAGGGTAAAGGTCTCTTTGAATACGCTTGATCGAGTGAATTCTGATCTCACATGCATGGAGAGCATTACAACTGCCGATGCGACATGGGTTAATGAATTTGACATGCAAACAAGTCAACAGTCATCGAAATGGAGGGAAAAAAAATAAATCAAAAAAACCACGTCAAATCACTCTCAAAACTGATGGTGGTGCTCATTATATTTTTCGATATTCGTGGTTTGGTAGATCGTGAGTATATTCGGGAGGGACAGACGGTCAATAAGGAGTTATATTTGGCAATATTGAGGCGTTTGCGTTAATTACATACGGCTGAACGTAGGTTTGACACGATGTTTATACACTATCGCATTAAGCCACGATTCTGAACGAATTTAAAGCAAACAAGTAAGGTTGGGCTAAGTTCGGGTGTCACCGAACATTGTATACTCTTGCATGATAAAGTGATAATCGAGATGTCATTATCCGTCATTTACATATTTTTTTATTTTGCTGTAGTTCCTGAGATACAGTTTTTGGTCCACAAGTGATCGACGCCACCCCCATTTTCAATTTAAAAAAAAAGCATGGGTGCAGCTTCCTTCTGCTATTTCTCCCGTAAAATTTAGTGTTTCTGACGTTTTTTGTTGGTCGGTTAACGCACTTTTAGTGATTTTCAACATAACCTTTGTATGGGAGGTGGGCGTGGTTATTATCCGATTTCTTCCATTTTTGAACTGTATATGGAAATGCCTGAAGGAACCGACTCTGTAGAGTTTGGTTGACATAGCTATAGTAGTTTCCGAGATATGTACAAAAAACTTAGTAGGGGGCGGGGCCACGCCCACTTTTCCAAAAAAATTTCACTTTAATATCTTTATTTATGGCTTAGTTATGACATTTTATAGGTTTTAGGTTTCCGCCATTTTGTGGGCGTGGCAGTATGCCGATTTTGCCCGTCTTCGAACTTAACCTTCTTATAGAGCCAAGAAATACGTGTACCAAGTTTCATCATGATATCTCAATTTTTACTCAAGTTACAGCTTGTACGGACGGATGGACAGACGGACGGACGGACAGACAGACATCCGGATTTCGACTCTACTCGTCACCCTGATCACTTTGGTATATATAACCCTATATCTGACTCTATTAGTTTTAGGACTTACAAACAACCGTAATGCGAACAAAACTATAATACTCTCCTTAGCAACTTTGTTGCGAGAGTATAAAAACGTAATTAATTTCATCCATCAACCACCATATTCACCAGATTAGGCTCAGTGTGAATTATTCTAGTTCCCCAAATTGAAATTGCCGCATCGTGGAACTCGTTTTCAGTTGATCGAAGAGATAAAACAAAATTCGCTGAAAGACCTGAAGTCATCCCATAAAGTGCTTATAAAAAGTGTTTCGAGGAATGGAAAGATCGTTGACATATGCTTATTTTATTTGGTGGATATTACTATGGAGGCGATAAAATAATAATTATTGATGAATAATTAAATATTTTGAGTTTTATTTACAATTTCCGAGTACTTTTTTGTCACTCTTTTCACTTCATGACTTTCTTAATCTCTTTTCCGTATGTGAATATCCGTAATTAATTGGATTAGGTCGGGTCTATTAGACTGTTTGTTTAAAGCAACTAAGTCCGTCAAATACTGCTCAACCAAAATGCGGTTAAGCTTTGTGAAAAATAGTTGATTAAAACAACAATTTTTTCATTTTCATAAAATTACACGAAGGCACAGAGACATTGATAATAGTGTTGTTGTCACTACTGGTATATCAAATTGCAAATACAGAATGCATTGCCACGAATTGATTAGAAGGCTTGCAACATGACTGCACTCAACTTTAAAATCACTTATATATATATATATATGTTTGTGTGTGCTTATGCAGCGGCCGCAGTGCAAAGTGACATTTGATTTTCACTTCCATTATTTGACTGCTGCAACAATGCCACCAAGGGCGGTGGAAGGAAGTGGCAGCATTGCAAGTTGCCGTCAAATTGAACCACGAAATACTGCGGCGGACTCAATGTGACCGACACAAATAGCAAAGCAATAAGCGTGCAACATGCAAGAGAAGCAATGATTGCAAGGCAGCACACACACAAACAAACATACATATGAACACATAAATATACATACACATATATATACTGTATATATATAAATATACGCGGTAAATTGACGCCGCCAAGCAAAAGGCTTAACAAAAAATTAAAAATTCCGGAAATTTTGAAAATTCTCGTCCGAGAATCACTTGGCGGCCAAAAACGTAAACGAAAACGCAAACACAAAACAGCAACAAAACCGCGGCTGGGCATGCAACAACGCCGCCAGCTGCCAGTCAAATGTCCAACTGACAGTTAACAACATAGCATGCACTTGTGGTTGTTGCTGCTGGTGTTGCCGTTGTTGTTTTTACTGTTGTTGCTGTTGTACGGCACTCGAACTTGCAATTTTCGCACACAAAGTGTCAGCGGCGCGCAATCACGCGCACGCACACACACACGCACGCGTGTTGCAATGCCGTGTGGCAGCCGCCATTGTTGCGCTACAATGTCTGGCCTTAACACGCTACACACACACACATATGTGTCTACACTGAAGCCGCCCACCATCGCCGCCCAACGCGTCGCGCATGAAGCCGCAACTTAAGTTGTGTGTGACACCGCCAGCGCCGCCATAAAGTGCCACATGTCGCTTCGTGTTCGCCGCGACATTTATATAGTATGCTACGCGTGTGTTGTTTTTATTTTTGTTGTGCGTTGTTGGCTATGCTGCTTTGCCTTTTCGGCCGACATCAATTTGTTGCAAGCATTTTTTCGGCCTTATTTTAATGGTTCACCGGTTATGTTACACAGTGCTGCTGCTATTGTTGTTGTTATGGTTGTTGTAGTCATTCAGTGCTTGTTGTTGTCCACTATTGTTGGCCACTGGCTGCATTGATTGACAGTGAAGTTGGCCGCAGAAGTGCATTAGCTTTTTATATGCACAACTTGCAACACAAGTGGCAGCAACAACAAGCACAACAACAAACACAATAGTTTGTAGCCTGCAACTGACATTGCCACACGCGTCCACTTGCCGTCATTTGTTGCCGCTGTCACTTAACAATGTTGCATGGTTGCAGCGTAGCCTTTTAGTTACACTTGATTTCTTCAAATCACCTCCCCTCCCTTTACACTAACGGTGTATGCATTGCAAGGGTCACTCATGTCATCCTAAACGTTGCCACTTTTTGTTGATTTCTTCGTGTTTTGTTTATTTTTCGGCGGAAATTTGTTAGTTCTGTGGCAGCTGTCAAGCCGTTGCAACGCCACCACTCACACACACACACACACAGGCACAGAGACACATGTGTGTCTGCAAATGGACTCTGGCCGCCAGCTGGTTGTCGGTTGTTAGTGGTTGCCTTTCGTTTGTTTCAAATTTTTATAGTTTCCGTTACTTAGCGGTAACTGTCATAGTTGTTGTTGTTGTTGTCGATGACACTTTTATGTGTATTTTGTTGTTGTTGTGTTGCAGCATGTCTGCTTTGATTCTACCGTTACGAAAAGTTTTTGACTCAGTTGCATATTAACCGCTACATGTCAAGTATCAAGCTACCAACAACAAGCAACAACAAAATTGAGTAGATTTTCTTTTATATTGCGTTTTAATCCGGACTTCTGGATAGCGGTTAATTGCGGTTTGAGCCTTAAAGCACAAAAAAAAATGAAAAAAAGACTTTCACTGAGGAAGCCAACATAATTTTTACCGTTGACCCTCGAGTGACCCTTGGGCATATTTGATGCGAAAGCCTTAGATATACTATACAGTATTGCCAATAGCTTCAAAAATCTGTTGCCTATTGCTGCTGCCACCGAAGTGGACTTTAAGGAAGCTGCTACCATCAAGGAGTTCATCAAGGTGCTCAGCTGCTGGTGCTGGAGCTGATGCCGAAAAGAAAGAAAAAACCAAAAAGAAGGAGTCGGAGTCCGAGGAAGACGGCGATATGGGTTTCGGTCTCTTAGACTAAGCAACTCAACACCAAAGTCAGCACAGGTAGCCCTCTTATCTTTAGCAGCGAAGTTTAGGTTGTAGTACAAATTGTCGAATCTTCAAATTTTTGCAAATCATCTCGGAGAGGCTAAACACTAAACACAGAAGACACGCCCTTTCTTCCAAGTGACCGCGTTGAGAAGAGGATAAACTTCATAAAAAGTTTAGAGTTACTCTTGCCACTAAGGCTGAATGGAGTGATTTTGTGCTCGACCTGCTACTGAGCACTATCAGGTGGTACACCGACTGCTCGAAAACAACGGAATGCATTAGAGGAGACATTGCGGGAGCGCATACCAAAGAGTCCATACCAAAACCATGTTTTCCGAGCATCTTTCAAGCCTTTTCTATAAGTCAGTGTGCAGAAATCAATCTCCAACGCAACTATCGGAACCTGTGTATCGCTATACTCAGCGATAGTCAAGCGGTACTAAAAGCGATCTCAGCTTAGGAGATCGAATTGCTATTAATGGAGGATTTCATAGGACAGCTGAACCGCCAATCAGTTTGCAAACGTGTACATCTAATCTGGGGGCCGGGGCATAAAGGGGTAGTCGGAAATGAGCTGGCCGACGAACTAGCCGCGTTGAGGTGACTTCCAGGATGCTGAAGCCGGAACCATGCATTACGGTGGGATCCCACACCATAAAGGAGTTGCTTCACACGGACGGAAGAGTGGGAAGAGAACTGCACTGGTAACATGCAACAGGAATGCGCCGCGCCAAGTTATTACTGGGAGGTTACAACCTTGCAATGTTTAGAGATGTGATCAACGTCTCCCGAGACAAATTCCGTCCTCTTGTAGAGTGCTCTCTATACAAGACACTGCAGGCTCAGGAAGCACTTGTCCAACATAGGCATTGTTTCTTGCACAAATTGCGGGTTTTGCGACATGAAACAGGAAACTCCAGAAGACCTGATTCTAAGTTAACCAGCAATTCGTAGCAGCAGGCTCAAGGCCATAGGATTCATCCATAGGGACAGATCACATCACGCCTGTCGCGCCATTTATTCAGAGTGCTGAACCTTTGTGACCATATGTGATTTAGGAGAGGGCACAATAGACCATAGGTCGCAGTGCAAAGCCTCAATTATTTTCTATCTTCTATGTCACCGAAATATACTGCGAGACTTGTAGGTAGCTCGGACGTTAGGCTTTCTCTTAAAACTTGTTAAGGCTGATATCCACAAAGAGACCTCAGTTGAAACACCAAAGTGCTAACAAAAACTCCTGGAACAAAAGACCCTAATTTATAGAAGAACCATTTTGAGTACATCACAACATGTCTATCACTAGATGACTAATCTTGATTCCAAACAGTTTAACCAGTTTACCGAAAATATTAAATCCAAAACGCTTCAACGAAAGCTTCGAAGTTGATGAGAAGGCATCGACTTCTTTTCAAATCGCTTTCATCCAGACAATTGAACTTGAACGTCCAAAAAATTCCACTCCTAAGTACTGATGACTGGGTCAAAGTACTCTTTGAGATTTTATGTCTTTCGTCATCAACAACATCAAAATACTCGCTAAAAAAAATACTAGTCTAAAATATTCAAAGTCTCTCGCTGTTCATACAAATTGTCTTTGGGAACACTGATACACTTCCTGAACCTTTTCGGAATATATGGTATCCTCAGTTAGCGAAGTCAAGATATGTAAATGTCGACTTCCATTCAAAG
The DNA here is from genome assembly GCF_016617805.1 of Bactrocera tryoni. NCBI lineage: Eukaryota > Metazoa > Arthropoda > Insecta > Diptera > Tephritidae > Bactrocera > Bactrocera tryoni. Next base: position 13,487,999 of record NC_052502.1, on the reverse strand, counting down.
TTATTTTTATTAATTGGGAGATGATCCGATTGCATGAAAGTTATCCTTCGCTGTCTCTAAACTAAAAGTCATAGTATAAGGGTTTTCTCCAGGCATGACACTGCATCGTGCAAAGCTGTGTCTTCCGATCTGTCTTTGATCTAGGCATGCATCTATGAGTATTCTGCTCTTAATGTACAAATCTTTCGAGATTTTAATTGTTTTTTAACAAAAACCAGGATACACTAATGGGTCTGAAATCCTTTGCACCGCTGTGAGAATTCTTCCCGGTCTTAGGAATAAACGCCACTTTAACTAGTCTCTAAGTCCTAATAATGGCATTTCCAAAGCAGTTCGCGTAGATGGTGTTCAGTCAGCTGCATGACAACTTGACCGTCTACTGGAGTTGCGCCGGTATGATGCCATCAGGACCCGGGGACTTGAAAGATTTGAACGAGTTCAGCGCCCATGTGAAGTAGAGTTTATCCATAAGTTCCAAGAAGATTGCACAGCACTATCGAAGCTCCACCAGTGGCACTTCAGCAGAGAAAAGTTCCAAGAAGCTCCTTCAGTGGTATTTCTGCAGAGAATGGTTGCAAAGTGACCAAGTGAGCCAATGTTCACCAAGTGGTCTCCCATTGACTTCCTGAGTTTTTAGAGGGTAGGAGCTTTCAACAGTGGTCTTACACATAGAGTTGAAGACCTCGACGAACTCATCAATCACGCCCGCGGATAGGGTCTAGCCGGAAGTTCCCAATTTGGATCATTGAAATTTCTATAATTATGTCTTATTGAGGACGAATCACCAAAACTAATATATTTAATACTCTGTTCAACAGTGCGAGAACTAAGCTTATACTGTAAGAGTTCGGAGGCCTCATTTTTTTGTTCACCAAAACCAAAACTTCAACCAAGGATCTACATTTTTTTTAAATACTTTAATAAAGTATTTATTTGTACTGATTTTATGAACTGCTATTTGTAAGGTTAGGTCCGAAATCAATGTCCGTATATTTTGGTTACCGTTACTTTATTTCTCTCTCATGTAACTGTTGTTGTTGTTGCTTTTTCTTGGTCACATTTGCACGACATTTTTGATGGCTGACAGTTGACAGTTGAACTTTTGACATCTCTTAAGCGTCTACTGAACCGAATCGCTGTCCCCGCACACACACAAGCAAATGAGGCGCCACCCTACACACACTCGTGACACACACACTCACACAAATACTTAAAGCATCGCACAATTGCAACGAAATACGAAACTCCTTTTTTAATTATCACTCGAAGCGGCGGCGCAGCAATCACAAAATATTGTCGCATAGCAATTGCAACAACACATAGGCAGACACACACACACACACATGTGTACAACAAAGCAGTGTTTCACCGTTGCCGGCCGCGTGAAGCTCCTCAATTTGGGGCATTAAAAATATTTGCTCAGCGGAATATTTTGGTGGTTTGCCAGCGCTGTCGTCATCGTTTCATTTGCAGCGTTTGTTATTGTTGCATTTATTATTGTCGCACTCATATTGCAAACATATGATTTTTGCTAGTGCCATTGCTGCTGTTGTTGTTGTTGCATTTCGTGGTTCCGAGTTGGTTTTAGCACTCAATTGCGATGCTTTTTATTGCCGCTGCCAGCTTAACTTTTTTCAGCGCGCTCGCATTGTTGCTCAACAAAGTGGAGTTGTTGTTGTTTTTTCAACGGTGGAAAGGAAGAGTTCGAAGGGTCTGTCGCTTCATTACGGCGGCCATGCAGACAGTCAGCCTTTCGGACATTATTGCAATGCGAAACCATTGTTTCGCGAGGCAAGCGCTTGCTGGTGTTTGTGTGTGTGTGTCGCGTCTGGCGGGTATTTGTCGCGCGAACGCATTGCGGTCGCCATATTGCATGGCATTTTGTGTTTGCACAGCGTTTCGCTCTGTTGTCAGATTTCGTGGTGCATTTTGCATTTTGCATTGGTTTCGCAGTTTTATGACGCTTTTTTCGCGTCTGCTTTTTTCCACAGGCGAGAAGACACTCGCGTAGGCGTTTTTTGTCCTTCGGCAGACGGGGTATGATTTTTATGCTTTACATATTGGGGAGAGTGCGTGGGATGTGCGAGGTCGTTAGGACATTTCGATACCATTCTTCTTCTTTATTGATGTAGACACCGCTTACGTGGTTATAGCCGTCCATCTCCACCTGATCTCTTCAACGGAGTGAAGGTCTTCCTCTTCCTCTGCATCCCCCATTGGGTACGCGTCGAATACTTTCAGAACTGGAGTGTTTTCACCCATTCGGACGACATGACCTAGCCAGCGCAGCCGTTGTCTTTTGATTCGCTGAAATATCTCAATGTCGCCGTATATCTCGTACAGCTTATCGTTCCATCGACTGTGGTACTCGCCGTTGCCAATACACAAAGGACCATAAACCTCTCGCATACCCTTTCTTTCGAAAACTTGTAACGTCGACTTATCAGATGTTGTCATCGACTATGCTTCTGCACCCTATAGCAAAACGGGAATAATGAGTGACTTTTAGAGTTTATTTGTTCGCCCGAGAGTCCGCGGACTTTAAAAAATATAATATTGGTCGGAGATTCCATTTGTTTGGAAGTGAAATCAGATACAGAAATTAAAGATCGCTTAGACGCTGGTGTGTTTTCTTAGGTTAGTTTAAGCAATAAGCATTCCACAAGATCAGTATGAAGTAATGAGTCTAACAAAGCTGTGTGATGGGTGTTGTGTTTGCTTGCTCCGAACAACAAGTGCAACAATGTACTTCACAGCATTATTTGACGCAAACCGAGGAAGTTTCTGCCATGTATCTAACGGTACCCACGAGGAGTCAAGAAACATAAGACTTCACTCGGATGCTACGAATAAGGCTGGATTGGACTCTGCCTTGTTTCGCAACTGTTGCTGAAATATGGATCATATGGATCGACTGGTATACACCTGGAACTGTGGAAAAGCAGACTGTGGTTATCAGCTCAAAAGAAGGCGAATACCGTCTTATCGGCCGGAAAGACGGAAAACGATGACCACTGTTATACAGCTTCCAGTGTCTATTTTGCAGACCTTCCGAAAACATATTTTCAGACGCGTTAGAGAAGTTGAAGCAACACTGGCTTAAATGAAGCGAGCTAAAAGAAGGCTATATACGCGAGTGTTCGTCTATAGAAAAGTTCCCATTTGAGGTCCGTCTTGGAAAAGTTTTAATGTGAGCGGTGTATTCATATACATAAGTGGCATGTTTTTCAACAGGGACGCTACAAAAGTGGGGACAGCAAACGACGCCATATTTTTTTCCCCGCTATTTTGATTTTTTTAACCGAATATTTTTGGTCCGAATAGGATGATATGGACTTGGACAATTTGTGGTCCCAACAGGACTGCACCAGAAGCCTAGCCGCGAATGTTAGAATCCATTTATTGAAAACCAAATTTCGTGAACGTGTTATCTCACGAAGTGGCCAAGTTAATTGACCGCCTCGGTCGTGCAATTTGACGCCGTCAGACTATTTTCTGTGGGGCTACGTCAAGTTTATATATGTCTACAATATGTCGACAAGCCAGCGGCGATTGATGAACTTTGTATGAATATCGAACGTGAAATTGCAGCAGTATCGGCCGATTTATGCTTGAAAACGGAAATCATCGAATGGGCTTTCACAGGAATAACGAATTTCATTGATATCCCAAGTCGTTTTTGTTTGCTCTTATTGAAAAACCCGTTACTTCCTCAAGCTTTTGTGGGTTATTGATGAAGCTACTACAAACTGAATACAAAAACTATTCTGAAATTTAATGATCTTGTTCTTTTTCATCTCACTCGTCATCTCGAAGGGTCATAAAGTGATCCGACTTTGTTTTGAACTTCTCTTCTTACGGATAATGTCTGAACAATAGATATTGTGTTTCAATGAAACTCCAGTATATTCAATATCATTCATTAATTTCCAACAGGGTTTATGGACAGACATTTTTTGTTGTCGCTCACCGCAGCATTTGAGGTCCAATGCGTCTGCCCGAATGTTTTTTCGTTGCTAGCAAACTTTTTCGCACTTAATTGGTAACCATGTTTTGTTACAGCTGTAGTAGTTGTTGTTATTGCAACATGCACAATGCACGGTGTTTATTTTCGAATGTCGGCGGATTTTTTTTATGTTGGCAACGACAACTCGAAATGCTTTCTTTTGTGGAGTGACAAACGCTTCCTTCCGCCGGCGCTTGGCCGCATTGCAGCAACCGAGGGGCGTGGCAACAATGGCGCTGGCCAGGGTTTGGCAGACAGAGGAAATGAGACGTGGAAATAAAAAGACGCGCCTGAAAACCGCGTTTAAGGCAAAGTAAAAATCACAATAATGTGTCAGTTGGCAATCAAGCGATTAACGGTGGATTTATGAAATGATTAATGCGCGCAGCGGACACGTCTGTACAGCTGGCGTCATTACAGTGCAACGTGTGTGGCATGTGGCAAGTGGCAACCAGCCTTTGTTGTGCGCATTGTGCCCGGCGGCAGCTCCTTCTGTTGTGGCGGCGGCCATATTGATTGTTAAGTTATAACATTGTTGTTGTTGTTGCTTTTTGTTGTTGTTGGCGGTCATCAAACGGATTTGGACACGCACAGCGACGAGTTAAAAGTTGTGGTTGCATAATTGAGGAGTTGCAGTTGCATGTGTGGTTGTGACAAGAGTTGCATGACGCCTCGGAAGCTTTGATAAAAGCTTAAAAGCGCTTGAGGACATGAAATTATTGCGGTATTAACGGGTGATTTAAATGAGAAAGAACAGTTATAACAGCAGTGCTATGGCAAGTGGAACATTTTCAGAATTTAAAATTGCAATTGTTGTTGTCATGCAATATTCGCATTGTTTTGAGCTTTCGCATGCCTCGACTTCTGCGGATGACAAAAGATCGAACTTGAAAAAATATTAGGGAAAAAGTGGAAAATAAAAGCAACAGCTTGCCGTGTGAAGAAAAAATTGAATAAAAAAGCAAAGCCAGATCAACAACAATAGCGGTAAACCAGAGAGATAACAACAGCAGCCACTACAACTACAACTACAACAACTATAATAAATAGTATTAAAAATGAATGCACAGCAGCCATGCTGTCACCGGCAACAAGCTGAACAATAATAACAATTACAAGGATAATAACTACAACAACACCAGCATAGCAACAACAACAACAACCACCTGGTATGGCAGCATTTTTAACCGCACTCAATGCGGTATTTGCGGTTAACAAAAGGATTAAAATGACAACAATGTGGCTACACGTAAGCCAACAACAACAACAAAAACAACAACAGCAAGGATAATATATACGCACAAGCATGTTTATAAATAATAACAACAACACTGGCGGTGACAAAGTCGACAAACAACGTAAACACACATACAACAACAACAACAACAGAAACAATATCAACAATAACAATAACGGTCACAATAACAACAACAATAACTATGTAAACAGACATAAGTCAGCCGTCAGTCGCAGTGTTACCTTTACAGCACGCCAACAATAATAATAATAATTGGAAAAAACAACAACAACAACAATGGCAACCACTTCGTGTACGGTCGTGCTTTGAAAAGTATCGACAGCTTTTTAATCACTTAATAAATACAATCAAATTGAATGCGGTCGACGGGACTTTGGTCTGCAGCACGCAAGCCGCGTCCTTACTCGGCGCCAGTGAGTTCGTGAGTTCATTTGCTTACCAGCTGTTTGGAGCGCTTGCGGTGTGTGGTGTGTGGCGCCAGCGCCAAGTGTTTATGCGTGCAAGTGTGTGTGTTGTGAGCCGCTCGATTTGGCCCAAAATCAAATTAATGACATTTAATTAGCGCTACATAAGCACAATTAAATTTTTAAGCAGGAAGTTTTAATTAACTGCCTTGCTTCTCTACAAATATGTACACATATACTTGCAAACATTGAGATGTGAGGGACGAAAGTTGTGTATTAAAAGATGATTAAAAGCAGGTGTTAACGGAATTTTGAAAGTATTTTTGGGTTGGCAAATTGTTCTTATAATGCCTGCTTATCGAATTTTTACTTTAGAAATATCCAGGAAGTCTTTCTTTTAGCAAAGAAAAACCAAAAAAAAAAAATAAATACGTAGTATATGTATATCGATAAAGTGGTTTAAATATACGTTAACATACGATATTAACTTTATTTATTGTTATTTATTCCTTTTGAAGGACTCGCACTGACTATTTTGCTAGTAGCGGAGAGCAACGCATAAATGGGTATATGTATTTGACAAAGTACATTTGGTATAAATGTGAAAAATACTATTAAGAGCAAAGAAACGGGGGAAAATGGAAAAATCATTAACATTGGCTATACCAGAGCAATAGTACCCTTCAGTTTGTATGGCAGCTATATGTTATAGTTGTCTGATGTGAACAAATTCTTAGAAGATTGTACCTTTTACTTTCAAAATTATCTATGCCGAATTTCGTGAAGAAAGCTCGGCACATAAAAAAGTTTTTCGCATAAGAACTTAATTTCGACTGTTCTGTTTGTATGGCAGCTACATGCTATAGTTGTCCAATCTGAACAAATTCTTAATATAATGTAACTCTTTCTTTGAAAATGATCTATGCAAAATTTCGTGAAGATAGCTAGGAAAATAAACAAGTTTTTCGCACAAGAACTTGACCTTGATCATTCAGTTTGTATGGCAGCTTTATGCTATAGTTGTCCGATATGAAAAATTTCTAAGTATATTATATCTTTTTCTTTGAAAATCATTTTTGCCGAATTTCAGGAATATATCTCATCAAATAAAAAAGTTTTTCGCACAAGAACTTGACCTTGATCGTACAGTTTGTATGGGAGCTATACGCTATAGTCGTCTGATATCGGTGGTTCCGACAAATGCACAACCTCTTGCATAGAAAATGATGTGTGCAATATTTCAGAAAGATGTCTCAAAAACTGTGGGCATGAGGGCACTTCAAAATTCAAAAATAAACGTTATTGAAGATACGCTTTCTTAACACCATCTAATTTATTAACTAGTTTCCGTACGCTTTTATCATTAAGATGAATGTTCAGTTAATTATCATATTTGCTAAAAACGCAGTTAGTGTTGAAGAAAGTTTGGGCAAAAGCAAAGTTAAATATTGACCTATAACGTTCAAAATGTAAAGAGCTCGCATATAACAAAATGTCACTCATACGCCATGTCATACCTTTCATAGCCAGCAATTTAAAACCGGTATTTTTATGTAATTACTGTTTAATATTGAAATAAATGTAAAGCAGGCAACTACAATAATTATATAAGTAAGGTAATTAAATAAGTAAGGCCAGTTAAATTCGGGTGCAGCCGAATATGAATTGCACTCGCAATTTGTACGAGTTAAAGTAGTGTGAAATATTTTAACTTTGATATGAAATTTTTTTTTATAATATTTTTTTTTTGCTATAACTATGCTGAAACTGATTTCAGTATTCATTCAAAGCACAATTTTAAACGAATTACCTTAATTTGTGCCTTAAAAATATAAAATACATGTATTATGAGTGAAAGATTTCTGCTTAATCTAACATTCTGGCCAATACTTGTGCTATAAAGTACAGTATTTACACAAAAACACTTTCCTTGGTATATGCTAGCATCCCATATTAGGTTAATCTAAGTAAGTTAGCTTAATCTGGTAGGCCAATAAGCCACGAGTTTAGTTTAGGACTTTTGCAATACCAGATGGAGTTCAGTTGCTATGTCCAAGGGGAGTAGTCATCCTATAGGATGCCAATGTATGGGTTTCCCAATGCTGATCACGTTTTCGGGTGACAGTCGTACCATTCTTGGCAAACTCGCCCACGATTTCATGGCCCTCGATGCTTTTGTAGCCTGGCACCCAGTAGAAGGGAAGTTGCTTGCCTCTTTTGCACTGCTGCCCTGCTTCCCAAGACTCTTCTTATTATTATTGCCTTGATTGTTGCTTGGCTGTTCACGTACATACATAGATGTTGACTCCGGAGGTTTTTACTGATGCATTAACGGCTAGCTTCTCGACTTTTTCAATAACATTAAAGTTGCTATTACCTTATGCCTAACTCTGGACAATATATTCCCGCACCAATTTCATCGTCCCTTTTTGAGCCCTCCGTTTTGATGTTTAGAGCGTTGCACATAGCCTATGCATACCTTTGCGCCAGCGATCTTTAAAAATTATAGTAAGCTTGAAACACGGCAGCTTGTTGGACTTATCTTTTAAAATTTTATTCCCATTTCTTAATACATATTTTATCAATATCATAAAATTTTTTTTTGAAAAGGTGGCAACCCTTTTAAGATAAATTATTGTAATATTATCTTACTTGAACATCTAGTAGGCTTTAGTACATTATTTTATCAATTTCATGAAATAATTTTTTGAATAGGTGGCAACCCTTTTCAGAGAAATTATTATACCGTTGCCTTACTTGAACATCTAGAACTTTTTAATCTATATTTTTATAATTATGGTGGAATAAATTTTTAAAGCAGGTGGCAACCTTTTGCAGATAAGTTACTCTATTTTTATCTTATTTGAATTTCATATAGTTTTTTGTTCAATATTTTACCAAATTTCTTGGAATATATTTTTCACACAGGTGGCAACCCTAACTAGAAAAATTATTCTATTATTGCCTTATTTAAACTTCTAGTACTCTTAGTAGAAAATTTTATCGATTTCGTGAAGTAAAGTTTTTAAACAAGTGGCAACCCTTTTCAGAGAAATTATTCTATTGTTACCTTACATACTTGAGCCAATATAACTTTTTAAACACCTGGCAACTCTTCAACACTAATATGTTTTAGTACCGCTTTTGCATATTGTAATTTAATTTTTTTCAAACATCTGGCAACGCATTAACAATTTAGTTTAAATTCATGCAGCTATAACACCGATTACCGAACAATTCATAAATTCTAATTTTTTGCAAAATTTAAGTTCGCCAACGCCGCTCACATAATCGCACAATGAGTTTAAAATCGAAACGCTTGAGCGCCTCAGAGCAAAATCCGGCAGCTTCAACGCAGCTCAACAATTAGTATCTGCTGCAGTTAAAGGATACCGTTATAATTGTGTGTGTGTGCGTGTGTTGTTCGTCAAGTGCAATAACGAATATTTGCCCACAATGAGTGAGTCGACGCCTCCAACCCGGCGTTGATAAATTTTTGGCCAATTCGTTAAAACATTTTGCCATTGTTTAACAAACCAATTAGCAATCAGAAGTGAACTAACACTGCAAATGAACAAATGAACAAGCGTCGAGCGGCAGCCAACTGCCAACTGCTAGCAGACGGCAGGCACCAAAGCACCAAGCCCAACTAGACACACGATACTTACCTCTAGCATACATATGTATATACAAGCATGCAGAGGTTAAGTGCAGCAGAGGGGGGTAGCCGTGGCAGCGGAGAAGGGCGGCGAGTGCAAGTCAAACTTAGTCAAGTCAGCCGAGTTGGCAAAGTCAGAATTCACAATTCAAGAGACAACATGTTAACAACCCAAAAAATTACAACAACAACAACAGCAACAACAAGGACGACAAAACTGCGAAGCATTCAGTTTTGGAGACAGCTATGACACCAACAAAACACGACGAAATGCAAAATGCAAAAATCAGCTCTGTGTGGGTGTACTCGTAGTTCATGGCTCGCACCGACGTTGGTGAGGTTGGTGGAGTGCAGCAGTGTTGGGTACACATTGGAGAGTTCATTAGGAGCTCCGCAATGACACTTCATTTGGTTGGGTTAAGCAGCTTCACTTGCTTTAATGTGAGCGCAAATACAATTGTGGAATTATGTGTGCGTGAATGTATGTGTGCGTTGACATGTAAGTGTGTGTGTGTGTGTGCAACATTGCGGGCGACACTTATTAGTCAGCATGCTGGATGCATGCAACAACTGATGCCGCACAGCTAGCAGCATCCTTTCGTGCATGTTGGTGTTGTTGCTGTTGTTGTTGTTGTGCCCTTTGGTGGTCGAGTATTTTCGGCACAAAATTTTTTAATTTAAAGGATCAACAGACTAAACGAATCGAATGAATCGGCAAACATTTCCAACATGAACGACAAATGAGCAAACCAATAAAGAGAAAGGGTGTGGTAGGTGGAGGTGGAGAGTGAGTTTTCAACAGAAAAGTAAATGCTGTTCAAAGCAGAAAAATTGCTTGGCGAAGACCGAGTGGGTAATGGAAATTTAAGAAAATAAATTTTGATTAAATTTGATTTAATTTTAATAATCAAAAGGATTAATTTATGAGGTTTTGGTGGATTTTGGACCCCGAGTCATATTCTTGGGCACTTCTTCAATGACAGTCCGAAGTAGCACCTGTTGGCAAGAGTTATAGTGCATTGAATTTCGAAGCGTACGTTGTTTTTGGTGTTAAAGTTGGTACCAAGATGGACGAAATTATCTACGATTTCGAAGTTTTGACTGCCAACAGTGACGTGGGAGCCAATTCTCGAGTGTGACGACTGTTAGAGATATTAGAGAGAGATATTTCAACTTGCCCTCGTTCACTACCAGACCCAATTGCCTCGCTTTTTGTCCAATCTGGAGATATAGTTACATATGATAAAAATCCGTGGAGAACTAGGTAAGGAGAAATCATTCAGAAGAGTGTATTTATTGATAAAGTGACGCTGCGAAAAACTAACTCCATTTAGCTTAAGGGTCTTGAGTGTTAATTTTGCCTTAAAACTGAACAGAGAGTTGTTAAACGAGGAATGATACTAAGCTTTATAATTAATCAATTTTTTTAGATTTTCTGATGTCCTCAACAATCAACTACAATGCTCATTTGAAAATTCTAAATCTGATCAATCTGGAAACAGAGGTAACGGAGTACTGAAAATATAGAAGCTATACGTTTTTAACGGGATTTCTACTGATGATTACAAAAATCCCAGCTTGTGGAAAGTGAACCCAGAATTCGGAATGAAGAACGTTGTTATTAATATATCGATACCTAGCCATGTTGAAGCTCGCGCGGCTACACAACGAATTTAGAACAACAACAAACACAGAACCCAGCGGAACTGTTTGAAGTCGGTGGATATGAGATATCATATATAACGCCGGTTGAAATGCATCAACTAATCTGCAAAATATGCCTTAATCAAAGCATTTCCAATGATTGAAACATCAGTGCACTGTGCTCTGTCTGTTATAGAAAGACGAGCCTACGATCAATGCCAACTATCAAGGCAACAGTTTGCTGTCTTTCGCGTAAAAGGCGCTGTCAAGCATGTTGTGTGAAAGACTGAAACTGCTTGCCAATAAAGGGATTGTACCTCATCAGTGCGCCTTTAGACCCAGTCGTTCCATTGAACAAATATTCACACTGCGACAAAATGCTGGAAAATACCAGCTCCCGTATCCCGATATAGGGAGTCTGCCAAACTGGTTCTCGAGGTTAATGAGAGTAAGTGAAAATATTTGACTTATGCTGGATACCCACTGGAGTGTGAAAAAGAATGAGCTACTAGCTGGGAACTATATGTCCGAGGCAGTCAAGATTACGCCACCACTATGAACAGCAATAAGGATAGATCCAGGCTAAAGATAACAATTGTGAATCGTTACTATTACTGTTTCAGTATACGATTAGAATGTAGAGCTCGCTATCGACTGGAAATATTAACAAACTATAAGTCGCAAATATAGTACATAGCACCCGTGCTTTTTTATAACTCCGAAGGCAGTACTCCAATGGGTAGAATTATAATTACAGGAAGAAGAAGAGATAAAATATTTAGACAAGATAAATAACAGAAAAATAGGGACATGAGGTCTAAAGAAGTTGAAAATACACATGTGTGAAGAACTAAAATAGTAACAGATAAAGCCAAATGTGTATGAAGCAACTGTCTTCAGTTCACTAAAACTTGGGGGTTACCGAATCGAGCAAGAAACTGGTAAAAAGCAGCACTGGTGTTGTCAGCAAAATGCAACGATAAGCTAGAATTCTATAACCGCTTCCTATTACATCTTTCTTTGATTCCGTTAGTCGATTTCATTTATATAAGTTGATCATTCAATTCGGCTCCAAGGTTTTTCGAATTTCATACTGACCATTATATACTGCAGAATCGTTTTGAAATTGTTTAATAATTGCTTAAATTTTTGGAAATAATGTTCTTGTGACTTAATGAAGAATCTATCAATAAGAAAAACGAGATTTTTGAACAAAATATAGGCGAATTGAACACCACGGTTCCGTTAGCATATCTTTTTCCATTTACGCAAATTTTCGTTGACCCAGTGCAGCATATCGGCTGGAATTTCGGCCAGAGTGCGCTGAGTGTTATCTTTGGGTTCCTCGAGCGTTGCTGGTTGATTGTCGTAGACTTTTGGTTAAACATACCAGCAGAGAAAATAATCTAGATGCGTTAGATCGAATCATCTTGACAGCCAAATGACAAATGCGGAGACAATGCAGTATCAGTTCGTGAAGGACAACAATAGTTCGCTCGCTTCCGTTCTGGAAATTTCGATTTACACTGATGAAAGTCTTCCAAAGATGAAATAATGTTTTTAGCGGACAAATGGCAAAAAGTGGTTAACCAAAATGGTACATATTTGTTTATTTACTTATTATTATGAATATAAAAAATAAGTTGAAGTTTGAATTGAAATACGCTAAGGCTTCTTCGTTTATTCTATATTTGGTAGGTAGTCCATTTTGCTTGATGATAGCTTCCAGACGCCTTGACATGGAATAAGCTATGTAGTTTTTGGGTTGTTTGCTTGGTTATTTTGTGGCATTCCTCCAACAGAGCCTGTTTCATCTCTAGTTTGTGGCAAACTGCCCGCTTTCTTACACGGCTTTCCAACTTCTCCCACAAATGCTCAATTGGGTTGAGGTCTGGAGATTGTGGTGGCAAGGGCAAAGCGTGTGTGGTGTTATAAATTAACTACATTCGTACAATATGCGTTGAATGCCTCGGGTCATTGTCTTGCTGAAATGTGAATGAGGTCGGTAAATTTAGTTTTCGGCCACTTTTTTTTTTAATATTCCTTCAAAATATTTAAATAAACTGTTTTGTCCATAATGTCTTCTACGAATAACAGCTCACCCACACCTGCTGCAGACATGCATCTCCACACTATTACCTCCACCACAGTCGTATTTCACTGTTGGAGCAAGTTTTTGTTTTTCAAATTCAGTGTTTTGCTTTCTCCACGACCGTCACTCCGAAAGATATTGTGTAGTATTTACTGTCGTCTGAGAAAAGTACTTGTTCCCAGAATGCGTTAGGTTTTTTAATATACTCTTTTGCGCAATCTAGGCGCTTCTTCTTCTTCATTATAGCTAGTAGCATGTAGTCTTCTGACGGTCATGGCATGAATATCCTTTCTAAATTAATTTTTCACCTCAGCAGCAATCTGTGTAGATGATAATTTCGAATCTAATTTGACTTTTCGTGCTGCTTTTCGCGATCGCTTAAAACCCGAGGACGACCGGTACGCTCAGCACTTTTTAAACATGATGTTGCCAATTGTTAACTGGATTTTTTCCATCATCTCATCTATTTCAGCATACGACTTGCCTTGGTTGCGCGGATGTAAAATAAATTTTCGCTGAAATACAAGTATATTGGTTTCTTTTTGTTTTGAAGACATTTTTATAAGAAAATATTAGTATTTTTATTTGATTTTAGTCCTTCTCAGGTGTGAATATTTTTGTTTCTGCAAATAATAATTCCATGCTTATAAAAATATCACTTTGTTCCGCAAAATTCATTCATTCAGTGTTATACAAAAATTTACTCAATGAATGTGTCACCTTCGAAGTTGAAATTTCGCCGGAAAGCACTTTCTATACGCCACATAAGCGGGAAATATTACTGACTTCCGTGAGATCAATTCACACCTCTGCAGGGCCAAGCGAGATGTTACAATTTTTCCAAAATTTCTTTGTCTCTTCACTTCGGTCATTGTGTCAATTGCTCTAATTTTGAAATACCAAAGAGATGCATAAATTTCGAAAAATTCGTCTTCAGTTGTGCAATCAATTGAACGCCTCGGAGTTTTTCACACCTTCACGCGAGAGAAAGAGTTCGACCGAATTTCCCTACGAAATATTACAAAATTTTAATGAAAAGCGGGTGATAGCTGTAAATATGTACATATGTATATTCATATGAATTCATTGTGTATATTTGTTTGGCTTCACTGCCAACCGAGCTGCCACCGAGCTGCTGACTTGACGCTGCGGCTGCCGTGTGGGTCCTTGCTATAAGCGTACCGCTAGCCTGGCAATTAAGTCGCAAAGGTAGATGGCTTCTACTAACTGAAATGCCTTTCCATGTTTTAGTTTTAGTAGTTGTTCTTTTTAATCTTGTTTACTTTCTTCTTGCGCAGGCCTTTTTCTGCTCGCACGCTTCGCCGCACCGCTTAGGTAAGTAGTCACTCAGAAATCCTTAAGTCCATGCCGTTAGTTGGGCGTTTTGTTGCTCGTTTGTTTGTTGTTCATATTATTGTGTCTATATACAAGCGCACATGTTTCGCTTGCCTCTCAAGCGTAGGTATGTATGTGCACATGTGTGTTGGCGTTGTGCGCCTTGCCGTGCCACGACCTTGTGTTAATTGCCACCGAAATGCAATTATTTCCGTTGTTTAGCTACGCGCTTGCCGAAAAGCCGAAAGGCCGTCCAACAGGTAGGTGTGTGTGTGTGTAGTGTTGGCTTCTCTGAGCGCTCAGCGTTAAGAAGTCGCCTCCTACTGCTTTCACTGCTGCCAGGCCGCCGCCGCTGTGTGCAGTCTTCACTTTGTGGCCGAGCTATGCTTCCTCTTCTCAGTTGTTGCCTGCATTTGTTGTTGCAGTTAAGTTCTTTGGAGTTCTTTGTAAAAAATGTCGCGTGTAAGTGACAGAATTCTGCCCTTGCTGAATACTTAAAGCGGTACAGTGTATCACAGTTGATCAAAATTTAGTTAGGCTTGGTGGGGTTCGATGGCTTATCCTGGAATAATATTTGGACTAATTTACGCAGTCGTTTGTGAAGCCGCAAAAAATAACTCCTGTATCCGATATTATAAGTCGGTGAATTCTTATCTGCTCCGGTGTTTAATTTCAGGAACCTGTTAGAACCAAAATAGCGGCTAGCCCAATTAAGGACCAAGAACTTAACTTTATCCACCACTGTCGGGTCTACGTAACCGGAACGGACTCGGATTTTTATTCGGCCAAGAACTGTGAACTCGGCAGACTTCTGCGGTTACAAGAACAACAACAACTAAGGACAAAGAGCTCACCGCATCCCTAACGATGGATTTGGAGCGAAAAGAGTCTTGCGACAGCTCAGGAATCGATCGTAGATCAGCGCTAGCCAAGATTTAACGAAACCCTGCTTTCCCGTGCTAGAACGTACGATGAGAGTCGAACACCGAACCGTTCCCGTTCTACTCAGCATAGTTAAAGTGCTATGTCTTGCCAGATTGTTAGCTTTACAGATTTTTCCGTGTTCTGACACGCATGCTAGTCTTATCACAAAGTGGCTCGATGCCATTGTTAACAAGGTTAGGCATTCCTGAGCCAGTCCTGAACGCCCGGTTAGGGAGCTCAAGGATAGTATCACCGCCTTGCTATCGGAGAGGATAGTTGCTTCTCTGAAGGTGGTTGCACTCCGGAGTAGTAAGTGTACCACGCTACCTTAATGGCAGCAATCGCGGCTTGAAAAACACTACAATAGTCAGAAAGTCTATAAGTGAAGTCGATGGAGAATTCCTGACAATATTCCCCTTCATCAGCCTTCACAGTAAGCCTTGTCCCAACTGTAAAGAAGCCCACTGTTCCTCTCTTCCAACGTCTTCTATCCATCCACAACTCCCTCGCAGGTTTGTGAGTAGCGAAAAAGCCGCCAGAGTTTCCATACACCATTTAAATTTTCATCACCTCGCTTCACTTATTCAACACACTGTACTTCAATGTTTTGTCTTAAGAACGCTACATCAAGACTGGCTACCGATTTTTACTTTTTTCATGCCTGCATTTAATTATGATGCTTCGCCGGCCTGAGCGACAATCGGCCTGTTGAGCGTCCAACAATTGCCGTCCACATATTCGGTAGCTGCAAGAAATTTACAATCAATGCAATTCCATGAATGCGACCCGGGCATGACGGTACCATACAGTGGTGGCAGTTTGGACACCTATTGTGCCGAAGTGTGCCCACTACATGAGCATTAAACTACGATTGAGTTGGCAACGAAGAACATTTAAGTAGACCAAGAGACTCGGCTAAAGTGGCATCTAATGCAAAAAGCCATAAATCAATGCCGAAATTTGTTATGCATGTAGACATTTAAAAAAAAAATTGTTATTAAATTGTTTAGAAAAAAGAATAAATACCCCACAAGAACGTGTTTTGGAAGTGATTTCATCTAAAGACTTGAAATTAATAACTTTGAATACTATAGTATGTTGTAATTGAAAGCGTTATAGATCTTCGTTCAAGTAAATTTTATTTGAACAAATATTTAAACAGTGCAGTTTGCTCTCTATCAGCAAATACCGAGTAAAGCTCAGTTTATACCATTCCATTTTGCAGTAATATTTTCTTCTTCTATGGTGAGAACCTCAGTTCTTATGATCCAGTTTTTTAGGTGTGATATTTTTATCATTTTGTGTAAGATATTTCCAGCCTTTGGGATCATATTCCTTCCATTTGGAGTCACGTGTGTGAAATATATTTTTGAATGGAAGTATTCTGACGGATTTTTCAATAAGAGCGCCACATTCGATGCCATTATGTATGGAAACCGATTTCGTTTGCATAGCCACCACGGACACGCTTGCAATAGTCCAGGGGCTGAACCCAATTTTCGATGGGTTTCAAGCATAAATCGGCCGATACTGCTGCAATTCCAAGTTCGATATTTGTACAAAGTTTATCAATTTTCGCTGGCTTGTTGGCATAGACCATAGACTTGACATGGTCTCACAGGAAATAGTCTCACGGCGTCAAATTGCACGACCGAGGCGACCATTGACTGAACCACTTCGTGAGCTAACACGTTCACCAAACTTGGTTTTCAATAAATCGATTGTGACATTCGGTGTGTGGCTTGTGGCGCCGTCCTGTTCAAACCACATATTGTTCAAGCCCATATCATCCCGTTCGGGCCAAAAATATTTAGTTATCATTGAGCGTTGGCGATTCCCATTCACAGTAACGTGCTGGTCTGGATCATCACGGAAGAAATAGGACCTAAAGACGCCGCCGGCCTATAAACCGCATCAAACCGTAATTTTTTCGGGATGCAAATGTAGCAATCCACACTACCAAATCAATAACGCATATGCTGCTTATTGAGAAAGCTATTCAGCCAGAATTGAGCCTCATCGCTGAAGATGTTTTTCGATGAAAATCCTGACCATTTTCTAGTTTTTACTCAGCCATCGGCTTCAGTTCTTGCGTCAGTTTGATCTTGTAAGGATGTAGGTCAAGATGACCAATGTTTGAGAACGACGTGTGAGATACTTATTTGGGTCTTCCTCAATTGATGTTCTAGTGGCGGCAATTTTTCTGACACTTCGGGCACTTCTTAGTCTCACTGGCGCGAGAACATTTTGTACAATGCCTTTGGATTAAAATTGTTCTACTGGACGTTCAATTGTTAATCTGACAGGACGATTATGATAACCATAAATTGTATGTAGCGCCTTTAAAAGTTGAGGACACTGATTGTGGATTTCGGTAGTAAATTTTAAGAATTTCGACTCCTTGTTGGATCGCATATCTTGTCATGAAGAAATGGCGAACTTTACTGAAGAGAAATGTTAAAAGTGCGGGGAAAAATATGGCATTGTTTGCTGTACATATCGGTCTACTTTGCACCATCCCTATTGAAAAGCCCGTTGAAATATACATAAGCAAGTAGAAAGTAGAAAAGTAAATTCACATTAACAAAAACTAAATCTTCATGGTTTGAAAAACGGGTTTCTACTGTAGAGAAGAGATCTGTCCAAATTTTGTTTACCATACTACGCGATAATTTAAGCCAATTAGCTCGTATGTGGAATTCATATCATTCTATGTAAAATATTGCTAGCCTTTAGGATCATATTATTTCCATTTGGCGGCATGTTTCTGAAATATATTTAAGAACTTAAGTATTCTACATATTATGTCTACTAAAATAATTGTGTATGGGGTCTATTCCTATAATTGTACCATTCTTTTTTTGAAAATTTTAACGTTTATTTGAAAAAAAACTTATGTTAAATAATATTATTCAAAGTATTGCTCATCTGAAGCTATAAAATCTTTCTGACAATTTGTGGATTGCATCCTAGAAGAACTCGCATGCTTATCACCAAAGTGTGAATTAAGGCAATTTTTGTATCCTCTTCTGATGTGAGCAGTATTTCAGTGAGAGTATTCTGCATCAACCAGAATAAATGGAGGCCATAAGAGAACCAGGTATGGGCTGTAAGGTAAGTGAGAAAAGATATCCGAGCTGCTATTTTTCAAATAGTTCTAACCGATTTTGTCACATTAGACCGAGCGTTGTCATGATTAAAAATTATTGACTGCTGTCTAGTCGCAAATGCGAGGCGATTTTTGGCAATCGATAGCTTCAATTTGATGAATTGTTATCAGTAGCAGTCTCCACTTATAGCTTCATCCGGTTTTAGAAACTCGGGATATAACAAGCTCTTCTGATTTCCTCGACTAAAGAGCGTTGGCATTATAGATATTCAGCTTTACCGTTGATTTGGCTGGTTCGCCGAGTTTCACAAATGTTTTAGTTTTCATCACGAGTCACAATCCAATGCAAAAACACTACTTTGGTGAGATACAAGCAACATTTCTGACAGGTAAAATATTTTTGAACTTCCCTTGGCTTCAATTACGACACAAAATCATCAAATATGACGCCCAATTTCCTTGTTATTGAATGTATTCGACAGTTTTTAGTTGTTTTGAAGTGGATTCTTGAGTGACTACCAAATACTCTATGAGCTTGTTTTGTATTTGGCATACATTTTCGTCAAGTAATACTTTCATTTCTTCAACTTGAAACTTTTTGACCACCCAGTTTCAGGTCTTTACTTTTCAAGACGAAATTCCCACTTTCTATAGGTGAAAAATCTTTTGGCACATTCGCTCAGCTAGAGTTCTTTCAGCATGAATATCCACCAAATTAGCGTGACCTTTAATTGAAGTTTTCTTCATATTAGAGTAATGAAGAAAAGGTCTTTCTTTTCAGGCACAAAGTTCGACAGATTTGAGAAAAAAATTGTCGTTGTTCGAGCTCAATGATAAATTAAGTACACTGAAAAAATACGCACAAGGACAGCAGCTTTCTAAATCGTGTTTGGATTATTGAAGATTAGGAGGAATTATCAAGTTACTACATCTCTTGGCAACCCGCATGAATGTAGTTATACATAGATCCAATAAACAAAATTTTTCATATGAAAAAAGGGATTTTCACTTCTATGTGAGGACAATTCATTCTGCATGGGGAATAGTTTAGACTTTCCTCGAGTAAAACGCAGCCCTTTTTCAACAATTTTTTCTTACACGAAATTCTACAACAAAAAAAAATATTTTGCTTTGTTACAAAAATACACTGTTAACAAAGAAATTCTGAAATTTTTGGAAAAAAATATTTTATACTCGGCCATTGTGACACCATTTCTGAGGACCCTTCGGAAAAAAGATGCGTCCACGTTGGCAGGATAGCTCCTTACAGGATCATCTAAAGCGAAAAAATAGGGGTTTTAGTTAAAAGCTCAACTTAGAACATGGACGAAGGAAAAAAAACTGAAAATCGCATTTTTGGCACACAGCTAAAATTAAATCACTGAAGCCCCGAAGATTTAGTAAGTTCGGTGAAGCACTTCCGAGAAGCTTTTCACACACCTTATTGAGAATCTGCAAACGCTACTAGCCATATTACCAAAAATTGCTGACTATTTCCCATGACCAAACACCGTTATTTCGCAAGTTGATTTCACCTGCCTTAAAGCGCTGTTGCCATGCTGATTCGTGCGCACCCAAAAGTGAGCGAAAAAAATGCGAAAACTTCAAAATACCTGATTAAAAGCAGCTAATTCATCGCATTCAAGCGTTCAAACGAGCGCTCACACACACACACACACATTCACACAAATACACTCAAAAAGCGCCAAATGAGCGCGCGGAGTTCACATATTTTTCACCAAAACACACACACAAGCGCAAATGCAAATAATTGTAGCTCTATGTCCGCGTGTGTGCGTGTGGGCTCATTCAGCATTCGCACGAGAGCAATCAATCGTCGATCCGGCAACGCCAGACCAATGCATTTAATTAATGAAAATTTACATTCGCGCTTTTGTGCAACGCGGTTTTTTCGTTTTTCTTTGCGCGGCAAATTACAGCGAAAATAGAGTATAATACAACAAAAATAACAACAACGGCGGCAGCGCACAACGAAAATAATCAAAGAAAAAGGTCAAACGGCAAACGCCAAAAACGCCCGCGAGCGCCGGCAACAAAAGAAAGAATTCGCCAAATACGCACAAAGCAACAATAACAACAATAACAACAACAACATGCGTCGGTGGCAGCACAAAAGAAATGCCAGCAAATGCGCTGAAATGCTAATTGCAAACGAGCGCCGCGCCGCGCTGAAGAGCTTCTGTGGCACGAAATAGCGCTGCTAAAAAATCTGTGTGCAACAAATTACATTGCATGTGCAAAAACAACAACAACTACCACCACTACTACTTCGCTCACAGCTACAAAAGTTCAAAATTAACAACAAACAAAAGTCAATCAATGCAAATGCAGTCGAAATAGCAAATTGTGGGGCAGCTAGGCGGAATAACGGGTTTCAGTTGGGCTTGGCGCAGAGCGTGGTGGTCGTGTGTGAAGGAATAGCTGTATAAGAGCGCGGTTTTTAAACGCTGGCTATACTTTCGGCAAGCAAACATGGTTGAATTGCTAATGTGCAACGCGTTGATGTTGCATGGATGTACACAACAGTTAACTATATGTGGCACATGTGTGTGCATTTAGCTCAGGTGGTTCCGTAGAGAATCTTGAGCTGGGATTAAAGTACCGCATTCCGACTTTCGATGCTTTCCCGGTTTACCGAGAGTTCGTTGGATCAACTGGTGGAAAGCAACTGATGACAAAATCTTTGATATAAATTTTGTCTCTTATTGAAACTAACTCCTTCCTTTTCCCTACTTGTCGTTAATTCGAAAGACAAAGCCATATTCAATCCATTTTTTTGTTTCGATTTTGGAGAGGGAATCTTCGAGAGATACCGTAAATTTTCCGGACGGAATGCACAGTTCACATTGGTCGCTGAAGCGGATACCAATACGCATATGTACTAAAACCTTAGCTCCATCGTCATTGCTTGTTATTTGCCACACGAAACTGCCGATTGGCATTACATCGGGAGGTTAAGCTTAGTCATTCGGCCAGCCCGTCACGCACTTGTGGCTTACTCCTCATTCATTCTTTTGATTTCGCTGCATTGGTTGAAATCTGTTTCTCCATGCTTCCCATCTAACCATGCTTGTATACCTATGAATAGCCTGTGGCTCCATCTACCCCTTGCAGCTGCATCCCGTCGTTTTTACCATGCATTGAGGCTTATTTGTCTCTCACCTTTCCGCTCCTCTACTGTTAATCGGCTGTCCAGTCTTGTGGACCTGTCGTATTCTCTTTTGAGTTCCATGGCCATTACCTCAGGTGGCATGATGCCAATTTCAGTCGATCTCGATTTTAGAATCTCTTCTTTTATTTACTTTAAGTCTAGCAACTGAACCTAACCGTTTTTACAAGTTCTATTTCTTAAGTTGAGGAATATGTGGCGTTACTAACGGTCCATAAAATGTTTGCATACTCTCACACTTGAACCCGATCAACGACTTTAATGGTCCTCACTCTTATAAGGGGAATGGTTATTAAAAGAGAAAGAGAGAGCTATTATATATTTATCCGAAATATGATTTTGGTATTGATTCCTCTGAAATAAGTAGTCAAAACTTACAGAGAGGGTAATATTGTTGATGACAAATAAAAACTAAAATTATAAACAACGTTGGCTTAATATCGTTAACACTATACATCTTTTTAGGAACTAGCTTATGAACCAAACACTTTTTTTATTATCACATGCTTTCATAGACCTGATATTCTTAAGGAGAAAATATCACCCTTCATACTATGTGCTTGGATTACTCGGTCACCGAGACTAGGCTTATCTGTTGCTTCTTTGCTCACATACCACCGAAGTAGGCAAGAGAGGCAAGTTAGGGAAGGACTCACGAATGAATCAAAGCTTGCGGGGTTGGTGGTGGAGTACACTGTCGGGAATTTTCTATTGTCTGCGGTTTTAAGCTTCCCTGCCACTGCAGCGTCTTCCAAGAAGAGGTGATTGCCATAGCACTACATCTACGGCTCCGGACCACATCTGATGGTACTCTGATGGTAAGGAAGCGATATTAATCTTGAGTGCGCTGACTGTGCCCTCAAGGCAAGTGAAAGCAAATCTCCAGTCCTTATCTCTATCATCAAGTTATTTTATTATTAAACTGCTTTCGGTTCCTGGACACAGCGATACTGCGAAAACTACAAAGCTGATGAACGTGGTAAGGCAGTCTTAATGACTGCGGACTTCCACCTTTTTTATGACGATAATATGAGTTTAGTTAGAAATTTATAAAGAGTGATCCATTTCGCAGTTCCCTACTTTTTTTTAAACACAGAAGTTTAATGGAGACTGTTTATTTTCATTCGAAATAACATTATTTGACATTTATTTTTTGAAGATTATCTCTTTCAAATGTTGGACGCGGCTACGTCTAAGATGGTTCGTCCGCTGTGTCCAATTCTCGATTACTCGCTCGAGCATTTCGATTGGTAGCTGGCGCATGACTCGCGTGATGTTTAGCTCCAAGGCCTGTATCGAATCGGGATTGTCCACATAGATTTTGGGCTTTATATATCCCCACAGAAAAAAGTGTAAGGTGTGATATCCTACGGAGAGTAAATACCAAGCTTCCACTAAAGGCATCGAATAGTCGGTTAACATGGCGCGCTAACGGTGGCCATTGACGGTTACGTCCTGACCGACGTCATTTTTGAAGAAATATGGACCGATGATTTCACTCCAAACCTTTTCTTTTCTGGTTGTAATGGCAACTCTTGAATCTCTTCAAGGTTCTATTCGTACAATATGTGGAAATTTTGCTTGTTTACATTCGAATTGAACCAGAAATGGGCCCCATCGTTGAACAAAATTTAGATCGGAAAACGTAGGATCTTCTTGGAACTTTTCAAGAGTATACATAGCGACGCGATGTCGCTTTGGAAAGTCGAGCGGCTTCAGTTCTTGCATAAGCTGTATTTTGTAGGTTTTCAATCAATGACATCTCGACGTAAGTGCTGAAACGACTCTCAACGGTCTTCGTGTAGACTCTCAGCTACGGTTGCTATATTTTCGTCACTGCGTGCTGGACGTGGTCTATTCAGTCGAATATTATCCAATAATGAATGCTGGCTCTCAAGATGGGTGGTGATGTTGCGAAAAGTACGCATAGTACCATAAGTTGAGCTTAGCGCGCCAAACACATTCTGTTTAGGACGTAAATATTCATAATAAAGTTCAACGATTTGTAAACGGCGTATGTCTTTCGTATAGCCAATACGTATAGCCAATACGTAGCCAATACATAGTTACACAGACGCTTAACTATAACACCCGCCAGTTCGGTGGGATGTCCAAAGGTACGTGTCCCCAAGTGTCTAAGTCTTGATCTTCCAAACGCAGGACAGTCAAGCAGGAAGTGCTGGCTTGTTTCTACCGCATCCTCTTCCAAACAGCTTCTACAGTCAGCATCTGGTAAGATACCCATTCTTAACGCATGGAAGCCAATAGGACAGTGGCCTGTTAAGAGTCCCACTAATAGTGAGAGGTTAGCCTTACTGAGGGCTAAGAGATCATTAGATCTCCTGCGATCTATCCTCGGCGAGAAGGCTTTTGCAACCGCACAAGTACCGATGCGGGCACAGCGTTAAATTAGCATCCGCGTGTCCCAGCTATCTAGTAGTAGGACACAAGAAGATACAGGAGCACCAATCCGCTCCCGTTCTACCAATAATGATTCTAGGGTGCTTTTCCTTGCTAACTCATCAGCTTTGCAATTAAATGCGATTCCGTTGTGGCCCGGCACCCATACCTGTCTAATCCTAAAAACTCTAGTTGCTAGAGATAGCGACGTTAGACATTCTTCGACCCACCCTAAACGCACTGTGAATGAGTTCAAGGCTAGTGTTGCCGCTCTACTGTCTGAGTGAATGGTCACTTCTCTGAAGGTGGATGCACTCCGTAGCAGAAAATCTGCTGCTATCTTGATGGATGGTTACAGAATACATCAACCAAAAAATTGACAATACCATATGAGGATTTTTCAGTCTCATTACTTTTACTAATATTATATATATTCAGATTAAGAGTAGTTGTATCAACATAGCTCGTGTGGCATGAGACTCTTTGGGGTTTGCTGACGAATTTTGTGCCGAAAATTTGTCATGGAGGCATTGCTAGCTAGTGTGGTGGTACGGCTGGAAGCAAAATGATGCCACGAGACTTTGCAAAGAATTTCTTACGGAAATCAAGAGTAAAATCCTTGGCGCGTCAAATAGAAAAAAAAGAAGATGGAATATTTAAATAAAATGTAAAAATCAACTATAAATGATGTATAGTATATACTCGTGTATGGAACTGAAAAATAAGTTCATCTATGTACATATATATATAAAGAGTCCAATAGTGTAGCTATCATTGATTTACAATAGTTGAATCAAGTCGTCGCTATGTGCGCCTTTGTGGCACGCACGCTTTACGAGTAAGCGCGCGGGTGCCACTGCGATGGCGGTTATTTGATGCGCTCGCACTGGGTGTTTGGCGCCATTTTTACGTGGCCACCGCTGCACGCTCCAATTATTTTTATTTCGCATTGCATAGCATTCTCGGGCTGGTCGCTTTGGTTTTTTCGGGCAGCGCGGCGTGTTTTTGTTTAATTGCAGCTGCTGCAGTCACATACGTGAGTTTCACCCACCCGCCGTTGCCGCCGTTGCCGTCGCTGATTCTCTCCGCCATGCGAAAGCACTTTTTTGCTTTTACCGCGATTGTGGCCGCCATTGCTGCTAGGCAGCCTTAATTCCGCGCACGCACAACTGCACAACAACAACACTCTCATATGTGGAAATGTGCGCGTAAGTGCTTGCAACGCGCTCGCCTTGTGTGCGCCGCATTTGGAGGCTGTGCGCTGTTTTTCCTGGCCGAATGTCGAAAAAATGTGCGCTGAAAACAAATTATCTGCGTTTCCATGCGGCGCGGCATTGTTGCACGTTGCGTGCTGTAGCGCCCACTGAATGTTCGAATTTGCATTCGAATATGCGTTTTGCGTACGGCGCGCATTGCGGTTGCAGTCGCACACACACACTCACACTCGTAAGTAATTGCGCGCAAAAGTCCAGTAAGCATATTTATGTGTCTGTGTGTGTATTTCAACTCGCTGTATGTGTGTATTTTTCACTTGTATGTGTGTTTGTGTGTGTACTGAGTTCACTTGCAAAGCAAATACTGCGGCTGTGTTGCAACAAATAAATGCTTTGTGCAACATGCGCTGCGCTTAAGTAATTTTCCATAGCCATGAAAAACCGTTATCTACATATGTGCTTCCCCACATACAAATACAAAAATATAAAATTCCTTCCAAACCAGCCTTAACTTCACTCAGATGCTCATTCCGCGCCGCAACTCTAATTTTACGCTCAGCGCGCATAAAATTTAGCGTGCGTGCCACAAAGTGTTGCAATTACAAAAATTAAGTTTAAACATTAGCGCTGAAGTTCGCACATTTACCTTCAAAGTAATGCAAATTTGTCACGCCAACGCCGGCGTTTTCTTGTCGCGCGCGTCGTCTTGGCCTCCAGTGACATGCCACACGCTTTGCATGCCAAACAAATAATAATATTAAACACAAATCGCCCAGGCACTTGCTGCCACGCAATGCAAATCGCTCTAATTACAATTCTAATCCAAGCTTTGCCACTGCCCCCCGCCCCCAACCCTTTAGTTTACCCTTACCTCGCTCTATTTGTAACTACACACACATATATACATAACTGCACTTGTCGTTGGTGTGCGTGCGCCGGCACTGGCCGCTGCTTGTTGGCCACAAATGCATTTTCCACATTTCCACACATCGATTCATCGGCGGTTTTCCACATTTAACCATTTGTGGTATGCTTAATGCGCTGCTTTTGCTGTTGTTCTTGTTGCCATTGTTGTTGTTGCTGATTTATTTATTTGTTCTCAACTATTTTATTTAATTACAAGCGCATATACCGTTATGTGTATGTAGCTATGTATGGTATGTGTGTATTTGTGTTGCTGCCGCTATTGGCTACTTAATAGCATTAGCGCTGGCAGCGGCTTAGTGGCAACATGCCATAATATGGTCAATAATCCGCAATACCGTTTGAATTTCTCTTTCGCCTCTAATGGGGATTTTAGAAAAATCACGGTTCTTAGACTACGCATATCGAATGGCTGCTTAGTGGGTGGGTATACTTATGTGGAACCATAGTGGAGGGATGGTGGAGCAAGAATATAAAATGTTCCGAAGAAACAGCTTTTTACGTACTCAATTTGAAAATAGTACAATTAAGTATGCACCAAAATCATGTCAAAATATGAATGCGTTCGATGCAATGTGGACATAATCTTAGTTGTTGGGCAAAAAGTAGTAAGACTTTGTTCATAATTTTAAAATTAACTTATTCTTCAAAAACTATGCCGTTTCCCTCAAAGTAATCCGCATTGGACCCCAATACATTTGTGCCAACGTTTTTTCCAATCCTCGACACACTTAGTAAAGTCAATTTCCAGAATAGTCTGCAATGCGCGTAGCGATTCACGTTTAATGTCTTCAATTGACTCAAAACGGTTTCCCCGGAGCGTTCGTTTGAGTTTTCTGAATAGCCAGAAGTCACACGAAGCTAAATCAGATGAATACTGTGGTTGCGGCACGATAATAGTTGAAAGTCTAGCGAAAAACCCACGAAAAATCAATGCAGTATGCGTCATGGCATTACCGCGGTGCAAAAACCAAGAGTTGTCGTCCCGAAATTCCAGCCCCTTTTTACGAATAGCATCGCACAAATGACGTATAACACTCAAATAATATTCCTTGTTGACGGTTTGGCCAGTCGAAAGGAAGTCGAAATGTATCACACTTGGATAATTGAGGGAAACTGTCAACATAACCTTGATTTTTGACCTGCTTTGCCATGATTTTTTCGGCTCGGCTCACCTTTGCCTTGATATTCGGTCGATTGATCGTCTGTTTCCGCGTTGTAAGCATAGATCCAAGGCTTATCGCCAGTAATAATACGTTTCTGGCATCCTTGTAGTCGGAGAGCGTTGTTTCACAGACGTTAACGCGACGCTCTTTTTCGAAAAAGTTGAGCGATTTTGAAACCAATGGTGCTTTCACTTTTTTAAGGCCCAAATGATCTTTCAAAATGGTTTTCACTGATTCCTCCTATATTCCAACGATGTCAGTAAGATCTCTCGCTGTTAAACGTCGATTCTCAAGCACCAATTCTTTTGATTATTGAATTATTGTCCATCAATTGATGCTGATGGCCGTCCTGAACGTGCTTCGTCGTCAACGTGTTCCCGACCCTCTTTGAGTAATATGTACGAATAAAAAACACTTGCTTCGAGATAAACAATTATCAAAAATTTGATTTTTCTCACAAAATTTAATGGAACATCTTTGTACAATATTAGTTTTCTCATGATGACGTCACAGCGTGCCTCTTATTTTACTAATGGTTGTTGTTTTAGAAGTGTAGTTTTCAACACTTTTTTCTGAGTGATTTATACTAAGTTTGGTTGCCATTTCATTATAAACAGACTTGTGGCGAAACAACGTTTGCATCGACAGCTGCGCCCTATGTTTCGTCGACATAATCACTCAGAAGAGCCGGTAATTCAAACAACCAGTAATCGGTTCCGCACCACGGTTATTTTAGACGACAAAACGCATTCTCAGAGACGTCGTACACGCACCTATGACGTTATTGCTGCTGTGAACGCGAATGAGCTCACCCATCAGCGCGCAGCGATTGGAACCAAACCCAAGAAATTTTTGTTCATCAATGAAGCTCGATTTTGGTAGAATACTAATAAAAAAAGTTATTGTATTTCAAGTGATGATAATCCTCGAATCATTGTGGCGACACCGGTACATCCTCAAAAAGTTACTGTATGTAATGCTCTATAGGCAGAGGAAATCATCGTTCCATATTTCTGCAAAAATGTAGCCGTATGGCCATGACTAGAGACTTTTCTGTGACTATGTTGATGCAGACCTTTGGTGTTTTATTGAAGGAAACTTTTGGTGCGCGCTACATCTCGGGTCGTGGGCTTGTGACGTGGCCTCCAAGATCGTGCGATTTAACGTAGAGGGACTACTTTCTGACGGCTTCTGTGAAGTCAAGCCGCTGATGATCTCGAGACGATTGACGCCTTTGAAGAGAATATTCGCTGCGTTATTGCTGATGACATACGCCCCAATCGATGCGTAAAGTGGTTGAAGTTTCGGATTCTCGACTGGAATTTATTCGAGCCAGCAGCGGCCACTTGCCCGAAGTTACTTTTATACCATAATGTCAAATCTACTGGTTTGAATCTCTTTGTTTTTATTTTATAGTAAAGCATCAAAAGCTAGAGTGCGGAACTTTAATCCGCTAAACCTAACGTTAACTTAGTTTTGTCATAATTAAAGCTGACTATTCGCTGACAGCTTTGCATTTATCAGAGGACTGACACATATGTTTTGTCAAGTTTTCCATATGTTTAAACACGGGGACACTGAAAAATTACGTGTCCAGAGTATTCTATTCTTCTATTCTCTGTGCACGTTGGACGAACATCATGATTAATTTGGAACATATACTTTCTAAAGCATCCACGACCACTCAGTATTAGTATTAGGTAGGAATTCAAGTACCCTTGCCGTCTGTCTATTCACGAATGAATGTCTGGTCAGTCTGTGGTTTTTTTGCTTTGCCGGTAGTACATATGTATACGCCAAGTGTTTCATAAATTTTAACTTGGAGTTCAATATTACTCCCAAATACTTCAGCTGTGGCTGTGAGGTAATCTCGCACATCCCTATGGTGAGTGATACCATTTCTTCCACCTTCCTTGTGTTTATGAGCAAGACTTCCGTTTTCTGCTCAGCTTTCTCTAAACTCATTATTGTAAGCCATTGGCGCAGGCCATGTATGCAATCATTGTATTCGAGCCAGAGGCCATCTAGATGTTTAGCCACTGCTATTACTATGAGGTCATCCGCATATGTGATTCTTTTCACATTTTTTGGTTGATATATTCTTAGCACCCATTATGATATTTACGAAATACTAGGGGGCGCATACTTCGTACAGCTCTAGCACCAGCACCTTATCTCTAGAACATTGTTAGACGGCAAATCCATCAGAAAACCCCACTTGCTTACTACTTATGGCTGCGAAGTAAAGTAAATCGACCACCAAAAGGTTGCTAAGGAGTATTAGCCAGTTCATGTAGGAAATAACCTGTCTTCACTGGAGGTTTACTTTCTTGCTTGTCCGGGGTAGGGTTTAATACAGTAAATTATATTGTTAACATAAGTCCACGGAATTGATAACAAAAAAAATAAAACAGAAGTATAAGTATATTTAAAAAAAATTGTATCTGCTATTACTCTGAAAACATCAGTTCCCTGCAATTTAAATTAAACAAGAAATACGCTCCACTCCATTTTTTGCTAAATTTCACACAACACTTTCAAGTATGTATTGCAAAATGCCGCTATGTTGCAGGCCTAGCACTCAAAAGCGGTTAAATCACCAAATAAATAAGAAAGAAATTCGCGAACAACAAAAAGTCGGCCGTTTGATTGCAGCCACTGATGTAGAAATACCAAATGATGGCAATATTTATCGGCGAGCAGCTCGTCACAGCAACACGAGTCACACAAGTAGCGGCAATAAGACACACATGTCACTAACAACACTTGAGCTTGCAACACGGTGACACACACACACACACACAAAAACGCACGAGAAGAGACGAGTGCAGCGGCAAACAAATAAATTTTCAAAATAAAAAATCGAAAACAAAAACAAAAACATTATAATGACAAATAAAAGAAAATGCGGAAAAAATGCAATGCAAATAAATAGAATGTGGCAAAGCACAATCGAAAGCCAACGAAAGTAGCGTAACGAGCCAATCGAACAGACTCACCGCCACTCGGCTGCACTCCACTGGGCCACACTTCACTGCGTCCGCACTCGAATTCGCATCAACACTCCCACACACAGATACACCTACTTGAATATGTGTGTGTGTGTGTGGGTGATTGGCAAACGGCCGGGGTTTTGAAATTGACGATTTACGTTTGAATTTGAATGGACTTGAAGTGGAACTGAACTGAAGCGCGCCGGACTGAATTGCAACTGGAAGCGGAAAATAAACTATGAATGGTGAATACACGGTGACTGTTGTTGTTGTTACCAGCACTGTTGTTGTTGCCACCACTGTTATTGTTGTTGTTGCTTTTTCTATTATTGCTTTTGTTGTTGTGTTTTTCTCTTGCTGTTGGCACTCGTCGTAGATCAGCGCGCAATGAGCCACTCCACTTCACTCCGCCTTGCTGTTGTTATTGTTGCGATTGCCGCCGGACGCTGGCAGGATTTTAGACAAACGGAAAAATGCTTCAAGTGTTTGCGATAATAACAAATAACTGTTCGAAAAAGTTTATATACAGTTATAACGGTTATGTATGACACAAAGTGTGCGCATTCGACTACAACAACAAATACAATTAAAACAATCAAACAAAATGTTGCAACACAAATGTCACAAATGAAAAACAAAAGCGAAAAATTGCAAACAAATAAAAAGCGGCCAATGCAAAGGAGAAGCAGAAAAGAAAAATGTAAAAAAATATCGCCAGGACTTTAGGTTAAAAAATTGTATACCAAATTATTAAGGACGTAGAATGTTCGTGCGGCACCGAATATTAGATGCTTATGTAAGCTAAGTCGTGCTCGACGAAATGCGAGTAAGGGAATCCCACAAGGTGGATTTCTCGCTCCTCTTCTGGTCCTGGTGGCACTGCTGCCGCAAATCATCCGTCTACAAACGACGGATACAGTGAAATATTTAAGGCTCATCCTGGATAGGAAGCTTTTATGGAACCCAAATAGCGAAGAGTGAGCAATAAAGACATCGATTGCCTTATACTGCTGTAGAGGAGCAATTACCAAAGGATGAGGTCTTTCACTGAAAGTAGTCCTCTAGATCTATGACACCATAGTCAAGCCTTTATGAGGTCCATAGAAAAGACGACACTTGCAAAGAAACTCGACAACGTTCAACAGGCGGAGCTCATTAGCATGTAGGACATCTACAACCATGGTACTTAACGCGATCTTGCACATATTGCACGTAAACATAGTCGGAACGTTGCTTTCAGACTCAGAGGATCTGGATTCCTAAAAGAATACTTGTCAGAACATTCGGAAATCCTCACACACTTTGACTTCGTACCGGATCACTTGGTTTACGGAGTCGCCAAACCGAACTCTGGCGGCTCCTTCTCCTTTAGAGAAGTGACCATTCACTCAGATAGCAGTGCGGCGGTACGCCTTGAATTTATTAACAGTGCGTTCAGGGCTGGTTAAGAAGTGCCTAATCTTGCTATCAAACGCTTCGAGTCTCTTTGTGATAAAACTGGTATGGAAGTCAGCGGGATCGCAGGAAATTGCAAAGCTGATGAGCTAGCAAGGATGCATAGAACCGCTTTCAGTAGAATGGGAGCGGGTCGGTGCTCTCGTATCCTGTTGTGTTCTACTACTCGATCGCTGGGCTTCGCGGGAGCTTGGGCCACCATCGGTAAATGCGCTGTTGCAAAATCCTTTTGTCCCAAGATGGATCATAACAGATCTAGTGATCTCTTTGCCTTCAATAAAGCTAGCCTCTCCCCACTTGTGGAGGTTTTAACAGCGGCTTCACAAAGAACTACCTTTAGCAGTTCACGTGAGATCTCTCTAGATCAATTTGATTTATTCAAAATTCTCACCAAAAATTCTGCTAGGCGCTTAACTATACCTTGCCATGCTACTGTTTTTAAGGTTCATCGAAGAGACTGAAATCATTGGGGATCCGAAGTTTTTTTTCGTGCAAAGGCTGTCAACTCGGCAACATTCTTTAATATTAAGTTTAAAAGGCTCTAAATGGCTGAAGTAACGGCAGCTATCGCATTAATCCACAAAACACGGACGATATAACTACACAGATCATCTCACAGACGTGGAATCCAAGAAAAATTTGGTAAACTTACGGTAATACAAAGGTCTAACCGACTCAAACGCCTTCATTAGAACACAAGAAGGAAATTCAACGTCAATTTTCGGTTTTTACTACAATAAACCATCGTTAGCTGTAGAAAACTGTGTTACTCGGGTATAAAAATCAAGTGTATTGCGCTAAAGCAGCAGCCAAAACGGGAATTTGAAGTTGCAACTGAGCCTGTGTGAGTGTCACAAACTGAAAAAAGTCAAAAAGTGATATCAAAATGTTGGCAGTAATTTACAAACAAGTGGCTGCGGGGCGGGGGCGACAGTAGACTTCGGTGGGCGGCTGTGAGCTTTGAATATTCGCGGAACACCATTGTCCGCGGTTTGAAGGATTCACTGAGTTGTGTTGATAAATGACACTGTAACGGTACAACAATGTCTGTGTAGTTGTGTGTGCCTGTGTGAGCCAGCGGATTGTCAGCGCTGAAGTAGATTTGTTTTTACAGTTAATGCATTATTTTGCAGTGTCCTGGCGTGAGTGGGCACAAGCGTTTGTTAGCTTTAGCCAAAAGCTTTCGTGTACTAAGTAGTTAGTTGGCGCTCGGCGTGAAGTGTATTTGCTGAAAGTGCAAGCCCTTGTCGACTTATTGAGGCGTTTAATGCAGAAAATTAAGTTTGTAATCAGAAAGTTAGTCATTTACAGTTATTTAAATTTATTTAATAGAAAAAGTGGCGATTTTTGGGGAACTTATATTTAAATAATTTTTTTTGAGTTTAAAAATATTAAATTTTGGCATCTTTAAAATATATAACATATAATCCTTTGGTTTGAGGCTCTTCAAAAAGTTTTAGTTTCGTAGTGAGCAATTATTCGTTGAGTTTCTTTGAGCTGTTCAGCTTTCAGCTAACATAAAATCGATCGAACACGCCGTGACTGAAGAATGCCGATATGGTCTCGAAACAAAACGTTTCCCATCCATCTCTGTTGAACCCTAGCATTCTTAGGATCACCTCTGAAACTCTTCATTGGTTATCATCCCAGACTGAAGTTGAGGAACGCATTGAATACACGACAGCATTGGATGAGCTTAAAATGAGTTTCTTGATAAACATTCGCTGAAGAGAAAATAAATCTTATCAACGTTATAGAGCCAAAATGATCACCTCCCCTTATTCTTTGAGACAACAACTATGGGTCGGTCTCGGCTATTGCCTCTATTCTTCGCGAGGTCACGCCAGTTGTATAGCCCAAGTGCAGACTTGGTCTTGCTATTGAATGTGTGTTCACCTTTGCTTTTCGTCGCTGTATCATCATCTAATCAGCGCAGTTCGATTTTATACGCTTAAATATATCCATGTCGCCATAGAGCTAATACAGTTCGTGGTTCCATCTTCTTCGATAATCGGGGACACCATGTTTTTGCGCCGATTTCAGTTCTTTCTCAAGACTGCGCTGACGGCTTTGTTATTCTCTACATTTTGATATAACTATTGTCTCACGCCTATAGAATCTGCCAGCTCTTTTAAATACAACGTTGATTATGCCGCAATGAGATATTGGAGCCTTGTAAAGACTTTTTAACCAACTACCGACAACGTCTTGTCGATATAAGAATCCTCAACCCTAATGCTAAAGATGCTATGGTAAAATTTAGATTGAGAGCTAACGATGGATCCAAGTAGTGGTACTTTTTTCAGTAGCCTTTTTTGACAGATCCGTTGTGAGTCGTGTCAAGCTGTCATGCACGCACTGTAGAAAATATAGCAGCCGTAGCTCAGAGTGTATATAGAGACTGAGGAGAGTCAATTCGTCAACATTCTTGAAAAGTTCATAGAAGATCCCATGTTTTCGTACCAAATATTGTTCAGCGAAGAGGCTGGGACGAAGAACTACCTGAAGACATTCAAAAGCTGCCATTTCATCCAGAAAAAAAATGGTTTGGTGTGGTCTGTAGGCCGGTAGAATCATCGGTCCATATTACTTGAAAAATATACCGGTGACAACGACCGTTATCGCCATTGTGAAGTCTAAAGTCTATACGGACAATCCCGCTTCGATTTAGGCCTTGGAGCAAAACATCACGTGTGTCATTCGTCAGTTACCAGTCGAAATGCTTGAACGAGTCATCGAAAATTGAACTCAACGGATGGACCAACTGAGACGTAGCCGCGGTCAACATTGGAAAGAGATAATCTTCAAAAAATAAATGAGGAAGTATGTTCTTTCGAATGATAATAAATATTGCTCATTAAATTTGAAGCTTCTATTTTCTTTCTGTAAAAAAGTAGGGAACTTCGAAAAGAATCATCGTTTATAATGATTTAACTATGAAAAAATAAATTGCGGTCAACTAGAAGTACTCAAAAGAATTGTGTTTTTGTCTAGAATTCACCCAGATTTCTTTACTTGCCTGGAGTCTCTTTTGGAGCGTTTGATTATTGACTCAGTCCTCGTAAGCAAAACATATGTCTTTTTTTTTCTTTATTAGCGATGACACCGCTTACGCGATTATAGCCGAGTCATATTCGTTTCTTCTTTTCGCTACATGGCGCCAATTGGATATTCCAAGCGAAGCCAGGTCATTCTCCACTTGGTCCTTCCAACGAAGTGGAGGTCTTCCTCTTCGTCTGCTTCCCCCGGCGGAGACTGCGTCGAATAATTTCAGAGCTGGAGTGTTTTCGTCCAGCTATCCAAAATATTATTGGTCTTCATCATGATAAAATATGGATGGTTCCAACGTTCGTTTATGGTATAATAACGATTTTTGAATAACCTTCATGGAGTTCGTCGGTTAGAGAACAGTGACCATAAGAAAATGAATTGTACTTATTATCTGTTAACCGTTGCAACTCCGTAAATCATTTTGGTTTATAGAAGATGTAAGTGTTTTGTAGTTTCTCTGCGATAATTGTTGAAAAGAATTCCAAACTTCACTTTGCAATTTATTAATTTTTTTTTCTGAGATGTATGTATAATTTTTCTCATTACTGTAATTTTTTTGCATGAGAAAAAGTTCTTGATAATCTATATAACTCTTTTACTAGACAAATACTAAATTTAAAAGAGAAAAATATATACTTTTCTAAGTGTTCCACAAGTTCAATTATTCTTTATTAGAGTATAAATCATTAGAACCTTACTTTACTGAACTACATTTTATTTATTTTTTTTCACTTAAAAACAGAGTTGCCACAAATCACAACCAGCAAGCACCAAATCTAAATGAAAGCAAGTTTTCTCAGACCGCAACAAAACCGCAATTTAGTGGTCCATAGTCAAGGACATCTATGACAGCGGGGCATAGCTCCGTACATACAATAGTGACTTGATGATATCATCTATTTCAAGGTTGCGGTGTGAGTGTTGTACACATTGATGTACCTTCACCAACAAAAAGAGAGACACATTTTTTTAATTCTTCAACGCTGTCACAATGCCTCCGAAACCGCAGTGCTGACCAAATGTTGGTTTATATGATGTCTATATAGAACTGTTTCTATGAATATACATATACATATGTATACAGTGGTATATATCAATGTCTATGCTTGTTTTGTGTATATGTATGTAGTTGTGTGTGGCTTTTGCAGGCTCTCACACTCTGCCGCGCCTCAACAGGGTGGCCAACGCTGTGGTTTTTATTGCGTTACGCCTTAAATTGCTAACTAACCATGCCATTTTTCCGATACCAACGATTTAGTTAGTATAAATTACCCGCACACAAACACCCTCACACTCACACACACACACATGCAAGCACCCGTTGATGTTTGGTGGCACATCGACGACTATTGACTATTTGCTAAACGGCTAATGCGCGCCGTTCGGCTGGTTGTTGTGCGTTGGCGGGTGGCCGGTGGCCAGTGGCCAGTTGCCGGTTGATGGCTGATGGCCATTACCGTACGCCATATTGGCCATAGCGATTGCTAATTGAGGTCGTTATGCCGTTTTGTGTGAAATAATTGCATCAAATTTGTGCGATTCTTCAACGCAACACACACACATACACACTTATGTGCATATACAGATTATCATACACATATACACACATGTATATCCCCCGCGTGCTGCGGCAGGTGGGTGGCCCGCATCTCCAACGGCGCTGCATTAGTCTCATGTGCATGTGTGTGTAATTTAGTGCGCCGTGTATTCTTTTGGTTTTGTTGTTGTTAGTTTAATATCTAACCTTTTTTTTTTGAACATAGCTTCGGTTGCTCGAAATCATTGCATTCTGGTGGCATGACATTTTGGTTAAATGCCAAATTGCTGTTGTCGCATGAAATTAACACATTAATGACCTCTGCCCGCCCGCCTGCGGCTCGGTGCCGTTAACGTATGCATTTGTATGGCTTTTCAATAATTGGTGATTATCTATATTCATTACCGCTCATTTATTGTGCATTCATATTAGTAATGCTCTGTGGTCGAGTGAAAAATGTCTTCTACACATTCGGTGTGGACTCGGTGGAGGGGGTCGTCGCGCATTTTGGTATAAAATTTCAGTTGCTTGCAACCTAATTGTAGGAGTTTGGTATTAAATGCTTGAATTTTTTCACGTTCACAGTATGTCTCTGTGTTTCAAGGATACAAGTGTGTACATTAGGGTGCGCTCGATTTTTTTAATTTGTTATATCTAATTAATTTTTAATTTTTATTTAAAAAGACCTTTTATTTGCTATCGATATTGTTTTACATAATATATTTTATCTCCTGTTTTGAATTATCAAAAAAGTGGCAACACTTCTCCGACAATTTTTTCTTAAAAATTTTCCTTTGATTTGACACCAATGCATGTTATTTATTATGTTTATTGCGTATTATTTTTTAATTCGAATTACGAACAGGTGGCAAGATTTCTCAATTTTTTTTTTAATTTTTATTAAACAGTCATATGCGATACCAAATAACACAGTATTTATTTTAATGAATTTATGAATTATCAAACAAGTGGCAACACTTCTCAGAAAATTTTTCCTAAATTTCCATTAAAAAGGTATACTAAGATACGGAACAAGTGGCAAAATATATATTTTTTGTTCAAATATTTTGATTAAAGAGGCATAATGCGTTACCAAATAGCACAGTATTTATTTTAATGAATTTATGAATTATCAAACAGCTGGCAACATTTCTCAAAATATTTTTTTTTTAATTTTCAATAAACAGGCATAATGTGTTACCACATATTTAAATAAAATTAATACTTAAATTATCAAACAGGTGGCAACACTTCTCATAACTTATTTTTTTTTTATTTGTAGGAAGCATGTATAATGCGATACCTAATAGTTTAATAATTACTTATTTTAGGAATTCATTGGTCTGAAAAATAGCTGGCAACACTTCAAAAAATATGCAATATAAAAACTTTTCTTTAAAATGCATACCGCGAAACACAGCAGCACAAAATTTATTTTATGAATATAAGTGGATGCAAAAATCGAAGCAACCGTGGCAATCGCTTCCAGAAATGTTTACAAACATGTTTTGTTAACCCTTCAGGGGGCTATGCCAGTGTGACAGTTTTAAAAATCATATTTTTTTCGCTTTTCCGATAGTTTACATTTTCAAAAATATCCTGTGAACTCGGTAAGTTCGTATCTTGAAAAGTTTTTGAATGACAGCGTTCTAAAGGGCGACCGCTGGCAGGTATAAATCGCATAGTTGAAACTTTAAACGTGTTTTACTCGAAATGAGATTTTAAAAAATTGCTGACTTCATAACTCAACGAGGCATCGATCGAAACCGATCGACTTCCAATTGAAACTGAATATTCTTGCATATATTTACTATACAATGACCTACCATCTTTTTGATTGGTTGAAATTATATTTGTCATTAATGAAACGACCATTTTTTACCTAAAAAACGACATTTTTTTCAGAACTATGCCATTTTGTTAATTTTTGATATTTTTCAGAATTCATAAGTCATTGTATAGGAAATACCTTTAGCATTAATAGTCCTTTTGAATTTTCTTGTTTCAGCTACTCATTTGGCCGGAATCATGTGAGCAGTTGAGGAACTTTGTTTTGGCACCTCCGAAGACAGCACATAACTCCGTTATTTTTCAATACTTTTCCAAAAAAAAATCGTTAAATATACCTTATTAAGAACAAAGAACTTCGAAGCATTCGATCGAAGTACTTTCTTTAGAAATATTCACAAAAATCGCCTAATTTTTCATGCGTTACACTGGTCTAGTCCCTTAAAGTTTATTTAATCAGATGCTTGTTATTATTATTGTAATTCAATTTAAGAATATAATTTATTGAAAACAATCGGCAACCCTCCTCAAAAATGTACTTTGTAACAATCTTACTTGAATACGCCTACTTTGATGTCCATAATGAATATTTCAATTATTTTATCTGTTTATTTGAATAAAAAATGTTAAATAAATGGCAACCTATTTATGCCTTACTACTTTAAAGCTCAATAACCACCTTTAGTTGGATATGTGTACTCAGGTCACCACCATTTTTTAAGCTCTATCATGAGGCCTAATGTTGATTGTATTTCCAATCAGAGCGTTTAGCATTCCAGGCCTTAAATTATAGCCAAAAGTTACCGAACTATCTAATTTTCATGAAAATTTTCTTGAGTTTAGTCACTGTTAACCAAAAAAGAGAGTTTCGGAAAGAAAAATTATGTGAATTTTGTATTTCAATCTTTAGAAATTATAGGGGTGCTTGGGAAGCCATACAGGGCCTCTACATTTACTAGTTACACTATGCAGAAACTATTGTTAATTTCATATCATTTTTGAAAAGTTCTATAAAAAACTAAAAAATACTCCCTCATTTTCCGTCTATTTACAGTACTTAATAGGAGTCAAATCAGTTGTGCGAGCATCAAAATCGCCAAGAAGAAAATTGTCGTTTTTAACTTAAGATTTAAAATATATGGAATGCCACTAAAGCAAGCAAGTCTATTCAGCACAAATATAAGAATGTGCCCAAACCAAGACTATGGATATGTTGTGTAAATGAAGTAGAAGTATAAACTATACAGCCCTCAGCCAAAATAAGGGAATATTTGCACCCGACGGGCCGTGCCGCTTTAAAAGTTTGGACCAAACTCTAAGTGCTTCTGTTCGGCGTGGTACCACAATAATATATTCCATTAGACCACGTAACCGCAATTACTACAAACTGGAGTTTCCATGTTTATGGTGACCAGAGGTTGAACGTGTAATACACAACGTTCACAAAAGAATCTAAGTCTAATTCTCAGTTAAATGCCTACGTGGACCTTACCACATAACCTTAACTATTTCGTATTTGGACTAGTGGAGTTCACAACGCTAACATTAAGCCATCCGTTAGTACCAAGCCCTATACCTTAAGCTTTCTATTTCCACCAGAGTTATTTTTGCTTAGAATTCACAGAAGCGCCATTGCTTAACTGAATTGTGGTGGAGCTTGCGTTAAAACCAACATTGGGCCGTATCTTCTAACAAACTGAGGTAGTCGGTGGTACTAGATAGATGTTGACTCATTATATTTGCAACAAATTGTTTGAAAAATGTTTTATCGTTTATTGAAAACAAAAAGAGGCGCTAAATAAGATTGTGATCTAACATATGTATGTAGGTTCTGCAACTAAAATTTTCAGCATGTATGATGCTCAAAAGCCAGAACTACAGATTTGGTGCTTCTTGAACTACTTTTTTGTGCGTATATTTGAAAATTAAAGTATGGCCAGTAAATTTCGGACGAGTTCGATGTTGAAAGTTTCGTCATATCGCAGGAGATATTTGAAGTGAACAGTTTCAACTTTGTTTTTGCCAATATAAGCGCTTCTTTGATTGATGTTGCATTCCATAGATATTCTGAATGGATCGTAAGCGTTGAAATTGAATAAAAGTATATCAATGTATAAAGTATATACAGAATCTGAAGTAGATAGATGAGAGCTGGACGATAAATATTGTTGAAACGAAATTCGAGTCTACGTAACCGGAACGGAGCCGGGTTATACCCTGCTAATTCGGCAGTATTACGCAAAGTACCTCCAGATTTGACTTTCAATAAACACATTTTATGCGCGATTATGTTAAATGTAAAATTATGTAAAGTTATGTAAAATTTGCATTCGATTTTTTCGCCATACCGTAGCAGCTCCTTCAATGTTAAAAGTTTTTGCTTTGGTCAACGAATGAGCTCCCGTTCACACGACACGCATTTTTACCAGGCTGTCAGCTTGGCAATACTACTCAAAATTATTTGGGAAATATGTTCTGCCGCCACAACAACAACATAACCTGGAAAGATTACACCACAATTTGTCAAATTCAAATTTACCATGCGTTTTTGCAACTATCTTCATAAAAATACCCACATTACCCCGAAAAAATTGAAAACCACATTTTGTTAACTTTTTTGATTTTGGAAAAATATATTTTCTGAGCTTTTTTCTTCATTTTTTGTTTTTACTATTCGCAAGAAATTCGTCAGTTAATTGTGTTTTGTTTTTGTTTGAGTTTTTTCTTTCGCTTTTGCTTCTTCTTCTTTTCTACGGCCAACAACTTAACGCTAAACATTTGTAATAAAACTTAAAAATTAAAAATTCCAAATAAAATAATTTTCATAGAATAATAAAAAAATAAACATACTTATGTACATATATACAGTTAACACAAACATCTCCATCAGCATTTGTAACTTAAGACTAAGAGAATATTTACAAACATCGAATCGGTTGCAATTTCAAGAATCGAAAATAAATGAAAATGCTGTGCCCAAGAACACTGACAAATTTATGTTTGCATCTCTCCAAACTAAATCGAGTATTTGCATTGATTCAAGCGAGCGCAGGCACGCCCACACACACATAGTTCGGTGCTTATATGGGCGCGCCTGGCAAATTTGCATACGCGCGTGTGTGTGTGTTAGTGCGCCGTTGAATCACGGCCACTGCCAAATCCGATGGACCTTTCCTTTTATGCTGAGAATACAAGCGTTTTCCAAAATTTCTGCCGCAAAGACAATTTGCTTCCATGTGTGTGTGTTTGTGTCAGCGTCTCGCGCTCGTTTGTGTGTGTGTGTGTGTGTGAAGGAAGTAGGTACATTTGAGTAAACCGGTGCTTAGATATGCTAATTTCCATGCCACCAAAGCGTTGCCGCAACTGCAGCGACATCAGCGAGCGCGCTGACGTCCTTGTTGCATGCCACAATGGCACACAGTCGTGTTTTGTTCATTTTTTCGCCTTTATTTTTCGTTTGCCACATTCGTTAAACTTAACACTATATCACAAAGTATTTCAACTACCACACTCCACTCGGCTCCAGACGGGGGAATCATGAGGAATAACCCAAAACTTTATCACAAGTGCGTGCGTATCGGTGTGTGCGTGTGCGTAAAGCTGGAGCGCTGGAGTTAAAGTGATCCCACAGAAGTGCTGAATGCGTCCCAACTTGAACCAAGGCTTGCGCTTGCTACGCATTTGCCGTCGGCATTTTCGTATGCGTGCCACATACAAGTGGCGTCGCGTGTGTCAATTTTCGTACAGCTGCTGCTTGGTAGCTGCCGAGCTGTGGTAGAGCGCCCAACTCTAAACGTTGCCACCGCTGCTGCGTGCTGCTTTCCACAGTGTTTGTAGTACAACTCCGACGGCGGAGTGGGTGGGATTTCAGTAGGGACGCCATACCGTTTTTGTGGCATTCACAGCCGCCTTCAGCTTGGTAGCGGCCGTAATGATGGGCGATTGACGCGTCTTCATGGCGGAGGGCGCTTTCAGCTCGCAACGCATGCGTGGCTGCTGCTGCTGCGGCTTCTGCTGGGACTTCTCCAACTCCTCAACGGCAGATGGTAGCGTACGCGGCACAATTGGTGGACGTAGTATGGGCACGAAAGCGGATTTGACAACATCGATTTGCTCATCATCCGAGTCGACATCGGGATCGGCATCGGATAGCGATTGCTCCAGCGAGGTGTTGGCTTTATGGTTGCTGCTCGCAGTGCTGGTGTTGTGTGCGTGTACGGGTGGCGAGGACGATGATGGACGCGACGAAGCGGGACTTATGTGCACGGGGCTGATGTGTTCCGTTGAGCCATGCGAGCTGCCGATCGAGGTGTTGTGTAGATTATGACTGGGCACACGCAGGCCGGCGGCGGCGAGGTTGTACGGGTGGAAGGCGGCTGCGGCGACTGGATTGAAGGGAAATTGTGGCATGCCTACACCGTACGAGGAGCCAGGCGGTGTGGGTATCATGCCGAGTGCGGCGTTTGGTGGCGCGCCTACCGGCGGTGGTGTCAGCTGCGCGGGGTGGAAATCGTTTACTGCTGGTGGTGGTGGTGGCGGTACGACTGTAGCGCCAGCGCTGCCATTTG
The DNA here is from genome assembly GCF_016617805.1 of Bactrocera tryoni. Classification (NCBI taxonomy): domain Eukaryota; kingdom Metazoa; phylum Arthropoda; class Insecta; order Diptera; family Tephritidae; genus Bactrocera; species Bactrocera tryoni. The sequence continues at coordinate 13,445,283 of NC_052502.1, read as the reverse complement.
TGGGCAATGTGGGTGAACTCTTCGCCAAGGCGGGATGATGTAGCGCGGCCTGGTGACGGAAGTAGTCCGCATAGCCATATGTCATGTAGGCGGCATCAAGCCACGCGGGATTGAGCATGAAAGGATTGAAAGCGCCCGGGTGTGGATAACCATAACCTACGGAAGAGCAACAAGCGAATAAGCATAAGCGTGCAAGCGAAGCGATAGAGAAAATGATAAGTAAGGTTAAAATACAGAAAATGTTAGTAGAGATGAACAGATAATACGAAAGCGTAAAACAAAAGCAAAAAAGCAAAATTTAAATAAAAATAATATTAATAATATACCAGTCGTAAAAGGTTCCTAGTAAATGGAAAAAAAACAAAAATTCATAATAAATAAAATATCGTAAATCGGTCCAAAAATTTTGTAAAACAAAAACGGTAAGTAAGCTCTTAGTGAGTAGTCAAAAACAAAATACAAATCAAAATAACTTAAAACTAGTAAAACGGTTCCTACAAAAAAAATTTTGTCAAAATAACTTAAAAATTATAAATCAGGTTAATAATATTTTTAAAAACCAAAATACAAATCAAAATAACTTAAAAATAATAAATCGGTTCAAAACGTTCTAATAAAAAAATTATAATGTAATTCAAAATAACAAAAAAATAGTAAATCAGGCTAAAATGTTTCTAAAAACCAAATAAAGTCAAAAAACAAATCAAAATAACTTAAAAATAGTAAAACGGTTCAAAACGGTTCTTACAAAAAACAAAATGTTGGCCAAAATAGCTTCAAAATAATAAATAAGTTTAAAAATGTTTCTAAAAACCAAACTACAAGTCAAAACAACTCAAAAATAGTAAATCGGTTCAAAACAAAAAAATATAATGTAATTCAAAATAACTTAAAAATAATAAATCAGGCTAAAAATGTTTCTAAAAAACAAATCAAAATAACTTAAAAATAGTAAAACGGTTCTTACAAAAAACAAAATTTTGGCCAAAATAGCTTCAAAATAATAAATAAGTTTAAAAATGTTTCTAAAAACCAAACTACAAATCAAAACAACTCAAAAATAGCAAATCGGTTCAAAACAAAAAAATATAATGTAATTCAAAATAACTAAAAAAATAATTAATCAGGCTAAAAAATGTTTCTAAAAACCAAATAAAGTCAAAAAGCAAATCAAAAAAAGTTAAAAAATAGTAAATCGGTTCAAAACGGTCCTGCAAGTCGATAAAAGTCAATTAAGCGTCAAAAACAAAGTAAAAATAGTCAACTAAAGTTCAGTAACTAAAGTTGTCCAACTAAAGCGATAACAAACTAAAAACTTACTTTGCTTACTTCTTGGTTCCCGCGGTCCGTCCACGGTCACTTTGATCGCCTTCGTGTAGCTCGCTATCTGCACCGGATATGTGGCAATGGTGATGGTTAGCGTGAAAGATTTGCCACGTCCCGAACGTCCGACAAAGCGCAGATCATTGAATTTCGCCACTTGATTCTTCATAATCGCCGTACAATTACGCAATTCGCCGCAATAGTTCTCATCATTGCCGCATTTGATGGTGACCAGTGTGCCGTCGGGCACATCATCCAAAGCGATCACTTTGAAAGCGCCCGGCAGCGACTTATTGGAGCGCCAATGATTCGGCAAGGCGCTGCAGAGGATCGATGGCGAACCGGTCTGTGCCAGCTCGCCGTGATATTCCTGCAACATTTCGTGCAGACTGGCGAACATATCGGTCATGGAGGGTGGCAATTTGGTGGATGAGCTGTTGTTGTTGTTGTTATTACTGCTGCTATTATCTGGTGTTGAGGAGCCTGTCGAACTGGCCGAGCTGGGCACATGTGTGGGCGCGCCGCTCTGGGCATGTGGCATGGCGCTAGGCGGTGCGGGGCCGTTGGCGAGTTGCGCGGGCGCAGCGACCATTGTGGGACCGGCCGGTAAGTGCATTGTGGGTGCGCAAATTTTGAGATTTCGTGTGTTAACAAATTGTGGCAAGGACTGCAGCTTGGTGGCACAAACCGCGTGTTGTGCCAGCTTTTTGTTGGTTTTGTGTTGTTGTTGGGCTTGATGTAATCCAAATTTTCGGCAGTTGATTTTGTTTAAATTGTGGTTAATTCTTTTGTTTTGGAAACTTGCAACACTTTTTTCTAATTCTGCTTTCTTTTGCTCTTTCTTAAACACTCTGCCGTTAAGGCATTATAAGTTGATGTTTGTTTTGTTATTTTTATACACTTGCACCTTATCAGTTTTGTTAAAATTCGGAAAATTATTGAAATGCTCGAAAACGTTCCGAAAGAATACAAATCGTTTGTCGTGTGTTTCGGCGCGCGTTCGCTAGTTTTCTAAATTTAAATTTCTCGTTTCGGTTTGTTTTGCTCCGAGGAATGTGTTCCTAACACGTTAAAGTCGCTGAGTGAACTGACTCTCCGCACTGATCATCACCAGTATTTGAAGCAAAATTGAAACGCTCTGCCACGCATACACACTTGCAGCGCGGCACACACACACACACCCTCGTGCAACACGCCACTCTTTTGCCATACATTCATGCCGCAAATCTCCTTTTTTCAAATGTTGTTGTTGTTGCCACCGATGTTGTTGTTACTTTTGTTGTTGTTGTTACGGTTATTGTTTGTGCCACTGCTGTTGTTGCGGCATGTCACATTTTGTTGTTGTAGCGGTGGTTGGTTTGCTGGTCGATTCATTGGCCGGCTAAGGGTGCCGTGGCAAATGTCGACGGCAAACGGCGAAGGAGAAGGCAAAAAAGCAGACAACAAAAAAAGAAACACACACACAAGTTACAACAAAGCATAGTCAAGGCTAGCTGACTGGTGGCAGGTATCAACAACCACCATTGCCACAACAACAGCCACAGTAAAAATTTCCCATTTTTCCATTGTGGCAAGCAATCTCCTTGCCACACGGCGCACATGCACACGCGCACATGTATGAGTCAAGGCACAGGCACACAAACGTGCAACATATACATAGCTGCCTGAACGTGCAACACAAACATATATGAACGTGCAACACACACAAACATACATGAAAATGCCACAGACACATGCATACAACGACAAGTTGACGCTCAGTAGCACACACACACACACACATCCACACGTACTAGCGAAGAGCACACTGTGTGAGCGTGTTTGTGGCAGGCCAACCAAAATGGGGAAAATATAAAAATTGAGCGCAAAACGCGCGCCTCCGAGTGAAATGAAAATAAAAATACCACACAGCAACAACAACAAGCAGCGAATAAAAAACTGTAAGAAGTAAAAAAAAATGTTCATTGAGAGCCAACAAGCCAACGGGCGTTGAGAGCGCACTCGCGCACCAATGTTGGCGACGGGCTGGGGCGCAGGGAGGCGGGAAAATTATATGGCAGCGCGGAGAAACAGCGGGCCATAAAGATGTGCGTGCGCTGGTGGCATGGAAGAAGAGGCACGGAAAAATCACGAAATTAAACAAATCAACGCGCTTATGTACAAAAGTATATACATAATACATACACATATAAAAAATATATAAAATAAAGGCACATATATGTGCGAAGGCCTGAGCGCAGCAAGTGTGCACTGCGCCTCAGCGGGGGGAAATGCGGAAAATTGCGGAAAAAATATGTGAAAACTCAGCACAGTGGCACCCAGCCGCGTGGGTCCAGTAATGGGAACAACTTGACCGGTCGCCTCTGCTGAGTCCTTGTGCCTTGCATTGAGCATGTTGCATGTTCTTGTGGCATGCAGCACTTTTACACCTTCCGAAGATAAACAGGGCATAAGTGAGCTGTTCAGAATTTTCTAATTTGGGTCTTAATTATGTTGACAAGAAAGTTGTGGGAGATCACGACCTGAAGATGTGGAGGTTAAAACAATAGATTTTTGTATAAAAATCAAAATTATGCAGACAAAACAGGAAAGATATATATTTTTTCTACCGATATTCATACTTTCATATTTACATATATTTATATATGTAAAATCTGTCTATATATAGATTGTTCTTTCTTTTGTAGAATAATGGGTCAAGGTCACAGCAAAAAATGTTTGTTAAGAGGAGAAATTTTCAGCACATAGCAAGGCTTTTCTTTACTTTTTCCTTTGTTTGAACCATAAACAGTTGAATTCCCACAATAATTATATACAAAATTAAAGAAAAATAGTTTAATATCTTTATTATTAATAAACAATACAAAAAAAAATTAAAAATTACAAAAAAAAAAATTATTCCGAAATTCAAAAATAAAATTTTGAAATTAACTAATATAAAAAAATTAAGAAAAACTTTAAAAAACTTTTTGAAATTAATTAATATAAAAAATTTGAGAAAATTTTAATTTAAAATTTTGAAATTAATTAAAATTTAAAAATAAAAATAAAAATTTTAGATTAATTAAAATTTTTAAATTAATTAATATAAAAAAATTAAGAAAAATTTTAAAAACGATGTTAAATTAATTTTTTAAATTTTCAGTCACTTGAAAATGTTTACGTTTTTTTAATTTAATTAATTAAATTTGAGATTAATTAAAATTTTTAAGTTTAAAATGAAATTAATTAATATAAAAAATCTTATGAAAAATTTTAAAAACCAAAATTGTTAAAATATTTTTTAAATCTTCAATCATTTAAAAATGTTTAGGTTTTTTTAAGTTTAATTAATTAATTTTGAAATTAATTAAAATTTTAAAATAAAATTAATGAATAAAAAAAAACAAAATTTTAAATTTAGAAAATAAAACTGTGAAATTAATTTTTTTAAATTTTCAGACATTTAAAAATTTTTAAGCTTTTTTATATTTAATTAATTGATTTGTTCCTTTTTTCAGACATCCGTTGTGGGAATTTAATTGTTTCCAAGTTTCTTAATTAATTTTTTTTTTAAGAATATTTTTTCTGAGCTAACTTTTATTTCGCATTTTAGTCACACTTTCCCTACTTACTGTATAAAAAAATTGTAAAAAAAAATATTAAAAAAGTTAACAGAAGTATATAATTTTATTATTTTAATTATAATTTAATTTATTATTTAATTGTATTTTAATAGTAATTTAAATATACATAACTTTTTCATTAACAATGTTAAGATTTTGAAGATTTGAGCTTTCATTCGAGGCAGCTTCCATTGAAAAAAGCTGTATTGAAACAAATTTTTCATACAACGAAACTTTCCTTAAACAAGTATTTTATGGGACTATGGGACTTCAGTAAACTTTCGAAATTCCGGCTTTCATGAAAGCTTATACTAAAACTACGAGGAAATCATAACTGGGTAAAAAGCAAAATACTTCTAGAAAAGTCTCAAACTCTCAAATTCTATACTATGATAGAAACTTTTGTTACATTAGCTTACATTAAAGCGTATACTAAAATTATATGTATGTATATAAGGACTGAAATACGACTGGCCAAAAAAATAATGACGACCAAAAAATTCCTAAACTTTTAAAATATGGAGAAATCTTTAATAAAAATTCCCAAACAATCAAAATGTCGAGAAAGCTCCTAACTCACAAATTTCTCTTTCAAAGCTTTCGAAAGAATTATATGAAAATATAAATACAAAACTATTTGTTTGAAGTGAAAGCTCAATCTTATTACAAAATACAACTACACAAAATTTAATGTGTAAATTTTATAATTTCTCATGAAACGAATTATTCATTGACAGAAGCTTTCTTGAAACTATTTTTTCACAAATTGCAGCTGTCATCAAAGCTTACACTTAACCGGTTTAGAAGATCTGAAATTCTAAAACCAATTCAAAGTTCAAAATATCACGATCCTGCTTAGAAAACTTTTAAAACTCACAAATTTTGGTTTAAGCTTTCGAAAAAATTATATATAAAAATATAACGCTTGCAGTGAAAACTCAATCCGATAACAAGGGACAACTTTACAAAAAATAACATTTAAATTTCTTATTTTTGCTTGAAACTCTCGGAAAAACACAACAAAAATATTTCTGTGAGAGTCTCTACTTTGAGTGAAAGCTCAGTAAAGCGGAATAATGCAAATTTACAACTTACTGTCGACTTTGAGGAAAGTATTGATAGAAGCTTTGATAGTAGAGAAAATTTAAATATAGATCCGAGAGTATATGCTTAGGTCAAGCAGCTTTCACTTACAAGATCGCAAACAAGTCACGCGATAAATAATTTAAACCACGCACTCCAAAATGTATGCGAGACTAACAACCCCAAAGGACTACTTAAAATATAAAGCAAAATTGGTAATAGAATTTACAAAACATAACCAATTCCAACAACAAATTCGCACGCTACCAATTATCCGAGTGCATTAGCAAGCAGCATATTCTCAATAAACCAAAAACAACACTAAGTTCTTGGGCAAAGGCAGCTGTGCACCCAAAATCCAATCAAACAAAAAACAACTCAACCGAAATCTCCGCAAAATTGAGGAGTTCCACAAGACAAACCGAACTTGGTTAGGCGGGCGCGCACCGATATGATGTGGCACCAATGATTGGGGTAAACGGAAATTGTGGAATCACAAGCAAATTGGCCAAAAGTGCGGAGCACCAAAACAAGAAGGTGACAGACCGAGCTGAGAAAAACATAAATTCACACACAAACGCAACAAATAAAGCGAAAAACAACAGTTAACCAACACAGCGGAAAGCGGCAGCCATAAAAAAAGAGGGGCAGCTGGCCGAACGCGCCACAGAAGCCAAGGATGAAGCGCGTGGTATGCAACGCGGATGGCTAGATGGCTGTACGGTGGCAATGCGAGAGCGACGGGGCGCTGCGCTCAGGGACAAATGGTGCGGCGGCACCAACCAAAATGTCGCGAGCCGCCACAGCGTCGCGTGACTCTGCCACCGGGGGGGATACGCGCAGTCCTGTCAAACAGGATACGCTCAATAAGACATACAGTAAGCGTGGTGTTGTTGCTATTTTGCTACCTCGCTCCTCAACTACTGCCACTTTGACTGCTTGCAGTGGCCAATTGCCACGTGGGTGCGACAAAGATGTCGTCGGCACTGCCCAACAGCATTTCTCTTTCTTTCTTTCCTTCTTCCACGGCACATTTCTCCACAGGTTTTTCTTATAGCACACACTTTCTTATAGCGCAGAATGTGCGTTGGTGTGTAGGTGCTTCGCGTTTTCTTCGTAGCCACACAGGAGGAGGTAGGAATTTGTGCGCTCTTTAAGAGACGTTAAGGAGGCGATTCGCAACGCTCTTTGGTGGCCCATTTGGTCGAGCGGCCGTGGCCCGTTGTCCGCTGCGCGCGCTCAGTTGCTGGCGAGTGCTCGACCGGCACGGTGCTGTCACTGCGTCAATACCAATAGCACCAATATCACCGTTATTGGTATTGATGATGGTCGCTGCGTTTGCGGAGCCGTTGATAGTGCCGCTGCGTTGGCTCTGGCTCTGGCCCGCAGCAAGCAAATCACCATTGTCGTAATGGTCGTAATTTTGTGTGTCAAATCGGAATACGTGTGCGCTTGATGGCGAAAGCGTGTCTGTGTTGGCAATTGAATTTTAAATTTCCGTTTTTTTTTTTGGTGTGAAAAGTCTTGTTAAGTCTTTATTTGGGTTTGCAATAATTGCTGGAAAACATGGCAAATTCTTGTGACATTTCATGCTTTAATTTTTAGTAGTGTTTGGCTGTTGGATGTTTGTGTGGAGGAAGGCATCTCAAGCCATGATAAAAAATCACATTTTGTTGCATGCAAATACTTTTTCACACATTTCACCCTACATTTAGTGTTAAATTTTAGAAAGTGTGCTTCATGGCACAAATAGTTCAGAAATACCGTATATTCTGTTCTAATTTGAGGATTGTTCTCATAGCCCGTCAATATGAGCCGCCCTACTTTAATAACAATTAGTTGTTAGTCAATATTTTGAGGCTCGTGGTGACTTAAGTAACTGAGAATTTTTCTTGTTTTTAATAAAATTTCAAAAAAAGCCTAGAATTTTTCAATACATATATTTAAGCGAAAGCACTAAATAATAATAAAAAATAACTTTGATATTCTCCGGTATGTCAAATTGATATTTTCTAAGCATTTTTTGTGATTTTTTTTTAAATAAATGTATACAAAACTATTTTTTGTTTTAATTCAAAACTAAAATTTTTACAATTTTCGTTCACACAGCCTCTTAACTAATAATTGGTATTCAACAAGGTCTTGCTGATCAAATTTACCCAGTTGTTCCAAGGAAGTTAGTTTTTTCTTTGGCCAAAATAATAAGGATTCTGCTATACATTCATTAACTATATTTTTAACGATGTATATTATATAAGATATTGAATAGATTTAATGAGATCAAAACTTATTCCTAGCGGAAATTAACTTTTTTTGCGTAATTTACTTCAAATAAAGGCTACTAATCTTCCGAAAATTTGAGCACTTGTTCTTGGAAATATTAACTATATTGCAGAATTTATATCAAACATGAGTTCCACAGGAAATCAATGATTTTTTACTATCACTATTTTATAGGCATTTGTTTTTTAAGCATTTTCTAAAATATTTCTAACAGTTAAAATAGCGGGCTTTCCGTTAGGGATGATATGATTTTAAGTGTCAATTTGGTCACTTATATAATATCATGTTTTTTTTTTTCATTCTATTCAGTAATGTTTACAATTTTATCATGTAAAGATATACGCAAGAATATCCAATTGCCACTTTTCTTGGGCTAATGCAATTTTATGGTCGTAATTATCGTCCATTTGTGCTTGCTATTCGTCGAATCGTTGTCATTTCGAGCGTACATTTTTTTTTGCATAATGTTCAAGGGCCATAAGACATCTTTCTCTCCTCTTTTCCGCTCGAAGTAATGAAAATATTTCTGCCGTCCAGGCAAATGCCGATAACGACCTCAATTTGTCGATTCCAAGACGTTTTAAGAATTGAGACAACCTGGCGGAGTTTGAGAAAGGATTTGGGCTTGCAACCGTATAAAATTATTCTCACTCAAGAACTAAAGCCATTGGACCAACATAAACGTTGTGAATTTGCTGAATTTGTCTTGGAAAACTTGAAAAGCAAAACGACATTTTTAAGAAAATCAAGCCAATGAGGCTCACTTTCATCAGAGTGAGGCGGTAAATAAGCAAAACTGTCGATTCTGGTGTTAAGAAAAATCATAAATTATTCATTACATTCATCTAAATTGACAATTTTTTTTTGGTTTGCTGGAATCATCGGTCCGTACTTCTTTCGAAATAAAGCTGCTGACACCGTTACTGTCTATGAAGAGCGGCATAGATCGATGATAACCAACTTTTTATGCCCGCAATTGAAGAAGATCATCAGACAACATCTGGTTCTACCATAACGAACTACGTGCCACACAGCACGTGCAACAACCGAATTATTGCAAGAAAAGTTTGAAGATTCGATTATTTCAAGAAATTGTGACATTGACTGGCCTACAAAAGGTTGTGATTTAACACCATTAGACTACTATGAAGTACGAAGTGAAGTGCCCTACATGACACACGACTTGATTTAGTGGAAAAAGTACTCGAAAATTAGGTTCATCGAACTCGTTCCTTCAAAAGAAATCGTGCTGGCCATTTGAATATTGTTATATTTAGAACTTAATGGAATCATTTGAAATTTACATTAAATAAAAACAATTGAATTTCCGTAACAATTGGTGTGTGTGTTTTTTTTAGACAAGAAATCACATCATATCTTATGGGAAAGTACTATAAACGAAAATAGTAACTTTAAGTTTAAATAACTATTAATGATTAACCAGCAATTGGACTAAAAATTTCATGAAATAATAATATTTTAATACAGTGGTATTCAAACAGTCAAAGCTTTCACTAAAAATGTAACCAAACCTTATTTTTAGTATAGTTGTTTTCGAAAATACATAGCTTTTTTAAATTCTTTTTCAATTCTTCTTCTTTATTGGCTCGAATAAAATCGGTTTCCAATCATTCAAAGCTTTAATTTTTTTCAAATTAATTTAAAACTTAAACCTTGTGACAATATCTGTAATGTAAAATAGATATTAATTATTTTCAGCAAAAGCAAGCAATAAAAATTTTTAGTTAAAGTTTGTACTTTAGTTTTCAAAAGTTGGAAGCTTTTAATACCTATTATTGTTAATAAAACTAAGTGCATATTGTTATGCTTTTTTTAACCAATTTTGGCTTAAATATGTAAATCCAACTCAAAAATTAAGAAAACTGTGAAAAATGCTTCGGAACAAAAGGTGACAACTGAAACCCGCTTTGATGTTTAAATGAAATAACAAAAAACAATAATATAAATTTTTATAGAGAAAAGAATAGCGGCATCATAATTAAAAGAGCAAAAAGTAACAAAGAAGAATTACAAGACGTATTTTTTAAGGCAAAATGTGAAAAGTGGCATAATAAACATGAAATTAAATTATTTAAAAATATATAGATATTTGTATTATATATGTATATATAATATAATTCTCAATTATCCAAATTTTTTATGTACTATCAATAGAATTTCGTTAACAGCCAATGAAATCCAAGGAAATTAATACTGTTGAGGAGAACAGTGATCTTACCTTAAACAAATTTATCTACATACATTTACATAAGTACATATGTATGTCAAAATTATTTAATGTAAAATACCTGACCTCCTCAAATATTGTTATTAGCCTTGATTTCATTGGCTGTTTAACAAATTCTATATATATATACGTTTATTTATATATTTATGATATGATATATAATGAAAGCGAAAATATTATTAAGTAACTCGGCTCAGCCTCGTGGTGGCTTTAACAGGTGTATAACAAAAGGTTCAAAGGGTTAGTAATTTGTGAGTAGAGATGTGCAATGTTTACTACAAGTTATTGCCTTGACCTTGAGGATTATATAAACAATCTTTGGATTTTCCATACCGACAAATTATTACCGCAGATGAAGCTGGAAAACTTTAAGAGCGCATAAAACTGTGCAACCATCGTTATTAGTAACGATCAAGGTCGCTTGTTCGCTTACAACAAAACAAAAATAGAATTGAGGTTATAACCATTTCGAATAAAGCTGGGTAACTTTAAAGGTTAAACATATACATTACTAAATTTTTTTATACGAGTATGAGATCTTGTGTACTCCTCCTATATTTAAAGTCACTCTTCATATTATATTTAAGACCGGTGCTCTCAATATCATATATAAGGCTGTAATGTGCAAGTTACTCCCAAGATCCATTCACACAACTGCTTGTGCCAAATTAGGCTTTAGTGAAGTCAGTATATTAGTTGCTTGTGCGTTTAATCTCAAATGGTTGAAGAAAGGAAAGGAAAATTAAGATGCTTAGTTTTAACCTCAAATTGTTTTTTGGTGAAAAACCAATTTTAATGTGGTACATAAAATATAAATACTTGTATATTCATGTATCTCTTTGTCATATTCAGAAGGGAACGCCCTCAGTCATTTTCGTCGCGACTTGCTTTTCAAAGCCAGCGCAATACCGTTAATTGTTGAAACCATAGCCATTTGGTTGTGGGTGTTTTCTATTATCAGTATTTTGTATAGACTGAGACTTGTGCAAGTTTCTACCTGGCGGTATCCGCGGCTTCGCGTGCTGTTTTCTGCTTTTATCCTTTTTTGTGTTTCAGGTACTTGCTCTCTACTAAAATTTAGTTTGTGTATAAGTTAGTTTGTTTTGTTGCACGTAAAATTTGTGTTTTTGCTATTCGTATGGATTTTGCTTACATAATGACATGAATTGTTCGTTTATGGAAATATGCTCCAGAGGAATCCCATATTAGGTCAGAGAAATAGAAATATTCAGCAAGCTCTTACTCATCACTTTAGAACAGTTTTAGTATTGAAGTTTTGAGATTTTTTGCCGAAATATGCAATACTTCTCTTAAAATACTTCTTAGAACCGTTGGAAAGAAGCTATACAGAAATTTTTAATGTGCGGTTGGATCAATTTTTTTCTTTGAATTTTCTCTCTATAACGATATATTCTAAATTTGCATTAACCTTTTTTTTAGTTTTATTAGTTTCCTAAAAGTAATCATCTATATTTTTAGGTTAAAAGCTCTCGAAATTTTGAAGGTTTCCAAAACTGGTCAAGAAATGGTCTTACATAAAGGTTTAATGGACCCTTCTAGTTCGAACAAAGCAATTATAGGTGGGTGTAACATTTTTAATGCTTTATACAAATTTTTGTTGCTCATTTTAAAACCCGTTAAACAATAGTGAGTATGGAGAATATACTTTAGTGCAATGTTTACTAAGAAAGTAATCACCCTTCGGCTAATATTCACTTCAAGGTCACTATGTGCAACAATTGATTGGTTCGCCCAGCGCTGGGTTAAGTCAGACACCTTGAGCTTCATTAAGATGATCCTCCCACGAAAATTTAAAAATTCACTGTTATATAACAATTAAATTTGTACTAGAAGTATAGAGAACACAAGAGAAGTAAAGATCTTCTGAATTTCTCTTTCCTTAACTTAGGAAATACACGTTTAGGGGACTCAGAACTTGTCATAACGCAACGAAAAATCACAAAATCATGAAACTACTGACTGAAAATTTTGAAAGCGGCTGGTTGAAAGTTTTTTGTGAAATGTAAAAAAAAATAATAGTTTATAAAAATTCCATAAATTTTTATTCATATTTCTATTTAAAATTAAATTGAAGAAATGCTTAAAGCTACGACGATTGACTTTTGTTAGACTGAATTTAAATTTTTATCTCCGTAAATAATTATAAACATGTATTTTTTTCCATTCTGAATGTCTTTTTATTTTACTCTCTGTTCTGAAACATTTTCGGAAATTTCTCATGATATTACAAAATGCGTTTATTTTTATTGAACATAATTCCCTTCAAGTGTGATACTCTGATTTCAGCAACCCTCCAACTGTCCTTGATAACAGTTTTGTAGTACAATTTGCTCTTTATTTAAAAATAGGCTTCAGTTTCGGTGCCTACCTCTTCTTTGGATGAAAATTTTTCCGCAGCAAGCATTCATTTGAGATCTGAAAACAGGAAAATGTCACTGGGGTCCGGATCTGCAGAATACGGTAGATGTGGAACACAGTCGAAACCCAATTAATGGATTTATGTCATCGTTTTTACTGACTTGCAATTCCTTTGCTTTCAAATGCGTTGTTTTTCGTCGATTTTGTCCTTCAAATGGATGAGTAACGCTGTGTATTAGTTGCCATTGATGGTTTTTCCTTGCACAAAGTAGTTCATAAAAATGATTCCTTCTGCATCACGTCATATCACCATTTTTTCGTGGCTTGGAGCGGGTTCATAGTGTGCAGTCCACACGGATGACTGTCGATTGGTCTTCGGAGGGAAATATTGAAGCCTTGTTTCATCTATAGTTGTAAATCGGGTTTATTACGCTTGAACATCTCCAAACACTACTCCGAGTCATCAACTTTATTTATTTTTTGGGCAGAAAGGGTCTCGCGCGACACCCACTTTGTACAGAGCCTTCTTATACCCAAATATGCATGAATGATATGTTGTACACGTCCAGTTAATATCTTTAGCGCCGAAGCCGAAGACTTGATCTGCTAGAACTTAGTCATCCGCTTTCAAGCCTTTTTATGTTATAAATATGTTAGCAATAGCCAAAATATTACTTTTTAATTCGAATATTGCGCAGTTTTTGGTTCTTACGTACAAATTTAAGGTTTCAGTTGCATATGAAATGTTTTGTATCAGTCCTTCAGAGTCAAGTACATGCTTTTCCAGTGCTTTGGTTCCACAAGTGTATATAATTTCTGAAGTTGGTCCATTAAGGCATCGAAAACACGAAGTTTCCTACACCCTAGACATATATTATAATGCATATTATAAGAAATAATTATTTATACTAGATTTTTATCAAACATGAAAAAAATGAGGATATAAAATTATGGTTTAGAATTTGGAACTGGCAGCTTGAAATAGCTTCTAACGAATTTAATTCCAAAATTATTTCGTGGGTTTCAATGGGCAATTTAATACCTTCAAACGTGTCTAAATACATTAATATTTATTTAAAATTTAAGATCTGTGTTTATAAACTGAGCATATTCTATAAGAATTTTTATGATTTTTAAAGGATTTTGGATTTTGAAAATCCACGTATCAAAGCCGAAAAAATGCCTATTTTCACTACTTCTTTTTCAGCTTTTCAACATATTAAAAAGCAACTTTAAATTATATTTTGTGATGTTTTTTTATTTTTTTTCTTATTCATTGGCCGTATCCGGAGATGCCGCCCAAAAACGTCTGGCTCGCGGTGATCAGCATAACAAACGAAGGTTTCATCTAAAATCAAAGAATCAAATTTCATCGGTTAAATTATAAGTATGGGTTCGTGATTAATCGAAGAAAAGGAAAACAAAAAAATTGTGGCAAAGTTGCAAGCAAAACAGTTTGACACAAATTACTTTGGAAAAACTAATCGAAAAAATGCTTTGATCAATCGCGTGGTTTTGCTATTAAAAAAACTGTGAACTGTTAATAATATCAATAAGATCGCTTCATTAGTTTTCGAGAAATCGTGACCACCGGCTTTGAAAAACATGTTTCGAGAAAAACGCGATAAAAAATAAAAGCAGCCGAGCGATCTAGCCTGACGAGCCGCTTCGTAAACATTCCATCTCCTATCTCTATCAATACGAATACCTTGAAACTTTGGGAAAATAATATAGACATACCGTAGTACCAAAAACAAAATTAATAATAATAATAAAAAATAAAAAGAGTTGTTTGAAAGTTCAAAACCCACGCAACCCTTAATATCAATTATTTTGTCTTTTATTTTTCATCTTATTTAAGGCTCGAGTTTTATTTTATTTTTTTGCTAGAACAATTTGTCCGTTCAGCAATTTTTTCAAAATTTTTTTCAAAGGATTACATATCACATTTTCATCGGACCGAAGCTGGCTTAAATCAGTAATTATTTGCACCAACTATAAGATTTATAACAGACTAAATGTATGGGTTGTTATTGGTTATATTAGGTAGTCGACAAGGTCTTTTCGTATTTTGTCAATAGATGTCGTTGCAGTCGTATATCTCCAGTGCTACCAATCACATTGTGTCATTTTCAGCTTCATTAAACCGAAGAAAATTAAATTCGGGAAAGTTGAAAAAAGTTACAGCTGTTCAAAAATGAGTGAATGAAGAAATTCGCTTTATTTTGACATTTCTGTATAAAAAAGAGAAGAATGTCACGCAAGCCACCAATGAATTTTGTGAAGTTGACAGAGACGATGCTGTATCAGTTCATGTAGCACAACAATGTTTCGCTCGCTTTCGTTCAGGAAATTTCCAATTTTCGATTTACACTGATGGAAAGAGAAATGGTATAAAAGTGGTCAACCAAATGATACATATTTGTTTATTTATTTTTTGGTATAAACATAAAAAAAATTAGTTGAATTTTGATTAGAAATACGAAAATACTTTTTCGATTTTACAATACTATGTACATACACATGTATATCGTCACCTAAAATCCAAAACATGAGTTTTTTATTGCTAACTATGCACTACATCATGTTACATATGTATATATTTTCAGCTTCTGTCGTCAGATATAACAATTTTATAACCAAAACTCAAAATTTGTTTGAATATGAGTGCTTTTGATTATATCGTTTTTCTTCGCCTGTCAACTTATGAAGAGTGTTGTTACGTTATTTTACATTTTCGGTGATGATATGCACATAATTATATACATACATATGTACATATATCAAAATTTTATAGCAAAAAGAAAATTGTGTGTGCCATAAAAATATTTCATGCAATAATTTGCAGTAAACAAAAACAAACATATTAAAAAAAAATTCAGAAAAACCAAAAATTTCTGGCATGAAGAAGTTAATTATGGTTCATTTAGGTACTTAAAAGTATACAAATAATAATATAAGCGTAAGACAGCTTTACACGCGCGTTATAATCAATATATTTATGCGCCAACTAATCGCTGCCATTAATTTTACCAAAATTTCTGCACACTAAAATGCCTGAAACGATCCTCAACTACCGTTTTTGCCGTCGGAAGTTATGCTTCCGTAGAAATTTTCGTGAAAATACAGTGAAAAGTATTTTCTATTCAGTTCTCACGCACACATGCTCACACGCGCTCATACACACATGCATAGACAGATGTCATCACTCTCACTGCAACAACATGGCGAGCTTTGCACTCTTAATCCATACCGTTTGCCCAACAGCGATCGCGCATTACGCACACACTGCTCGCGCCCAGCCCGTATGTATCGCACACACACACATACACACACAGTGATAAAATGCGTTCTCATCAACGCGACGGAGGGTTGTTTTGTCTACGCTTGCCACATATTTAGCTATTTATAGTGGCATGCTTCGCGGTTGCATTCAAGAGTGTTTGTGCGCTTCCAATGAAATAAATTGCAATAACAACAACAAGAGCAACACAAATGGGCGTATACATACATATTGACTGGGTAATGTGGCGATCGCTGCTTGTTGTTGCGCCGGATCGTTATTTACCGCTATAAATGCTGGATATGAAGGCGCGACGCGTATTTTGGCTCCGCCTTTCGCATAAAAATCGATTTGGCATTTATTGCAGTTCTTGGGCTTGAAGAGATCGCTTATTTGTGTGTTTATATGTATGTATTTTCAGGTAATTTGGTAGCATATTGATTTTATTTTGCGGATTTGTATATTTAAGCGCGCAATTATGTTGGATAATGCCTTAAGCAGGCAAATATTTGGATAAATATGTATGCATGTACATGCTTAGTATATAAATACCACTGTGATCAAATTGAAAGGTGAATTTTGCTCATTTCATCTCCTTCAAAGTAATCCCCTCCCGCTGCAATACACTTGTGCCAACGAATTTTCCAGTCATCGAGGCACTTGGAAAAATCCTCCGTCGTGTTGGCCATCAAAGCCTTCTTCGATTCAGCTTTTATATCCTCAGTTGTGTCAAAACGGTGTCCTCGGAGTGGTCATGTGAATTTGCTTAATAGCCAGAAGTTACACGAAGGTAAATCAGGCGAATGCGGTGGTTGCGGCACAATATTAGTTGAAAATGTGGCGAAGTGATCACGAATAACCAATGTAGTATGAGATGGTGCATTATCGCATTTCTTTGTTCAATAAATTCAGAGATAGTAAAAATCGAGGAATTCACTTCAATAACCTCACAAAACGAGGCACATCTCAAATACTAATGAATATTCTGAAGTGAAATTTAGTATAGATGTCACTAACAATACTACGAACTTACAGAAAAAAGTGTATCGATTCGGAAAACACGCAAAGTATACATTAAAAAATCACCTTTCAATTTGATCACAGTAGTATGTTATTAGTTACATGTATTTATATTACAGAAATGAGCGACTAACCGATTTACCTTGAGATTTTGAGAATAATTTGTGTGGAAAATAGTTTAAAAGATCAGAAATCAATTTTCGAAAACTTTATTTTGACATTTTCTTTTGATAAGACAGAGATTGGCATTTATTAAAATCATTTTTATGGTCATCTCTATCAAATTTTAGTTCAAAACATTTTAGAGTACTGTAATCAAAGATGTTTAAGAAATTAAAAACTTAAGAAAACTAACTCTCACTTGCTGTAAGAATCCATTTTTTTCTATGAGAGTTGCAAACGCATACCAGAGGGCTTATTACAGGACTTCGATTAAAACAATACTTAATATATCCATATATATAATGCATGGTATAGATATATTTATATTATATCTAAATAATATGAATAGGTAATTTTATCCAGAGATCTGAATAGAGTATGATAAGAAATATTATTTTTGGAAGAAATTCTTTAATTTCTATATTTGTCCGATAGTTCCGATTTTGACGTTCAGTTTTTGATTAGAAATATGAAGCGAAGAGGTGTAAAAAATATAAATTCTTCTCCGCCAGTTTTCACACCTAGATGCATTTATTCTCCTAGGTCTGAGAGCCTTCCGCCTGTAATTCAATTAACAATTAAAGCTGATCAGCTATCGGTAATAGCTTTCCAAGCAGGAAATCAATATGGAAACTCACTTTCTCATCAGGAATGCTAGAAAATATTTGCTTCGGTAGATCTAACGTTGACTCAGATCTAGATCTATTCAGAGATCTTAATAGAGTACGCTAAGAAATATTTTTTTCTGGGGAAATTCTTGAATTTTCATTTTGTTTCGATAGTTCTGATTTGATTCAATTTTTAATTAGAAATATGAAGCGTATAGAACTCGAAAAAAAAATATCGTTGCCGTCAGTTATCATACCAGATGCATTTATTTTCATATGCCTCAGTATTTTCCGCCACTACTCCACTCAAGAATTAAAGCTTTCCAAGCAGACGGTTAGTCAGAAATCTTACCTTCTCATCAGGAGCGCTAGAAAGTATTTTTTCAAGAATCTATGGTGTACACACTCTCTCAGCTGTCTGTGTTCTGTCGATATAACAGATTGATGTTTAAGTTTTCTTGTTAAATCTAGATCCAATGAAGTCTTCCGTTCTCTTCCTCACGTTTTTTTTTTTGTATATAAGTACATATGTATATGTATATACATAACATATGATCGAAGTTTTATTATATGTTGCGAGCGGAATGATGTTACGAGAAGTCGAAGTCACTTACTCGTATACCGCTACGATGGCAATAAATTCGAAGAAAAAATAATATGTTAAGCTCACTCCTGCGCGGGAGATTGAAATATACTCTCATATGTGTCTCTTAGCATCAAAATTATATAAAATATGTATCACTGGACAAGGTCTTTCTAAAATGTTATTAGGTTATACTATTCGTTTTTCGTCTCATCCTAACATTACCTCAAAACAAATCATAATTTTGAGTAGTTGTTAATCGGCTCCTCCTGTTTCCAAATAGGCATCACATCACCTTATTAGCACCTAGCAGTGTGTTGAAATTTATCAATCTGCTGGGGTTAGTTGAGATTTTGTGTCTTAGGATAGGCCACATTAGACCCTAGGTCGCAATGCAACCCTTAGTTACTGATCTAATCTAATCTAATCGGCACCATTTATTTCGAATATTAGATAGCTTCTCATAATAATAAATTCGGAATTGAAAGGCATCAAAAATTATAAAATATACCCATCGTTATTGTGGAAAATTTTGGCATCATCTTCAAGCTTTAAATATTTTTAGAAAGCTCCACAAAATAATTTAATTTTCCATGGCTTCTTATTATTCCGCAGAGTTGTCTAAAAAAGTATTACATATAGTATTTACATACACGGTTAGCTTAGGTTATGAGGTCGATCCTAACACGAATCTGACTTGAATAGCTTAGAACGTCGTTACATCGTGGTATATAAAATTTCTATAAAATTGATCGTAATATCCTCACAAATCAACAAAGCGTTACCACAAATTTAATGAGACGGTCAATATCAGTTGTGGCTATGTCTTCTGGCTCGCAGGTAGGTTAGCTTAGGTTAGGTTAGCTTAGGTTAAGGTTTGGTCCATTGCGATACCGGATGGAGTTCAGTTGGTGAAGTTAATACTGCGTAGATATTGCAACTTTAGTCTTGCAGAGGCTCGTTGGTGAAGAAGAAAGTGCCTGTTTGTTTCCATCTCACGCTCCTCCATACGACCTTGACAACTAGCGTCGATTTTTAGACTTACCGCATGAGGACTAATGGACAGTATTTAGTAAGAACCCCTACTCATTCGGCCAGATGAACTTTGCTGAGGGCATTACAGTAGTTAAGACTTACATGTATTTACTAAAGTTTCTTGAAAAGGGTTGAATGAATTTTTCGAGAAACTTATTCGCATTAGCAAATCTCGAATATTTTCGAGAAACTTATTCATATTAGAACACCTCGAATATTTTATGTGGCCTAATAAAAGTTTTTTTTTTTAATTTTTAGCTTTTTCTATAATCTTGAACTTTAGAGTAGTAATCAGTCTTTACAGTTAACTTTAGATAGTTTGAATTATGGCAGATGTAGTTCTACTTGTACATGTTTCCAATATTGAAGTTGCCGATTTCAACTATGATCAAGACTCGTATAGGTATGGCTTTTAAATATATTTCGTCGTTTCAGAAAACTCTTTTAACTATTCCAGAAGTTACTAAGTCAAATAGAGAAACAGCTTTTGGGAACATTGCCTTCTTATTAAATGTAGTCGCTTTGAGTCAAGAATAAGTACTCGAAATACTTGCCTCGAAAATAACCTTTTTTCTGCCAAGGAAACCTTTTTTATATATGTTTCGAAAGAGATAAATTCTGAAAGATTCAAAGAGAAAACTGAAAGCCTCTAAAAAATGCAAGCAAGATGAGAGCATAAAAGATTCCACTCCACCGCTTTGCCAAAAAAAAAGTATAAAAGTACGAAGTGAGAAGCGCCAGCAGTTAAAAATAAAAAATCTCCCACTTTTTCCACCATCCCGCGCGCTTACAACAAAACTGCCATGCAGTGGCAACCACGAATACCTGTGCGCAGGGGAAATAGGCAAATGACGTTGGAGCAAAATATAATTTTTTATTTACAAATATACGCCAGCAACTGAGGAAATGCCGTTTGCGCCACCAGCAAGCTTAAAAGTCCCGTTGACTCCGCAACAGCCACACCAATACACGCACAGGCGCAGCATGAGTGGGAAATTTGCGCCAGGACTCACCTTTTTCTATTTTTATTTATTGCTTTTGCACATTTTTTTACAGCCACGCCGCCACACTCCGTTTTCTTTATGCGCTCAATGGACGTGTTGTTGTTGTTGTGTCGCCCATTGAGTGAATTGTGGTTTGTTTGGTTTGGTTTGGTGCGGCCGCAGAGGCAGGCAGCAACCACCGGCAAACCAGCCAAGCAGCCAACCAACCACCTCCACAAATAGCAGCGCGTTAACAACAACAACAAATACGTTGCTGCTACTGTTGCTGTTGCAAGAAGAAAAGGAATGAGTGAAAATGAGAAATATCCCACATCCATTCCAGTGGAAGGCGCTGCACTTTGAGTGAGGGAAATTTTTTTCGCTTTTTCACACATAAAGCATTTCCAGCGCGCTGTGGTAAATAAGGAAAGTGAAAAGTGAAAGAATTGTGTGTGCAAAAGGGGTGGCTGGAGAATGAGTGCGCGCTGCAGTTGAGTTGAGTTCAGCACTCGGCGTGTTGAGTGACAAACGATTGACGTTGCAACTGTGTGTGTAAAGTGTGGTGGCCACTTTTGTTGTTGTTGCTTGGCATTTTTACGCTCCTTTGCTCATGCAGCGGCCTCTTCGCGCACATGGCGACCGCCACAACGCCGCTGTCATGCCATTTCCCTCTAATGTGTCAACTCAAACGGCGAACGCTGGTGCTGTTGTTGTTGTTGCTGCCAGCTGCTGTCATTTTGCTTGGCGTGCGTGTTGTGCTGTGCTTCCGTTTTGTTGCTTCTTTTGCGCGTTTTTCTTCAGACGGTCGTCAATGTCGCCTGTGTATGAGTGTGTGTGTGTGTGCCTGTGCCTTTGAGTAAGTGCCACAACATATGTATGTATATTTTTCTTGTTGTTGTGTGACCACTTCGTTTGTCGATTTGACGTATGGCAGCGCGGTTTTGGTGTTTTCCTTTTGAGTGCAACCTCAGCGGCAGCGGTGACGAATAGTTGAGTTTTTCTTGTTGCTGTGGCTGCAGCTGTGGCCGGCGTGGTTGTTATTGTTGCTGTGCGCACATCAACTTCTTTGACATTTGCTGTGTGTATTACTGACGTTGTTGTTGCTGTTGCGGGTGTTTGTTGCAAAGCGCGATGGCGTTTGTGGCAGGGTAGTGTTGCATGCGTATGTGGTGGTGGTGGTGGTGAAGATGGTGCTTGCAACTATGAGTTTGTATTTGTTGTTGCTGTTATTTTTATACCCCTTTGCCTCGGAAAGCGTTGACAAATACTGTGTTATTGTTGTTGTAAATTATATGGTTGTTGTTGTTTGACAATTTATTTGCGCTGGCGCTGGTAGTTCTTGTGGCACCGCTATGTGCCCCTAAATACACATACACTACTTACAACAGGCTTGCCACTCAACTTCACTCGTCTTCCCACGAAATAAGCCGCAACACGACAACAATGTGGAGGCCCGCAAATCGTTGCGATGTGTATTCAAATTTTTCTATGCTTTTGTGTTTGTGTGTGTGTGTAAAAAAGTTGGTGCTTTGTTGTTTGCTAATTTTCGTCGCACTTTTTTTATTTTTCTTATTTCTTTTGTGCTTTTTCTTGGCACTTACGTTTCCCTTTTGTCTTGTTGCACAGCGTGCTACTTGCAACATTTGTTATATTTGCTTGCGAGTAAGCTCATAAGTGTGCTTTTTTGAGTCACTAAAGACATGTTCCCTGCAGGGATGGCAATATAATGCATAACTGTTGTTGAACTGGTGCAATTGGTATCAACTTCGAAAAACTATAATATGTTTAACCCTCAAGAAGCTTGCAAGTACTATGTATGGGCAAAAAATAGTAAGACTTTCTTCATAATTTTAAAATTCTTAATTTGTAGGACCATGAACCTTCTCAAAATAATCCTCCTTGGCCCAATACACTTGTCCCAGGGTTTTTTCCAATCCTCCAAAGAGTTAAAGTCGATTCAATTGACTCAGAACGGTTTCCCTGGAGCGGTCCTTTGAGTTTGCTGTATAGGCAGAAATCACATGTAGCTTAATCAGGCGCATACAGTGTCCGCGGCATGATCTTGATTGAAATTTTAGCGAAAAAATCACGAAGAATCAACGCAGTATGTGACGGGGCATTATCATGGTGCAAAAACCAAGAGTTGTTGACCTGAAATTCCGGCTTCTTGTTACGAATAACCGCGCGTAAACGACACATAACACTTAAATGGTATTCCTTGTTGACAGTTTGGGCGATCGGCAGGAATTCCGAATGTACCATAGCTCAAAATTCGGAGAAAACTGTCAATATAAGCCTAATTTTTGATCTGCTTTGACGTGGTTTTTCGGCTTCGGCTCACCTTTGCACGATATTCGGCCGATTGATCGTGTGTTTCCGGGTCGTAAGCTGGATCCATGCTCATCGCCAGTAATCATATGTTTTATGGTACCGTGGTTCGTCGCCAGCGCGTTCTCGACCCTCTTTGAATAATTTTTACTTATTAAAAACTCGACTCAGCTCGTCACGCTAATTCTTTAGATATACACATATTTTATATTTCGACAATTCAGCCTTTTTGTTCAGTGATATGTTGAAGAACTTCGCTTTGATGCGGATTGTGGCTAGACATTCATCCATCGGGTTGAATGCCCGGACTCGGCGGCGGAGTCTCTCTCCCACAACGAATCTCATACCGAATTTGCGCTCCTTTATATGGCCACTGTAGTAAATGACACAATGACTTACTCGTCTCAGTCCTTTTTTCGTCCATCGTACATCTTGAACGGCCGTGATGACAGCATTTACTCTAAAGAGGACATCATCCAGATGGGCAGTGGCACTTTTAAAATTAAGATACCGGACATTCCAGGTACATGCCCTTAAATCGTAATCCTTGTTGTGTCTTTTTCAATAAGGTTTTTTTACGTGGCGGGTCCCAAACTCAGCGCACATCCCAGGATAGGTATGATTCGAATTCCCCTGTTAGCTCGTCTCAAACTGATGCCTTTTTTGCTACCCAGAGGATATTTGGTCTGAGGCCAGAGGTCGTGAGCTGATTGAACCATAGGTAAAAGGATCGTTTCTACCGCTCCTAAGCGAAGACCTACGCAGAATAATTCTTGCCAACAGGTGCTCTATCCTCTCTGGACGAACAAAGATCAAACTCTACAAATTAGCTATCATCCCCGTCCCGCTATATGGTGTAGAGGCATGATCGATAACGACATCTGACGAGTCGACGTTACGAGTTTTTGAGAGAAAGGTTCTGCAGAAGATTTATGGCCCTTTGTGCATTTGCAACGGCGAATATCGCATTCGATGAAATGAAGAGCTGCACGAGATATACTTGTCGAATACATACTTAAATAGATATAGTTCAGCGAATTAGAGACAGCAGTTATGCTCGTCCGAATAAATGATAACACTCCAGCTCGAAAAGTATTTGAAGCAGTATCCGTCGGGGAAGTAGAGGAAGAGGAAGACCTCCACTCCGTTGGAGAGCCCAAGGGGAGAAGTATGAAGCTTCACTTGGAATCTTTAATTGGCGCCAAATTGCGAAGAAGAAGAATGATTGGAACACTGTTGTAAACTCGGCTACCTACAACGGCGTAAGCGGTGCCTACGCCAATAAAGAGGAACAAGATTTCGACGAATCCTTCTGGAACAAACTTCATGGCAAACTTAATATACAAGGTTCAGAATATAAAAAACTTCTAAAAGCTGATGGATCTGCTCCAGAACAAGTAATTTAAAATAGAGTTCGGATTTTCTAACTGGGCTTGTACTATGTTTCATATGCGTGAAGAAAAGTATATGTAAAAGAAAGAACATATGTGTATGTACATATATATAAACAAAAGTTTTTTGCATTTTTGCAATTGAATATTATTAAATATACATATATAAATACATAAAGTATATTACAAAATTTTTCATACAGATATATATCAAATATACATACATAAGTACATAAGTACATGCCTATATGCATATATGAGTATACACCTTTAAGATATGGCTTGTGCGCTCCTTGCAACATTAGACTCACTGTAAAGTATTACCAAGTATTACTCCATTTGTAGTTGTTGTTATTTTTTGTTATTATTTACAACAAAAATGTACTTGCCTTCTTCGTTCAGCTGTCTCTGTCGAAGTTTTTTCAACGCATGCCATTGGAGCACATGTCAGCCTCAGCGCTATAAACAAAAACAACAACAACTGAGAAAGAAAGCAGAAAAAAGAATAAACGGCAACGATTTGATAAAAAAGGCGGAAAATCATTTTATTTGAGAAATTGACACAATTTGTAGCATATAAGTGCCTTTTATTACCTATAAACGTATGTATGTATGTGTTGCTGCACCTATACACTAACATATACAAATCCACATACACATGTACAAACACATTATATATGTTCGTGCTTATGTAAGTGCGTGCCGACAATTTCTTCGCCTTTAACGGCGCTGTTGCATTGTATGAATGACATTATTTGTTGCGCTGTTGCATGCAACGAACGTGTTGCAACATTATTACATACTTATGTTCACATAGCTATATATTTTATTTCATTTGTGGAGCAGCTGCTGATGGCTTTGGCGGAATTAGCTGCTTAAGTGCGCACACACATACATACATACATACATACATGCAAACAAACAAATTTGGAGTTGTTTTTGTATTGAGGCCGTGCGCTGCTACAACAATGACAACCATTTTGATAAGTACGATAAAACGCACATACACACACATGTACATACTATAACATATTACTTTCCATGTTTACAACAAAAGCAATAATAATAACAACAGCAACAACAACAGTAACAATTTTAACTATCTACGCGCTTGTTTCACAGCATGATCTCTGCGCTGCTTCGTTATTATCTATTTTTTAAGTGCCGAATTGTTGTTGCTTTTTCGTGTTTTCAAGAGGTTGCCTTATGTTTTTTGTTGTTTGCCTTCTTACATGCCTTACATTTCTTCAAAAATCCTTTTTATTGTCTTGTCCACACATCTGTAGCAATATTGAAATCCAATTATATGTATGTTGTTGTGAATTTTTGAGATATTTGTTGTTACATAATTGCTTTTGAATGTGATAATCGCCTTATTATCGAGTGCATGTGTAGTGTGCATATGTATTTAGATAATTACTTGTACATATGTATAAATATTTGCTCATGTGTATATATTTTAATAATTATTATATTAAAAATATGGTTGAAGGTGCGGAAATAGATTTGCTACAAGTACTTTCAGTATTTTAAATGCACACATATATACATATATGTACATATGTACATATGCCTTTCAAACTTCCACTTTCCGGAAATCTGAAATAAACTCGAATTGATAAATTTTGTGATTTTTTGTACATTTGTTTTGTTAAAAAAAACACGATTTGTAATCGATCTGTCAATCTGGTGAGTGATCAAATAGGCAAGAGTAACCGGAAGAGCTAAATAGTAAGCTGCTATATCACTTCGATTTGGGTATTTATAAACTTTTTTACATTAATTAAGTGGATAATATTCGATTTCAAAACAATCTCGCATATACATATGTATATCGAAAGTACATGTATTTGAGAATATTCACTGAATATTTGAGGTTAATACGGCAAATAGTTGTGGAAATAGGAGCGTATTTGTTCGAATTTGAGCTCTACTGCAATATCTCCACAAATTTTAAAAGCCTTTTTCTCGAAAGGCAGTTTTAATAGTCTTATAGGTTAGGAAATGTCCTCGGAAAAGCCGAAATCGATCGACTTTAGGTCAGATGACCTTTCTAGAATATATTTGTAAGTTGGTGAGCGAGGGAATACGATTTTTGACAATAGTTTCAAAATTACGAGCTTTAAATGACATTTTTTCACAAAAATCTACTATTGTTTAGGAACCAATATTAAAAAATCAAAATTTTTAATAGTCATTCGATCATAATTTTTTTTTTTACTGCGGGCAAAATATAATGAGACTTTTTAATATATGTAAATTTCGCGGTTAATATGACTTTCAGTAACATGTGTGACACATCGAAATAGTTATTAGTGTTTACGAGTAGTGTACAAGTTTTTTCGATGGGCACAAATTATTCAAAGAGGGTCTCGACGAACCACGTCCAGGACGGCCATCAACATCAACTGATCATCAACACGACACTAAAATAATGAATTGGTGCTCGAAAGTAAACGATTAACAGTCAGATCTTTTACTGACATCGTTGGAATATCAGAAGAATCAGTGGTCACCGTTTTGAAAGATCATTTGTACCTAAAAACGTGAAATCACGATTGGTTCCAAAATCACTCATTTTTTTTCGAAAAACAGCGTTACATTAACGTTTGTGAAACAATGCTTTTCGACTATCAGTTTGTTATGAAACGCATTATTACCGCCGATGAGTCTTGGATTTATGCTTACGACACGCAAGCAGTTGATTAATCGGCCGAATATCGGGACAATTGTGAGCCGAAGCCGATAAATCCACATCAAAGCAGCTCAAGAATCAAAGTTCTGTTGACAGTTTTCTTCGATTATCAAGGTGTTGTGCTCCAAATTCCTTCCGATCGGCCAAACTGTCAACAAGAAATACATTTGAGTGTTATGCGTCGTTTGCGCGAAGCTATTCGTAAAAAGAGGCCAGAGTTATGGGTCGACAACTTGGTTTTTGCCCCACGATAATTTACGGTAGCATACTGCATTGATTCTTCGTGAGTTTTCGCTAAATTTTCAATAATTTTCGTGCCGCAAACACTGTTTTCACCAGCAAACTCAAACAACTGTTCCGCGGAAACCGTTTTGAGTTAATTGAAGAATTAAACATGACGTGCATTGAAGGCTACTCCGAGAATTGTCTTTGACAACTGTTTCAAGGGTTGGAAAAAACGTAGGCACAAGTGTTTTGGAGCCAAATGAGATTACTTTAAGCGGAAGGACATAAATTTTAGAAAATAAATTAAGAACTCTGAAATTATGAACAAAGTCTTATTATGTTTTGCTCATGGTAAAAATCTTTTTTTTTTTTGGTTTTTGGGTTACTGACAATTTCAAGTAGAAAAATCTTGCCCACACTTCCAATCACCTTTATCGGACATTCTGTGGAGATCGACTTCGGGATCAAGAGAATGTAAATTTTTTCAAAACACGTCAGCGATTAGTAAAGTAAATTAAATTCTCTAGATTTGAATTATCCTTATTTATTTATTAAACAAAATACTCTTAACAAAAAATAAATAAATCACAAAATTTGCGTTTTTTTCTGACTTAAAAGTGATTAAAACTCTTCAATGACTTTGTTGCTGTAAGTTTGTTGTCAAGAGAATAGAAATACTTTTTACCTTTAGAAATACGCTAGGCGCACGGAATTAACATAAACTAATCTCTCAAGTTTTCACCAATTACATTACTGATACGTATATTTTTTTTCGAGGAACCTAGAATTAGAGAGACGGGTCTTTAAAACTACATATAAACACGATTCCGTCGCTAAGATGTATCACTTTCGGGTATTTGTAACCAGAATGTATGTGTACTCGATTTATAGACGAAGAGTGTCACTCTTTAGTAGCCACAAAATGTAGGTAGAGTTTTTTTGAACGTCTTCCAGTACAACAACAAGAAATTTAGAGAACCTTGATTAATTATAATAATATTTTGGGCTTCATTAATACAGTTTTTCAATTAACTAAGGAATTGGAAGTAATTTTGCTTGTAATACTTGGGAAAATTTGAAATTAAATTTTATTCAAGTTCAGTGATCTGGTTATATACATAAATTTTCCTCTAAGAAGCCGAAATATTGCTCAAAGATTACATTTTGAAAACATTAGTATTAACCAAACTAAGATAATTCCATTTTTATAGCCTGAACAGGGTAGTTTTTAATACGCAGAAAGATATGTCGAAGACCCTATAATATATGTATATATATAGTACAAATGATCAGCACGACGAGCTGAGTCATTTTAGACATGCCCGAATGGCTGTCGGTCTGTATGTATGTATGTATATATGACTGTTGCTTCATTATGTTCTTAACCTTAATATTTATTGATTGCTGTGGAGAACTTTCCGGTATTTCGGACATTTTGAGATTGTGGACATAAAAAAATTAGATTCTCAAAAAATATTCGCTCTTTTGAAGGAATATAATTGTACAGAACTGGGTGTACTCATTAGTATATACAGAACATTTTCATATCCAAGATTTCAAAAAAATATATATTTGTCATAAAATCTTTTGAAAATGATGGCTTCTCTTCACCGCAGCCATCTTGGTTTCAATTTCTAACCATATTCCCATACATACATTTTCATCATGTAACCCACACCCTTCAAATCGCTACTTATAATAATATGCCTTTCAAACTCATAAATAAACGCATAATAAATGTATAACTATATATGTGCGTGTGTGTTTATTTGCTTATGCGCATTTGTATACCAATCATTTGATGGCCGAGAGCTATTAAAATGCGAGCATGCACACATTTACACACACACACACATTGACACAGCGGTGAAAAGTATCAAATTTCACCGCCGATAATGACGGTCGCTGGCATATTTCTTAGCGATTCGATGAAACCACCATTTGCGTTTGCACCCTATGATTTACTACCGAGCTGGCAATGTATGTATGTATATGTGGCTGTGCTTATGTTTGCATGTTGACCCTCTTTTCGCCAGCTACCACATTTGCGCCAAAATGTATGCTTGCCATAGTTTATGCTTATGAAGTGCGTTATGCAAATTTGTTTACGATTTCATTCGGATGATACGACAGGACACTTGAGTGCTTGATGGCGTAGTTTGTGGGTACACTCTTGGGTATAGCTGCGTTCTACATTAGCATTGAGGGGATAGTTTAGTTTTGGGTAGTGAATTAGGTTTTGAAGTACGGGATTTTGGTGTTATAATATATTTAAGCATGACATTTCAAATCAAGTGTTTGCTTGCGAGTTAGTATGAGTGATTTCAGGGATATACATATATATATGTAAAGACGTCATATTTGATAGCGATTTTTTGAAATTCAATCTCTTCTCAAGCAAAAGCAATGTAATAAATCATTTTTGTAAGTTAAAAATGGTCACAGGAACTATCAAAGTATCTTAGTCAACATTAGTAAGTTATATAACTCGCTGTTAATCTCACAGTCCACATATCAATTTTTTTTGTTGTATATTTGAATTTTTAAACATAACTGCGCTAAATATATATACTGCTGGACAAAAGCGAGTTATTATTACTGTTTACTGCTATCTGTAGCATATTGTGACGCTCAATTTATTGCTAATTTATTCACATATCTATTCCATAACCGTCTTTGCCCCAGAGCTAGGTACATAAGCTCTCTTTGCCCTTGCAGTCATTCGAGTACTTTGAGAGAGCCTGTTATTCGAAGACCAGTTGCTTCCTTGGCCTCTGTTCTCCTCAATCTTAAATATAAATGAAATATAAATGAAAGAGCGTCAAATAGTCAAACTTTTATTTAAGAAGTTTTTCAGAAGGCCTTCTATTTGAGTGTTTTCAAAAGTTCGAAGTTATCACTTGCTTCTTCTATCCGTTATACTTTTACGCTGCTTAATGTTTTTTTCCGGGGTATTAAATAATATCAGGCGATTATGTGTCAATGGTTTACTAGGCCTTTTCATGCTTTGAAGACCATTTGAGATATAATTTTTTACAAAGAGAGATTGTTTAAAATATTTCTTTCTTCTTGTATTCGCTGTTATAGTCGAAGATATCGAAAAGTCTTGGTTCTGATTAGAAGCAGAATGTGTATTTTGAACTTTATTCGCGTTCAATATAAGTCATATGTGGTATTTCGTCTGAAAAAAATTACATAACTTGAGTCTCTACCTCTCCCTCTACCTTCACATCAACCTCAACCTCTACCTTTACTTCTACCTTTGTCCCTATCTCTATCTCTACCTCTACCACCACCTCTAACCCTATTTCTTTCTATTTATTTTTCTCTTTCTCTTCCTCTTCCTTTTTTACTTTTACTTTTACTTTTACTTTTACTTTTACTTTTACTTTTACTTTTACATTTCCTTCATCTTTATCTTAATCTTAATTTTTATTTTTATTTTAATCTCTATCTTAACTTTATCTTTATCTATTTCTTTATCTTGGCTTAATATTTATTTTTATATTTATCTGTACCTTTGTTTTTATCTTTATCTTTATCTTTATTTTCATCTCTCTATCTATATCTAAGTTTACCACGATGCCACTCAAGCAGGACACTCAAAAGCAAACGTTGGAGAGCTTATAAGACATATTTGTATATAACTGAACAGCGTGACAAGCTGAGTCGAATTTTGCATGTCCGTCCGCCTGGATATGTATATGCAAACCAGTCTTCCGAGATACCGACCTGAAAGATTTCTCTTTTCTCATCAAACTGAACGATCGATTTCTGTCCTTGTAAGGACAACTTTTTTATTTGACAAGATATCTTCACGAAATTCGACGTATATGTATTCTTAAATATTACTACTATCTCCGAAAATATTGTAAAGAACGAATACTATAGCATACATATAGCTGCCATACAAACTTAAAATCAAAATCTTCCTCGGAAACTTCTTTATTTGTGAAGGCTATGAAATTTCGCTTTGAAAATCTATGCCTCAAATGGTCCGAACACACGAAAAGGCTGAGTAAACCTTCGTGTGGAGTATTCTAGCTTCCGAAGTTAACAATTTTTCTGCTTTTAATATTGACGTTCCTTCGTAAATTTTTCTGAACCGCCGTGCATCCAACACTGACCCTTTTACTGAACTAGTTCGGTGTTATTCTAAAAGTTAATATTGTAATCTTATCTTCGATTTTATAAAAAATGCGGAAAAGTAGATTTATAAGCGCTTATAAGTAGATATTTATTAGTTTTCTTTAGAAGTAAATCTAATTTCCTATACACGTGCTCCGGCTGCAGCAGCAAAAAATCGCACTAAATGAGAATCTGAATAATAGGAATTAAAATCTGACAGTACAAAGCTTGCAACATGGCCACGGAGCACACCTAAGCACAGTTGAGGCACATGAATCATATAACCAACTTGATTACATACATACGTATACATATATTTATGAGCTATATAACTATATGGATGTCTATGTATATATGTATGTATGTATGAATATGTGCACTGTGTTACTATGATTACCGCGCATTGTCAAGCCCACTAACGGAAGGGGTGGCGCGCCCGCTGGGACTGTGGTGACGCCTGGCGGCCGCTCGAATATAACTTATACAAAGAATTTGTTATTGTGGCCATGCAAGCGGCACCCTTTATGCGCACAAACACAACAGCAGGCGTACATATTTCAATATGATATATTTGTATATATATTTGGTACTGAAATCGCATTACTATCTGGATCGGAGGCGTCTAAAAATGCACGCAAAAAAACTTGCCACATAGTATAGCGGTAAGTTGGCAGGCAAGCTGGGGGTGTTTTTGCGCTTAAGATATTTTGCAACACACGTTTCCGTGCGTTGCAGCCGGCGGGCGGGCGCATCGAGGCACGCTTGCCCGACTGCTGTGAGCGTACGCTTGGGTTTCGAGTGCCTGCCCGCTCCACCAACCGGCTGCGCTGAGCTTGTTGCAAGGGTTTATGCTTGCCACATGTATAATAACTGTTTATGTGTGTATATTTTGCATATGTGTTTGTGTGTGTGCGCCTGCTTGTTAGTTTGTAGCATTACTATGATCCTCACACTGCTTATTGGCATTTTTAAAAAGCCGCCACTCGAGCTCATCATCAGCGCCGCTTCCTGTTTGCGCCTGCTGCACGCTGTAGCGCTTTGCTTGCGAGATTTGCTGCTGCTTCTTCTGCTTTTTTGTTGTTGTTGTTTGCATTTTTCTGCTTCTTCTTTTTGTTGTTTGTTTGCAGGCCGCAGTTACTGGTCTCGTTGCTATTGTTGCCGACAAATGGCGGGGTGGTGATACTGATAGCCCTGTTGTTGTTGCTGTTGGTGGTGGTAGTGGTGTTGCTGTTGTTGTCTCATGAGGCGGTTTCTTGGTTTGGGTTTAGGTTTTGAGTTTTTTCGAGTTAGTGTTTGGTTTGATTTGGTTTTTTGGTTCGGTTTATGGCTTTGGCTTTGGCTTTGCGCTTAATGGGGTTGCTGGTTTCGGTTGCCGAATAAACAGTGGGAAAATTTACGTGCTTAGAACACTTATCTGGTGTCATGTGATACATAAATACATACAGATGTTCTGTTTTCCACTTTTTTGTCGATTTTTGGTTTTTAAATTTTTGGGAATTTTTTTTCATTTTGCTTTCTTTCAACTTCCACGCCGCGCTCTGCTCAAGCATGAGTCCTTCTCTCTGTGCTCCTGTTGTTGTTTTTGTTGTGCAAAAGCATAAATTTCCAAAGTTATCGTCAAGTGCATGATTGTAATGCCTTTGCAATGAGACACTGGAAGCGCTCCCTAGAGACTTGAACCGCACATATTTTATTTCACTTTCTTTTTCGCATTTTTTTGATGTTTCCTCGAGAGCGCGCTCTATTTTCGCTGACAGCTGTCAAAAATTTTTTTGCTCCCCACATTCGCTCACCTTTTTTGCGCGCTCTCGCAGCAGTGCTCTTAGCACATGCTAGTCCAAAGGCGCTTGGCGGTGGGCGGCAAGCGCTATGCAAATCTATTCTTTCGCGTTCTTTTTTTATGACCGCGGGGAATGCGCCCAACATGCCACAGCAGTTACTCAATTGCAACCGCCACCATTGTGGCCGCCATGACAGCCGCAAAGAGAGCGCAAAACCCTGCGAAGAGTCTCGCGTCGGGCGCGCTATAAGCCGCCACGCGTGCGAAAGAGCAGGCAACAGTCGCGTGGTGTTGTTGTTGTGTGACAACCGAAAAGGGGAATAACAAACGGCAACATTTATGTGCGGTATTGCTTGTTGGTCGCCTGGCTGCCCTCCCCTTTTGGCACACTGCCGCTGCTCACAGCTCACAGCTGTTAATTTTCGTTTCCTGCTGCTGCTTCTTCTTCTCTTCGTACTTATTTCAATGACTATTTGTCATTCATGCGCTTTGTTGTGTTGTTTGTTGTTGTTATGTGAATCTTTACTCTGGTTGCAGCTTTTGGTTTGACGAATGCCACATAGCTGCAGAACCTTGAGTTAGTGGCAAGCAATTTCGGTTGAGTAAACCCTCCCCTTCCGTGTTTTGTTTTCTTTATTGCTTTTTTGCTTTTCTAAGTCCACTACTTTAAGGGTTGCTACTCGTTATGCGCGACGGCTAACTTGTAACTGTGCTTTGTGGCCATAATTCTTGTGGTAACTTGACAAGGTACTTCTAACAAGCACTGGAGCCCACACTGAGTCTTCTCCAATGGCGCAGGGGTCGAAAAGAGTTTATAAAAATTTAAGCTTGCGCTCTTAAGTCGCCCCAATTGGCGCTCTTTGTGAGCGCAAATGTAGAAAAATTGAAAAATAAAAAATTTTACTCGACAAAAATCGCTCCCACGCAAATACGCTCTCCACAAACTGAAAGGGTGGCTTGGGCGCCAGGTTCATAAGCTCACCGGCCTTCGTATGAAAATAAATATGAGAGTATGTTTGTGTGGGTGTGCGGCGCAAATATTGCGGTAGGCAGCAGTTTTTTAAAGCTCAGCGCGCACATATACACACATACACTCGCAAGCGCTCGGAGTTCATAACTGTGTTGGTGTGTGATTTTTAGTTTGGCATTTTATGGCATTTTTGTGGCCTTTTATCTGGTTAACCGTGGTTGGTTGGTCGCTTCGTTGACTGGCTGCCTGTCTGTCTGTCTGTCCGTTTGTCGCGCTGTCGTACTATTTGGCCACATATTAACCGTATAACGGTGCGTCGGCGTACATGTGTGCGTGTATGTGTGTTGAACTAACCGACCCATTGCCCAACCGTGTGGCGACCGCTGTTGAGGCCACTGTGCAAAAATAAACTTTGTCAACTCACAAAACCGCTATAAAAATATTGACTTGGCCAAAATGCTTGATTAACTGACACGATTTAATATCGCACACACACAAACGCATGCACAGCTGCCACATAAGTGTAAATGTAGTATGTATGTGAGCGCATCTGCTGCTGCTTTGCGGCTGTGTGCGCTCGCTCATATACATATATTCTCTACATTATATACATTCATATGTACATATATATATGTATGTATGTGTTTGCGTGTAAATTTATAGTTCTTTGTGCTTGACTATTAACGGTATATTTAAAATTGTAGGTGGTAATTAAGTTGCTTAATGAACTCTGTTGCGTGGCATAATTTAATATAACGGCAACATAGCCTTTTGTTAGCGGAATTTTAATATCACTTAAATCATTTCTTTACCTACTCACTTATTTCTTAATAATATTAGTAAAATTTGTTATAAATAAAGGTTTAAAAAGGGTTATATCCTCTTCTTAGTTGGAAAAAATGAGTATTTTTGAATTTTTTTAAATATAAATTTTATTTAAGAAAAAAAAACGAAAATAATGTCAATTTATTGAATTTAATATACATTAATAATCGGTGATCCACATTGAATTTTATTTTTTATTTCCTTGATCCAGTAATCAATCGAAAAAGGTGTCTGGCGATGAAGGGGATTTTTCTGCTTAAAATTATCTCTAATCCAATAACAAAAAAAATTAATATTACAATAGATAATATACATCGATACTGATCGAAGAGCTACTCAAAACTTTGATATTTTTGGAGTCTCTTGTGGTTTATCTTTACACAGCTGCGTCTTACGCTTGCTCAGCGACTGTTAGTACTTGTTCAGTCACAGAGTTCTTCTGACGAAAAGTGAATGTTTTGGAGAATGGTTAGATAGATTTTTGTGGGAATAAGGTTGAAGAATCTGCACTAATACTATTTTTGCCATTACAGGATCAGATATAATACCATAACTAAGCATCTGTGGGCTTTTCCAAGAGTTAGCTGCAATACCCATACATGGGTTTCCTTGGATAAAACATAGCCTTTCTTCAACAATTTTTCTCATATAAAAAATTAAATATTTTATTAGAATTTTTATTGTTACAAACATACACTATTAACTAAGAAACTCTAAAATTTTTTAAAAATAAAAATATTTTAAACTCGGCCATGGCGATGTCATATTCGGCGACCCCCCTGGAAAAAGATGCGCTTGCGTTGGCAGAATAACTCCTTTATTATTTAAAACCTTAACTTAGAACTTGAATGCAGGAAATAAATGAAAATTGGATTTTTGGCAGACATTTTTACCAAAAAAAAAAATAAAATTTCAGTAATAATTTCGCGACATTTTTTCAAATAGTTGTAATCGAAAAAAATCTTTCGTCAAGTCTTTAAGAATTGTATCTCAAAGAAATCTTACCAACTGATTTCAAAAACACAGTTTCGAGAAAAACGCGTTTAAAGACGGCTAGCCTTACCCTAGCTATCCTCGAGTGCACCAATTCTCAAGGCTGTTTCTCCAAAACTATTACTCGGATCAATCAAAATTTAGGACAATATTCTAGAGGTGTTGTAAAATTAAATAAAATAATTTTGAAACCCGTAAATCCATGTCACCCCTTAACATACCCGGTTCAGTTATTCCTTCGATATTTACCTGACAAATATATCTAAGATAGTCTAATGAAAATTTCAAGTCGATCGGTTTAGCTTAGCGTCTAAGGTTTTGGGAGTAAATTTCATTATGTTTAAAAGTTCTTAGGCATATGCTTTTAGTATACTGTATCCGAAACCGAAAAATAGTTCATTAAATTTTTGGAGAATATGCTCAAATATATGGGCATCCGGTATATGTATATGCGCAACTAAAACTTTTTTTTTAAATACACAAGCGGATATAACACCTGAAGTTCAATTTAGAACGGAAGTTCCCATATAATCTTTTGGTCTATCTTTAAACAGCTGTGTCTTATGTAAATTCAGCGAGCATAGGTACTTGTCCATTCAGAGAGCTCTACTGACGAAGTACGGAATACGTTGCTTTTTGCGTTTGGTAAGTTACGTACATATATTTATCGTTGCTGATCAGCGTACCACTGATTTGTACTCATTTTACAATAATATCAGATAGTCTTTTGTTCTTAAGGTTGAAGAACCTCCGCTATACCATTTTTGCCATGTGAATATCAAGTATATCTACCATATTTATAATGGGTGCCAGGTGCTGACTCCATTTGTGATAGTTTGTTTTTTATTATGTACCTTTAGAACTCTCCAAGTATGGCTACAAAGCTAGCCTAATTAAGATTTTTAATTCTAGTATATCTGGAAAGTTTTCTATCTGGCTCTGGTATATTCATATACCACTTTTCGGCATGTTTCGCCAAGTAATGGTTAGAGGATTGCATCGCGACCCAAGATCTATTGTGAATTCAAGTCAAGAACTGGTGCTTCAAAAAGTATTTTAATAATTCTACAA
Source organism: Bactrocera tryoni (assembly GCF_016617805.1). Taxonomy (NCBI): domain Eukaryota; kingdom Metazoa; phylum Arthropoda; class Insecta; order Diptera; family Tephritidae; genus Bactrocera; species Bactrocera tryoni. Next base: position 13,408,282 of record NC_052502.1, on the reverse strand, counting down.
CACAAATTCAACTTTCATATTAAATTGAGAGTATCTCCAGCCGATACCACAATCAAATAATGAAGCATACTTACAAAAGCTCTCATAATGCGTAAGGATGTTATTGAAATATTTCATTATATGTAAATCATAAAAGCTTCAGATACTGTTTCTTATCGAACGACGAGCTTTGCCTGAGTTGCCTGAGGGATGATGCTAATATGGAGATCGAACAATGAATACTATTCTCAACTTATCCATTATTTGCCATCTCTTATGTCTAAAGCCTTGCCTTCTGTAGAAAATGGTATAATAGGTTGTCAAAAAAGTCTTGCGGCATTTTCGCTAGTTGACGCTGAAAGCGCGTAGTTCTAGTTTTATTCGTCGCATTGGGTCACGCTATACCTTTTTAAAAAGCTCATTTCACGCGCTAATACGTGTTTGATTAATTGTCGTTTCTTTTAAGTCGTTCGTGAGTTATAGCGTCGCAAACATGGAGCAAAATAAAGAGAAAATACGGCATATTTTACAGTACTACTACGATAAAGGCAAAACTGCATCTCAAGCCGCCAATAAAATTTGTGCAGTTTATGGACCCGATACAGTTACCATTTCCACCGCACAACGATGGTTTCAACGTTTTCGTTCTGGTGTAGAGGTGGTCGAAGATGCGCCACACTCCGGAAGGCCTGTCGTCGAAAATTGCGATAAAATCGCTGACTTGGTCGAAAGAGACCGGCATAGTAGCAGCCGTAGCATCGGTCAAGAGCTGGGCATGAGTCATCAAAAATTCATTTCAATTTCAATAAAAAAACTCCATAAAATTACCGCAAGACTTTTTTGACAACGCATTATATTAATGGGTATTCGCTATTAAAATATTGAAGAATTGTTTCTTATTTTACATATAATAATACAAATTCCCTGCTTTTTATTTAATAACCCTCATAAACTTTCCAAAATATGTTTTCAAATTATGAACAAATCGCTATTCTCAAAAAAGAAGTGTAACAAAAAATTTATTTCTTTCAACAGTGTGACCCTAGAGTAGACACAATGAAAACACACATAACTACAAAAAAAAAACAAAAAAAAAAACAAACTAAGTCAGCCATAAAATTCTGCTCTACTTTTTTTACCAAATTTAGTTCGTTTTTTGTTAGTCTAGTGTCAAAATGAAGAACGACCTTGACATGTGTAACATTCGGAGCAATAGGCAATTGTCACATGCATATTCAAAATCGATGCAGTCATATTACGTAAGATGAAATAAACGCTGTTCCTGCTGGCCTTCGCGGAATTGCGCTTTATGATTATATCTCTGTGCAGAAGAAATAGGAATTTTTTGTGATAATTTTTGGACATATGTATTTCCTTGTTATTTTATGTTATTATTATTTTTTTTTCGGTGCCACATATTTTCTGCTGAAGTAGTAAAAATGCAAAGTAGCCTTGTTCGCATTCTCTTTAGATCAATGAGAGCAAAAAACAAACAAAGCGAGGATTTTTATGTGAAGACAGGTAATACAATGTACCACTAACATCACCTATTGCCAATAATACGGCGCGTATACCAGTAGGTATGTATGTATGTAGAATGCATAAGGTCAAATGGTGTTTTAATGTTAATGAAAGTTGCGTAATAGATTTTCGCATGCATATTGTATTAAATTGTGGCTTCAAAAATTTTAGAATTTTTATTTAAACAATTTGCTAAAAATCCAAGTAATAAAATATCATAAAAAAGGTTAACTTCGAAATCGACTCGCATATGTATCGTAGATGATCTCCAACGTCTTCTTTTGGGTGTTAAAAACTTCGTGGCAAACTTCAAAGACACAGCTCTTCTTCTTCTTTATTGGCGTAGACATCGCTTACGCGGTTATAATCGAGTTCACAACAGTAAATTTTTAAATATAAATATTTTTAGTTAACGAATTTTTAAATTGAACTTAATTTTTTGTAAGAATATTTGAATATAATATTTCCAAGATTTTTTCATTTATTATAATTTTTACTTTTTATTTTTCAATAAATCAAATCGTAAAATTTTAGCTCTTAAAGGATAATGCCGATCTAGAGCCAGCAGTAATTGTTTAACTTTGATTAGGTATTCTGGGAGTTTAGAAAAAACGAATCGAATTCGAAAAAGAATGACCGTGCCAATCATAGAAATCAACAAAAAAGTTGCTACAGTTAGTAAAGGAGTAAAAAGTTTATAGGATAGATAGAAAATCGAGGTTTTGCGCTGCGACCTATGGTCTATTGCCCCTTATAGGATTGTACTACTCTCCAATTAAAATTTCAACTGGATAAGTATGGAAGCATCCGAGTAACATAGTCCAATTTGAAAAAAAACGTAGTCTTAAAAGCAAAAATGTGTTCGAAACCTTAACGTGCTGAAATTGGCTGAACCGAACGAACAGCAAGAAAATTCGTTTTACACTGTTCTCTTCTTCTTTACTGGCGTAGACACCGCTTACTCGATTATAGCCGACTTAACAACAGTCGTTTCTTCTTTTCGCTACGTGGCACCAATATTCCAAGTGAAGGCAGGTCCTTCTCCACCTGAACCTTCCAAGCCACTGTTGGCTGGCTTTTACTTTGTATGCTGGAACAGCATCAATGCGCTCTCAAAGAGAAGATTGTCAGTTACCGGCGGCAGGTTTTCATGTGGAGATCATCACGAATAAGGCTTGACATTCATCTGCTAGTTGTATCCAATTTCTTTGACATAATTTTCTGTTTTCTGAGGGGATTCCTGTGACTATGTGTACAAAAAGATTTTATGGCCAATTTGGCTCGAATCACACGGGGAAGACTATTTTTTTTGCTGTCAACAATTAAAGACGATTGCGAAAAACGATCAATAGTCCGGTAAACAAACACGATAAAATATTGATTTTTTTGAGAAGCTCATACATTTCACTTGAGCTTCAGCGTAATAAAAGTACAATTTTCTTAAGCTTTCCCCTTCATTGTTAGTTAGAGAAAACAAGCACTGAACTTCTGAACTATTTGTTCTTATCAAAGTCCAGTTCGTTGATGTTCGGACTGGAGGAAGGCGAGATGGAATTATCCAAGCACTCTCTCCTCTGAGACTGAGCTTTTGTCAGACATAGCGTGGTGGCTAGCGTTGATATTCACCGCCTTAACAAATTTATTGTGAGCTCAAAACGCTTGGAGTTGAGGAGTTTCTGCGTATCGTACCAACGTTCACAGCTATCAAAGTGGGAACCAGCGCTATGTTCCCCGCGAGAATCAACCCAATGATCTAAGCACGAGCTTCTTTGATAAAAAAAAAAAAAACAATTTTCCTGAACTTTCACTTACGTTTTGGTATATCAAATCTAAATTATTGCCGTTTTCAATTCCATTGTGACATGTATGTTACTTTTTCCAAGTAAAACAGTACTTTCTCTACCATTATTTGCCCGACACTGCGGTCAAAAAGTCGGCCTAAAAAACCTAAGACAAAATTCTGCACAAAAAAACACAGTAAAACACGCATAAAGCGTTGCTCTAGTTTTTTACCAGTTTTTAGTGCATTTTTTGTTCGGTGCCTCGAACAAAACGCATGTCCTTCACGCTCTGGATGCTTCAAAGCCGATGAGTAGTGTAAGTAATTGAAGCATTTGCGACTAATATTACGTAATAATGACATTGCCTAACGGTAAGTGGCCTTCGCAAAATCTTTGGTTTACATAACACCGCTGTTTCGGTCTAGTTCCATTTGCAGTTATTTACTAGGAAATTATGCGCTCGGGTCCAATTATGAAGTCAACTATTATTTTTTGTGGAACAGTTTTCTTCCAGCGAAAAAAGAACGTTAAAACATTGCAAATTCGCACAAAGGCCGAAACACAAAAAAATATGCATAAAAATGTAGATCTAGATCAGGTCAGCCGCATGCAACAACTCGGGAAAACAGCGTGAAAGTTGGCAAAGCGGGAAGTGGCTGCGCGGCTGTCAACAGTCGGGCCTCGAAGACACTACGTTGAAAGCGGAAAATGACGAATGAGACCAACGAACACAAAGCCACGAACAACACAAACAAACGAACAAAAAAAACTGGCACAAAAAATTATGCCAAAAAGTCATGCAACACAAAACGCAATTTGCAAGGAAACGCAGCAGCGGACCCAAGGCGGTGGCGAGATTCGCGGAAGTGTCTTCGATTTTTGTTTTGCATAACAGTAAACAAAAAAGTGCACGAAATTGTGGCAGCACAACGAGAGTGTTTGCGAGCCTCTAGCGAATCGAGTCGCCCGCTGTTTCGGTCTAGTTTTTTAAATGGCTTCTTTATGCAACATGCGGACATGCCACACAAACGCACACACACACACACATGTATGCTGTGTGAAATTATGCAAGACGAAGAAGATTTTCCGCTCATCTCCATGATCTCGCTGTTGTTGTTGTGGAAAATGCAAATAGTTGTGTGCTAAATACCTGTTAGAAGCGGTGGCAAGCAAAGGAGACCATGCAACACGATGACAATGTACGGCTTTTTGTTGCAAACAAACAAAAAATGTCACAAAACACTCTCTTACAAAAAAATTGTAAGGAACTGCTCGCATTTCCGCTATAATGCTCTCATAACGGCGAGCAGTTTGTGCCACGCAAGTTTCATGATAATTTCGTGCAACAATATTTAGTAGCATGAATGCGCACTTAGCGCAGCACTCGGAGCCGTGAAATTCAAATTAGCTCGGAGTAATTTTTTGGTGACGTAAGGATATCTGCGAAGGAAGCCGGACAAAAAACTGCTCTAAATTTGGCTAAAAAACTGGAGCGACTGTGGCGAGCAAAAAATGCGTGTGTGTGAGACACTTTTTAAACTGCGTCCCATTGTGGAATTGTTTTTTATTGTGGTCACCGGTGAAAGCGCTCGTGTTTTTTGTTGTTTTTTTTTTGCTTTTTTTGGTGACTTTGTGGTTTCGGGTGCGAAAATTTCAATATTTTTTGAATTCTTTATGGTCCAGATAATTTGTTAGTCCTTTTGTGGAATGATGATGCAGTTTTGAATTGAATGTTATTTTATTCACAAGAATTCCAGAGATCAAACAGGAAACGGACTTGGAAACTCAATGTGGAAGTTGCTACTCACGTAAGAAGATGATGAGAAGGATCAACACTAGTCCAATCACTTGTCTTTGTAACAGGTTTTTTAATAGGAACGTTACAAAAGTAGACCGATAGGGACAGCAAATGATTGCATTTCATCGTGACTTTTCAGGATATACAATCCAACAACGAGCCGAAATTATTAAATTTTACTACCAAAATTCGGATTCAATGCCCTCAACTTTAAGAGCGCTACGTCCACTTTATGGTCGTCATAATCGTTCTGTCAGATCAGTGTCTAGTGGAAAAATTTTAATACGCAGGCACAGTACAAAATGTTCCCGTGCCAGTAAGACAAAGAAGTGCCCGTAGTGTCGAGAATATTGCTGCCGCTAGCGCATCAATTGAGGAAGATCCAAATCAGTTTCTCACACGTCGTTCTCAAACGTTGGGTATCTCTATGACGTCGTTGTGGCGAATTTTGCGAAAAGAACATAACCTACATCCTTACAAGTTCAAAGTGACGCAAGAACTGAAGCCGCTTGTCTATCAGAGTCTTCGTATGTTCGTGAATTGGGCTGAGCAACAACTGGAAAATGATCCGGATTTTCATCGAAAAATCATCTTCAGCGATGCAGCTTCGTCATTTACATTTTGGATTGGTCAGGCAGCAATCAACTCATACTAAACGAATCACCATTGCACTTTTTGGGCCGGTGGCGCCATTGGGCCGTACTTCTCCTCTGATGATCAAGACCAGAACGTTACTGTGAATGGGAAACGCTACCGCTCAATGATAACCGAATATTTTTGGCCCAAATTGGATGATGTAGATATGTGTTTCCAAACGGCTTCTTAATCTACACAAGCCCAGTCAATTGGCCGTCTTGGTCGTGCGATTTGCCGCCTTTAGAATATTTCTTGTGAGCCTACGTCAAGTCTATGGTCTATGCCAACTAGTCAGCGACGATTGATGAACTTCGATTTATGCTTGAAAACCGTCGAAAATTGGGTTCAACGTTCTGAACTTCTGGTGCGCGTGGTGCCTATGCAAATAAAATCAAGTTCCATACATAATGGAATCGAATGTACTTACACAGAAATACAAAATTTCATTGGTATCCCAAACTTTTGTAGCGCTCTTGTTAAAAAATCCGTTATTAGTGTTTTCTATAGCACATTATTTGCAAATCTATCGACAATTTCCAGATAATATTAAGTTGGTAACAGAAAATAGTGCATTAGAAGCAAGACCTCGAAGACACTAGCGATTCTCGCTCATTTTGCGTTTATCTTTCGCCTAGAAAAACGTTCCCAGTAAACTCATCTCATCCAACCACCTCAGACCTACTGTCATCCATATCGCCATATTGTCGCTTAAAATCAATAAATTGAGTAACTTTCAGAATCCCTGCCTTCACTGTAACGATTTCACTGTAATAATCAGTTTTGATTGCATCAGCACTGGAAACTAATCCGTCACTTAATTCGGCAGCTAGCTGCATAATACTGTTAACAAGTACCGTTAAGCGCTTCAAATGTAACTTTCACTACTTACAGCCTGTCACTAAAGAGGGCGAGTGCGTCCAGTGAAAATAGGCGAGCGAGCGAGCGAATAATAAAAATAATAGAGAAATATATAATTAAGCCCATATTGCGAGTGTCAAATTAATTAAAATGTCAACAAAATATGTTACGCTGCATTTGCGCTACCAGCGACGGACCGGAGACAGACAGACGGCAGCCGCCAGCAACAAACGCCGAGCGAAGAGCCAGCAGCCAGCAGCCGTCAGTCGAGCGAGTAATGTTTCATCATTTTGGACGCGTGAATACATATTGGCGGTTGTGTGTGTAGTGGTTGCCCAGACTTTTGCGGCACCGTTATTGTGCGGCAGCCGAAAAGCAGTCAATCTAACACAAAAGCCATCAGCATTTGACCGAATAACAAATTTCCTACGTTGATTCGTTGACAAAATGCCAAAAAATGTGAATGCCGGCGCATTACAATACAGTTATGCAGGCCGGAATGCAATTCCACACAAACACACACACACACACCTATACTAAGGGAGCCTGTCAGTGGTCACTGCTGTTGCACTCGTCAAATGGGGTCTCTAAATAAATAGTGAAATGTATAGAATTACACACTTTTTTGGGAAAATTGGGAAATTTTAAAACACGGGCGTAAATTACAAACAATTGCAGCGCTGAATATTTTTATTTGCGCGTGTGTGTATGTGTGTGTTGAAATGCTGCAACTACCAACGCATTTGGGGGAGATGATGGAAGATGCCATCATAATTCGCGCCGACCAACGCCGGCCATCAGTCATCGTGGACAATGACGAGTGACATGACGAGCTGGTCATAACTACCGTTGTTTGCTGTTAATATTTTCATTTTTATTATAACATAGATATTATTATTATTTTTCTTTTAAATGGCTGCAATGCACTGAGTGTGGTAAAATAAAGCGGTGCGTGTATTGTGGAATGACAAATTTGAGGGTTCATTTTGGCTACTGCGAGAAAATATTTGGAAATCAAGATATATAATATACATATGTATATGTATGTACATACATTTTTATTTTACAGATTACAAATATATCGTTGCATCAGTGGTGAAATAAATTATTTTCTGGCCATCATAAATATTTTGGATGAAAAAAAATTCAGATCTCAAGCCACAGATCGGTAAATCGATGCAGCATGCTTTAAGGTCGGACTTTAAATACTTAGAGTTTCTCCGAATATTTAAAAAGGCGATAATTAGAGTGGCCAGAAAAACTTGTAATACATAAATTATTACTTGGCCACGAAAACAGTTCTCTCAATTTTCTAGGATAAGGAGAATTCTAACACTTATTTTGCTATTGGGATTTTTCCAACAAGCGAACACCACTTGGTAGGTAATGAAAAAGTCTTTGTTTTTCCATCATGAGAAGCTTCTTCTAGTATCCATAATTAATTGGCTTACCATATACAAGACTTTTCATATACTTTAAGACACCCGGAAATTATAAACAAAACGAAAAATATTTAAATATTCATCAATATTTATATTGCCGCCTTCAAAATAATCCCCACCAAATAGAATATACCTTATGCTAAGGATTTTACCAGTCCTCTAAGCACTTTTCATAAGCACTTTTTGAGATGTCCTTCAGCTCCTTCAGCGAATTTTGCTTAATCGTTTCGATCGTCTGAGAACGTGTGCCACGAAGCTGTTATTTCAGTTTGGGGAACAAGAAAAAATCAAAAAACTGTGGTTGATCGACGATGTTCATTGAGTTTTCGGTCCCAATCGTGGCTCGATGTGATGGTGCATTATTATCGTGTAAACTCCATCAATTGTTTTTCCACAAATCCGGCCGTTTTGAACGGATGTTCTCATACAAACTCCTTATTGACTCTTTGTCGCTCCGGAACAAATTCATGATACACCAAATCACGAATATCGAAAACAACAATGAGTATTACCTTCAATTTTGATTAGCTTTGGTGTGTTTTTTTATTTCGGCTCGTTCCTCTATTCCTCTATTCCTCTGATTGCTGACTTATTTGCATGTCAAACTCATAAACCTTTGTCTCATCGGCAGTTATAATGTCCAAAAAGACCTGTTTACAGTACTCTTTTTGAAAAGAAAATTAGCTTTATCGTGACGAGTCGAACAAGAACAAGTCTCATACCCAAAATATCCACCAAAGTCATTCGAACGGACTCGCGAGATTTGTCGAGCTCTCTTGCCATCTCTACTTGTCTGACGCTTTTAAAGCACAATGTCTTTCACTTTTTTAATATTTTCATCAGTTGATGAGGTCGATGGTTGTCCAAAAAGGGGCATGTCTTCAACAGTTTCTTGATTCTGACAAAACCGAATCACTATAAGACTTTTCCAACATTCCCATACGAAATTTTGTTAGAAATACAACATTTGAGATAAATTCTTTGTTCGATATTTTTTATTCATTGTAAAAAGCGCAAAGTGCCACTGAGGTGTACCGACTTTAGCTGCTGCTGTAAAGAAACTGGCTGCTAGATCGTGCTCATATTTGGCATAGTATCGGATAGCCTACCAACTTAACAAGAATATTTTTTGAAATGTCATTTACCCAGAGAATTTAAATTTCCGGATTCAATCCATAGACTTATGACTTGTTTCGAAGAAATCGAGTGATTTTGAAGGAATTCGGAGCTTTTCTTACACTTTTAAATACACCAAAAATTGGTTGCGAAAGTCCATCCCACTGTGTTCCTACATTAATAAATCCTTATCGTATTTAAAACACACATTCATGAATTGTTTTTTCTTTAGAATATTAGTTATTGGTTTGATATTTGTTTGATGCCAATTTTCGCCAATATTGAAATCAGGTTAATGTTATTTAAGTTCATATCCAATACACAAACCGCTTAAAGCTACTCATTACAAGCAAACAAAACCATATTCGACCAGTTTTGTGCTACGGAACAGAATCATGGGCTCTACTCGAAAAACTAAACTGCTAGTATTCGAAATATTGATCCTAAGAAAAATCTTTAAGCCAATAAAATAAAATGACGAGCGGCGTATAAGGTGGAACACTGAGCTAGATCAACTTATACAAGGTGAAAATGTCCTACCCTTTATCAAAGCGCAGCACAGCCACAGCATTCACCACAAAAGCAAGGGGAAAGAATTAAGATAGATTGACGAACTCTAAGAAGACATTAAAATGTTTCAAATTTAGAACCAAAAGAAGAATTGTTTTACAAGCTGATCGAACACAGGTGGCTTGAAAATATTTTTTAATCATCAATCCAGTCGATTATACATACAATTCATGGATAAAAAATATAGGTGTTTAGTTTTCTCTCTCTCTCTCTTTTTACTTAAAGTAGAAAAAATGCGAAATATAAAGAATTTGACCTTCAAATTGAGATTGCTTTAGTTAAGACATTAATAAAATGACATGCTCTCATGAAACCTCAACGACCTCGCGGCCAACTGCACTGAATGTTCTGCCGAAAAGTCACCTAAAATACACTACAGAATTGCGTAAAAAACATTTCGCTGTAAATAAATAATAAACAGCTAATAAAAATACAAGCATGACGGAGTGGTCGCGTGAGCCAGAACCGCAGGCATTCTGCAAAAAACCTTAAAAACGCATGTGATTGTTAAAAACATGACTGTAAACATATTAGCATTCCAAGAAGTTGCCAAAAAATGCGATGACGCAAAAGAAGGACATCTAGCGCAGCCTTTTAGCGGCACAATATCCTTTTCTTGTGAGTGACTTTGACGACAGTTGATGCAAAAAACGGTCAAACCACAGGCCACGCGCAGCATTGCACCCGCGCCGCCGCCGTCCACGCTGCTGCCTGCACGCTCATCTGAACGAATCAATTGCGGTGACAGCAATTTCGGTTTTTTAGCGGCCGAATGGACGACTATTGCGTAAAAAATTGCAGAAGACAATGGCAGCTCGCTTTTTTACCAGCGCGGCAAATACACAGATTAAGGTGAAATGTGCAATTAGACAATGACTAGGGCATACGCCACGCGCAAAGTGGGTAACCAGTTCGGGTCACACTGCGTTTCTGTGCTGAAACAGTTTCGGGAATTTGTAAAAAAACGTTTTTTGTGTGGAGAATATTTTTTATGCAATTCAAGGCTGCGTTCTAAACCATTTCGTGTACGGTGAAGTGGCGTTGCAACAAAAGAGTGAAACAAAAATAAATCAGTTTTTGCAAGTAAAGTAGTTTTTTAAGGTTATAAAACGGTTTTAGTGTTGAAATAGTTTTCGAAGAAATCTAATATCTGTCAAGAAATGATTTCAGACAATGACTAGCAAATCTCTTAACGAAATTTACAACAGTTCTCTGGTAAAAAGTCAGAATTTTAGTCAAACCAAATTCGCTTAGTTTTTGTTTGAAGGATTTCTATAGGAAATACATTATAAAAAACGCCAAAAAACATTTTTTTCTACTAAAATCTTTTCTGCTTGACTAGGCAAATTCAAAAGAGCACACTGTCAGGCGATATTCATAAAATATACTATAAGTTACTGTGTTCTGAGTTTAAGCGCAAATGGTGAATTGAGTGTCAATATTTTTCATGGATTTTCACGGGGAGCTTCTTACTCCTGTAGCTCATACTATATCTGTTTTTTGGAAAAAATAATTTTACGGATATATTAGACTATAAATTACAGCAACAATAACTTTCTAGGTTATCCTCGATAGCTGGCCTTTACATAATCAAGTGAAGTTTGATGCAATGCTTACCAATGCCGACTGCCCGGCTCATGATTTCAGGCAGTACTACGGGCATGTTCTTATACTCGAACTTTTCAATTGACAATGCGACCAAGAATAGGACATCCATGAGGAATTGATTGCAACATTGTTTGCCCCCCAGTAGAGGAAGACCGCCATTCTGTTGGAAAGATCAGGTGGAAAAGGTGCTGGATACACTTGGAATCTCCAATTGGCGCAAAACAGGGAAAAGGAAGAAGGACTGACGCGCTTTTGTAAACTCGGCTTTATGTCTACACCAATGTGGAAGAAAAATAGAAGAATGAATTAAAGATTCTGTGAGCGACATTTCCTACTGCAAAATCTGGGACAGAGTCACTGCCGGATCAACGTGTTAAATAGGATTAGGAGCGGGTTTTTCTGTATTAATCCATACGTCGAAGGTGGTATCAAACAAAATGACTATAATCAAATCTTTCAGAGCGAAATTTTGAAGAAACAACAACTAAACTGTTAGTGAATAATTCAGTAAATATTATCTGGGTAACCAATCATATAGGAGTAGAAGGTAATGAAAAGGCATTCGAATTCCTCCCGCTCAGAGGCAGTTGAGAACACAGTACCTTAAAGCCGCTTCGCAACATTCAGCTCCTTCCAGGCTTGTTTGAACCATTGGGCCCTAGAAGAACACATCAGCTTTAGAACACTAGCCACACAGGACATACCACAAAGCTACTTATAGATAGTGTTGATGGTCGACAGACCAAAAATCTCCTACTTCTGGGCTAAAGGGAGTCATCACAAGGCACCTATTCCAACTCCCAAATGGAAAAAGTGGATTCGGTAGAATGCACTTTAAGATAATGACACCCTGGAACGTTTCCCTGCCTATATTAGTCCGTGCAATATCTTCGATATCCAGTCTATAAAAATGTCTTTAGCTTTCCGTAAAGGTTCTTTGTACAACCAAAAGTGGACTTACAGATCAGTCATGGGGGAAAATAGGCTCTACTATAACAGTAGCTATCGGTCAATGTCGGTCCACATAAGAAAAGACTTTATCCAATCTAACACATAATGCAATCAGTTTTCGTTATACAGTTGATCGAGATCGTAGATCTCAAGCGATTTATGAAGACTTTGCTAAGATGAAGAATTGTTAGAAATATAGCAAACGATATACAGATATGTTAAATGACCTGACTAGCTATATATACTACGTCCGTGGCATCATAACTCAATCCAGTAAATTATAAGTGAGATAAAGATAGAGAGCGATAAACAAGGTTAGGGGGAACTAAGAGCATATTACAGCAAGAGTTACAGCGATTAATTCAAATAATATTGAATCTTTTCCGGGTTTAGATAATGAGTCTCTGGTTTAACATCTCTTAAGCCTTCGAAATTTATGGTGAATATTCTTATTACTCGAATTCGGAGTAATCGATTTCAGGTATGATGTTTAGTATGGCAAATCTCTGGACTTAAAATCCTTGAGCTTTTTTTAGTTTCTCTATTAAGTTTAAACGATAGATTATCACCTAAAAGCCAACCTCATCGAAATTCTACAATCTAAATCCTTATGCAGCTTTTAACACTTTAAATCATTCAATACTCCACTAAAGTGCCAAGCCCTTTCATCATTCTCAACAGCAACAAGCACAGCTTAAAATGTTTGCAAAGAGTTTAAAGTGATTGGTGCGACCATCAGTGACACTTAACAGCCACTAATTTATCCGCAATGGAGGCAAAAGTTTTACAAGCCAAAAAAATGCGAAGAAAACTTTGTCTGGCAAAGCAAAACAGACGGCTGCCGCCTAGCAAACACAAACAGAGACAATCCCATGTTAAATTCAATTTCAAGTTTGGACGCCTTCTTCACCAGAGCCTGGCACACACAAGCTTACAGCCAGAGTCATACCAGCAGCAAGACAGCAAATGGGCTTGCCAACTTAAGACGAAGGTGTTAATCCTTTATTTTATTAAATCATCACAACTCCCACAAGGGATAGTAAGAGTGGGGGTGGGCGACTGATTTGGTTGACAAAACTTCGCTATCGCCAACGAGTGAATCTTAAAGACGGCGCAAAGCCTCGAACGACCAAGGCGCAATGTGCCACTATGTAAATTAATTATGCAATACGCGCGCGTGTGGTTGGGCGGAGGGCGGGCGCTGAGTTAGTGGTGGGTGCGGCTTGCTACTTAGCTGGCTGCTGTTAATGGCACGGCGCGCCCGAAGATGAGCAGGACCTGCTTAGCGAAACTTTGCTGCGAAGTTATAAATTATTCAAAATCAGCAGCCGATTTGTATGCAGCACTACTTGTTGTTATTTTTGTTATTGTTTTTGTTAATGTTGTTGTCATTTGCATACATACACGCGCGCTGAAGGTGAAAGTGTTGCGAAAGAGTTGAGGAACGCCTGTGCGGCGTTTGCTGGGGCGTAATGCAACAAATTATATCATATCGCCGCGGAAATGGGCGGACGTGGGAGCTGAAGCATACGCGGCGACACCTCATAATTAATTCACGCCAAGGAATTAAAACAATTTGCGAGCGCAAACTGAAAGTGAAAACTGCCACAATGCGCGGCGCGTCATTACGCTTCCTGACTGGATGTGTGCGTAGCGCTTATTCCCAGGACATGTGTCGCCGCAGCGCTTTGAAAAGGGTCACAGCGCCTCACGTAGTCTACTTTTGGGGATGACAGCGTCTGGCGAAAGGGTTGCGCACTTGCTGGGAGCGGCGCTGGCAGACATGCGTGACACATTTCAAGGCCGAAGTGCATATGTACGAAGGCGCACATACATACAAACAATTATATACATACACGCGCTCACACACACACATATATGTATATATATATGCACTCATGTCTCTAATGCGCGTTTCAATCAGTCGGCGCGTCAATAAGTCAAAGCGCGCCGTCCAACGGCAATAAAATAACGGCAATTCGTTACTCGCTATTCCGCTAAATGCTCATAAAACGCTTATTATCCGTCAAGCGCGCTGCTACGGTGCGCCACGCGTGCAAATACGCGCTCGAAAATAAATTGCCGGAGAAGCCAGCAAAGCAGCGCGATTTATTTATTTTAGGCATTTAGCGTGACACCAACAAAAAATAATCACAAAGAATACAAGTTGTGTTGTTGTTGTAGTGCAAAACTCTTTTTTTATTAGCTTCACGCATTCTGCACGAAATTGCCGCTTTACGCTCGGAATTTGCGGCGATAAATTTGCGTGAATTGACAGTCGCATGAAATGAAAGCGAAAAAATACAAAAAAATAATCAGAGACAAATCAATTGGGGCGGCAAAAGGGTTAAGCCAACTCTTGAGCTACTCGAAGTTTTTCCCATCCATTGACGCTGCGCTGACTTAGCTATGTCGTAGCTGTTGGCATGCGCTGCGGCGTGCGTTGGGCTGTAAGCGTCTTTCAGGCGCACAAGTCTAGCGAAACGATAAGCACAAATCTGCTTGTAATACCACAATTTATCTGACTTAAATTGGCATTATTGCGCAGAAAAAAATCGCTTTGAGTTATTTAAGAGCATTTTAATACATGTGTATGTATGTATGTATACATTTAAACATTCTTATGTACTATAAATATGGATATGTAATACAGAAAATCTAGTAGTATGTGAATGTGTTAAAGAAATAAATGATAGTGGACCTTAAGGATTTAAGCAGGATTGTATTGGAAATTGTATTACGAATTTCTCCAATATTTATCGAATGTTCTAACATTTTTTTAATGACAGAAGCCTTATAAAGCTGCTATGCCGTGTTGGAGGAAGGTGTCATATGTAGAAGTTCACGCAAGTGAGGAAAGTTCTCTGATCGCCATTCACTTGGGAGTGGCCAGAAAAGATTATTTCACATATGGCTCAAGAAAGCTTGCGACTTCCGGTTTTAGACCTAGTATCCTCTGGGTAGCCTAAGAACAACCGTTCGAAGGCGAGCTAAAGTGAGAAGGCGAACCATCTCTCTACAGGGTTGTTTGCTGGTTTTGGGACTCGCCATTTAAAAACTGCCCCACAAGAAAAGTAAAGTAGAGCTTCGAAAGAGAAACCCATCTTATGATGACGACAATTACAAACATATTAAGGATTATGATTTAAGGGCATGCACTTAGAATGTCCGTCTCTTAATAGGGCAGGTTTAGATGCCCCCGTAAGAGTAAATGCTGTCATCACTGTCGTCCAAGAAGTGTGATGCCCTCTCCACGATGTTAAAATCGTGCTTCGTGACGTTAACGCCAGGGTGAACAAGGAAGGTATTTTTGCTGGATAAATTCGGTATCCATAATGAAACATTCTCAAATGGGTGGAGGCTGATCGATTTCGCTCGGTATTAGGGAATGGTGGGACGGCATTTCAAGCTCCTAACAGCTTCAAACGAAACCATTAGTTTTCGGAAAAGACAAAAGAACAGTCGGTACGATGAGCAGTCCCGCGACGCAGTGCAAAAAAAAAATAGACGGCCTACCTCGCAACGTTACAATCGACCGCAATACGTGCGAGATGGAATGGATACCGAGAGCTGGAGAGGGAAGCGACACGCATTGGCAGACAAAAATGACAAAAATGAAAATTCTACGAAGGTTTCAAGACCGGAGCGTACTCTTGTAGAACCCCCAGAGGTGATCTTGGACTGATGTTCTGAGGATACTGAAATTATGGTGTGGTTTTTGGTCTGTTACAATTATCGTTCAGTATTTCTTTCGAAATGAAACTGGTGACACCTTTAAAGTCAATGAAGAGCTGTATAGATCGATGCTAACAAGTCTTCAACCGCAGTCTGATTATTTCAAGAAATTGTGACATTAAATGGCCTCCAAGAAGTTGTGATTTAACATCATTAGACTATTGTTTCTAATATTTTCAATATTTCAGCTCTTTAATGTTCCATAGTATCCTGCATTCACAGTTTCCATATAATATTACAGTTGAAAATACAATTATTTAGAAATGTATTCTTCTCTTAAGAGTCTAAAGTGAGTTTTATAGAATTATTGATAAGCTTAGATCTTTTGAGTTATAGTTTGATCTTCTCAGTAAATTGTAGGGTTGTAGAACTAGATTTAAAATTTTCTTGATTCGAACTTCTCTTTCGTTAGATCTATTTTTTATAAGCTAGGCAATAAAGTTCTAGATCTTGATCTATAAAGTTAATGATTTGGTAAATTCTTTGTATAGATATTTCTTGATAAAACTGGCCGCAAAGTAATCTTAGGTTTCCCCTTTTCTAGTTTGAGAAGATATGTGACTTTAAGAAAAATGAAATGCTTGGCAACCCCTGTCTTATCAGCAAATTCTTAAGAAAAAACTAAAAAACGAAAACGAGAATTCCGTAAACATTACACGATCATGCATAACGGATTTCGGCGAAGTGCTCATGTTTGTCTGTGCGAAGCGTAACCTTTCCGAGTATTTAACACATGAAATTAACATTTTTTAGCAATTCTCAAGAAAAGACTGTCTACAAACGCGGTAACGGTGGTTTTTCATACTTTTTTATGTTTCTTCCGCCAAAAAGAAAAGTCACTTTTCGTTTATGCAACGTAACATAAAACGGCAAGGCCGACGCAAAGGCTTAAAAAGTCAAAGAGTAAAAAACACAACAAAGCAAAAGCAATTTTTTATTAACTCCTTTGAAAACGCGCAACACTTTCGGCGGAAAATCGAAAAAATCTGTCAGAGAAAATCAATTTCTGCGACCTTGCAACGCGCTGGGAAGTCAAATTACAGTTACAACTACTGGCTAAAGCGGTTGTATAATGTTGCAAAATACCTGAAGAATTCTTCAATAAAAATAGGAGAGTCTACGCCAACAAATTACGGCAACAAATTACGGTAAAAAGTGTTAATATAAGCAATTACAAAAAAAAAAATATTCGCCGTTTTATTGTCAACGCTGCCACAAACAAAACAAGAAAAGGCGAAAAGGTTAAGAAAGGAGTAAGGTTGTTGCAGGAAACGTTTGCAATGAGTGAATCCTTTTAGCACAACACTTTCTAACTGCTTACCACTTTCGCAAAAACAACAACAAAAGTCAACAGACATTTTACCTCTCAACAGTTGTTGCCTTAAAAAATGAACAACAACAAAAATGACAGAGAAATTCGCACAAAGCATGGCGTGTTGCAAAAATGCTGTGGCAACAACAAAAAGCAAGCAGAAGGACAATCGCGACATAGCCAAATGCAATACACGACACACATACACATACGCACACATAGACACTCTCGTTTAGAATTCGCAAATTCACCAAACTCCTTCGCTTTGATTGTCACGAAATCCTTTCGCATCCTTCCAGCTGGCTGACTGCATAACTGCTGTCGTTTTTTGGTATTTACGAAGGAGTTGTTGCATGAATGCGCAAATAACAACAACAATGGGCACAACAACCGAGTGTAGGAAGTGAATTTACAATAGACAAGGCCTGGAAGTGTTCAAGTGTTGGAGGTGTTGTTGTCAATGTTGTTGTTATTTTTTGTTGTTTTTGGTTCTGTTGTGTAGTTGTTGTTGCTGCCACCGCTATTATTATGCTGTCACGCAAAATGTAAACAAATGGCTGGATTATATAAACAAAGCGGCAGCAGCACGAACAAACAACAACAACAGAAAAGTTAAAAAAGCAAAAAAACAACAAAAAAATGGACAAATAATTCGCGACGTGGCAGCAGCGAAGGAGTAAAAAAAGGCGCGCAAGGATTACGGCACAAAAGGCGCATAAGAAAGCGGTATGACAAAAACAAAGAACAACAACAAAAAGGATGCGCGTTGGCATCGCGAAACATGCCGCGAACTGTAAACATGCTGAGCGCGCACACACAAACACACAAGTAAAATTTATTGAAAATGTCTTTGTATGTGTGTGTGCTTCCAATAACATCGTGCCGCGCAGCAGCAGGCTGCCTACTCACGGCATACTCTATCAACAGGATAATCGCGTTGTTAACTCTTTTAAGTACAGTTAACAGCAAACACTGCTTGTAGGTGTTGTGTGTTTAATTTGTGCAAATCTACAATTTGCATGCGAACTCCCAACAGGTTCAAGCGTCAGCGAGGAGAAAAACTTCCACGAAGAGCGCGCGGCGAAAGGATTAAATCGCCAGGTCCTTGACGACGATTTGCAAACGGTAAAAGACCGCAAAATGCCAGCGAGTGGGTTGTTCGTATACAAATATTCGGTTGAGAAAAGACGACAAACCGAAACGCCCACGTGTCCTTCGCCGATCGTGGCATTCGGCCAATTAGCGCCGGACATTAACTCTTTGCTTAAGTTCCATAAACACAAGCAAACACTTCATTCAAATATGTGTGCATATATTATATGTGTATAAGTATGTATATTGTATATATGAGCGCGTGTGTTTGTGTGCTACTCGCTCAGCGCTAATTTCGCATTAAGATCAGCGTCAAGTTGTCAACTGAGTTGTCTACAACAACCGCCTACTTTGCCAACACACAGACATACTAGCGCAGCTACAACTGCGCATGCGCTGCGCTGCGTTTTGGCTTATTTGCATTGTGGGCGATACCCCTTTCCTTTTAGCCGACGATCAAATCAGAGTTTTGCACTGTAAATCCTCACTTCTAATCTTAATCCTTTTAGTGCGTTCGCCTTTGCGTCCAACCGATTTGGGTCACTTTGCCAGGCAATTAGTATTAAGGTCATGCGGAGCGCTTGCTTTCGTTTCTGTTGTTGTTTATAAGTGTGTTTATATAAAGGTGTTGTCAAAGGGGTGTTTTAGTTTGACTCAGTTCGTTTTGAGTTTTTGGAAAATTAGCAGCATTTGAGGGAATATATTATGGTTTTAGAGAAAACTTGGTATTTAGACAAAACATGTACTTTTGTATGTCGTATGTATATACTGATTGAAAAATTGTGCGACTTATGTTATTTAATTGCGTATATAGAGATGCGAATAAGTTGCAATTTTGCTTGGATGAAAAGTCTTTCTCATATACGGATTGTACCATGAAGCTTTGAACTCCTGAAAATTGCTTTAATAAATCCAAATGTCTGTAGAATAACATATCAGTCCATCACCTTCATTTTTCGATTCATAAAACGTTGAAGAGTAGTGAATCGAACAAATTATACCATCTTCACAAACACTTTATTATCAATGCAGTAAAACCTTTCACTGTTTTCATTGGTGAGGCAACTGTTTTTCTAGCGCCAAATAACAGCTTAGCAACTTGTATAGAACTTTTCAAGAGTGATAAGATTTCTGGATGGAGGATGGAGTCATGTGTAGAAGTTCACGCAAGTGAGGAAAGTTCTCTGATCGCCATTCACTTGGCAGTGGCCAGAAACGATTATTTTACATATGACTCAAACAGCTCACAACTTCCGGTCTTTGACCAATTATCCTCTGGGTAGCCTAAGAACATCCGTTTTAAGGCGAGCTAAAGTGAGCAGGCGAAACATCCCCTACATAGGGTTGTGCGCTGGGTGTGGGACCCGCCACGTAAAAAACTATACCAATGAAAAACTACCAACAGCCTCGGATGAGAAACCCCCCTTTTGATAATAGAGAAGCAAAGTCCTCCTCGACAAACGAAAACCAAACTCTATAAGTCACTCATAATTCCCGTCCTGCTATATGGTGCAGAGGCTTGGACGATGTCAACAACTGATGAGTCGTCGTTGAGAGTTTTCGAGAGAAAAGTTCTGCGAAAGATTTATGGTCCTTTGCGCGTTGGCCACGGCGAGTATCGCATTCGATGAAACGATGAGCTGTACGAGATATACGACGACAATGACATAGTTCAGCGAATTGAAAGACAGCGGCTACGCTGGCTAGGTCATGTTGTCCGAATGGATGAAAACACTCCAGCTCTGAAAGTATTCGACGCGGTACCCGCCGGGGCAAGCAGAGGAAGAGGAAGGCCTCCACACCGTTGGAAGGACAAGATGGAGAAGGACCTGGCTACGCTTGGAATATTCAATTGGCGCCACGTAGCGAAAAGAAGAAACGACTGGCGCGCTGTTGTTAACTCGACTATAATCGCGTAAGCGGTGTCTACGCCTATTAAGAAGAGAAGATATGATTTCTTTTCAAAAAACAACACAAATTATTAAGGAAATTCAAATTATTTTTATTTAAAGTAAAGTTAAGTCGATACAAATAAGTTCAGTGTAAAACATCATTCAAATTGTCTCCACGACTTCTTTTGCAGAAACGGATTCGATGAACACATTTTTCGCGTACTTTTCCACTAATCAAGTTTTATGCCATGCATAGCGCATTTAATATTCACTTCTAAAGCTTGAAGAGAGTTTGGTTTAGTGCTAAGATCCAATGACTTCAAATAACAAACACGCACAAAAATAGTTTAATGGTGTTAAATCACAACTTCTTTGCCGCAATAGTTCGGTTGTTGCACGTGCTGGCTGGCACGTAGCCTCGTCTTGTTGGAAGCAGATGTTGTGAAGTTCAACTTCTTCCAATTGCGGTTATTATCGATCTTTATCGCTTGCCATTAACAGTAACACTGTCAGCAGCTTTATTTCGAAAGAAATACGGCTCGTTTTTATCCGGTTAAGAGCTGTCAACTCGGTAACACTCTTCCTAAGTCAATAAAAAAATAAACAAAAAAAAACTCTCTAAAAGAAAATTCAATATCGTTGATGAAAATTAGCATTAAAAGAAGCCGGAACCAAGTCACTGTATCGTGATGAGCACGAAAAATGATAAGTATCGCAAAATCTCAACGTAGGCGTTCTGAAAATGCTTGAATATTAGGTGCGCAAATAAGTTCTCGTTGCTTTTTAATGAAAACACAATTTTATTGTAAGGAAATGGAATTATTCGAAGTATTGCCCATCGCTAGTCACAATGTTTTCCTATCTTTCTGGCAAAGCTCGAATATCATTACTGAAAAAAGACTGTTCATCTTGTTATGCTTTCTATAAATCAAACCAAATTTCGATATCATATTGTGAGCGGAACTGCTTCTGTGCCCGAGCTTGTGCCATAGAAAGGAACAAATAATAATTGGACGGTACAATATCTGGGTAATATAGCAGGCCCGGTAAGACTTCCCATTCAAGCGACACCAGGTAGTTTTTAACAGGTTTGGCAACGTAAGATCGAGCGTTGTCATGCCGATTTCGTTGACTGCAAGAAGAAAATCGATCACCACTGACTGCTGGAGCCATCTCTTGACACACAGCGATGCTTAGTTGCTGAGGTGAGAAACAGTTACAATATTTTTCCTAGTAACGGATGATGCAAGTGGATGTACTTTTTTTCAATAGCCTTTTAGCGAGATGACGCGTGTGTCATGGTCAAACTTTCAGATTATTTTTGTTGGCATTTCATCATGGCAAGACATCGCTTCGGTATATGGGCTCTTGAAAATTTCCACGAAGATCCGACGTTTTCGAGCATAATTTCGTTCTGCGATGAGGCCCATTTCTGGCTCAATTCAGATGAAGGCCAACCTGAAGAGAATCAAGGACTGCAATTACATACATCCAGAATCATGTGATATCACACCGTCAGACTTCTTTGGCTGGTATTCGCATTGTAGGTTTAGGAACTTATATATAGTTGGGTTGGAGATTCGTATAATCCTTTACATTTTTGTCTAAAATACTCTATTAGCAGCGTCTGCTTTTACATAAAGGTAATTTATGTTGAGCTAAGAGGCAAGTCAGCTTTTCAGCTCAACTGAATTGACCCGACTAAGTTTTGGTATAACAGCACGGCGAAGCAGCTTAAAGAGCACTTAAATTTCAGAACTTCAATAATCTTAAGTAATCACATTGCCAAATTGCACGCCACGTGATTGCCAACAACAAGGACGAGCGACTGCATCGTGGTAATCGTTGAAGCAACACAAAGCGTGCAACACTCGCTCCAAATTAAGAAGCTGCAGCACGCTGTGACTTTGGCGTAAACATGAATACAGAAGGACGACTGCATGTGAGTGTGTTTGTGTTTACATATGTATTGATAAATATGAGGAAAATTGAAGTGAAGTGCAAGGCAATGAGGCAAATGAAGCGCCAAATGAAGTCAACACTTCCGGAGGCACAAAAACGCAGCAGGCGCCCACCAGCCGTGCCAACGCAGCAGCGGCAAATGTGCAGCAGCGGTACATTCACACACACATATACAGACATTTAACATTTGATTTGTGATTTTTTTAACTTTTTCATATTTTTTTGTTTTGGAAAATTTTTGCCAGTTGCTTGAGCAATGAGCAGCGGCGACAGCAGCAACGGTGGTGGCCAACGGCTTGGCCTCATTCACACTCGGCACTCATTCATTTCAATTATTTAAAAGGTAAATATTGTGCGCAAAGCAACAAAAACAACGCAACAGGACATCAATTGAAATTATTATGATTTCGAGTGACAGCACAGATTTGCAACGCCAATGCACACGGACGCACACACATACATGCAGTCTCATTTGTGCCACTCGCGTGATTACATGGCCACCGGACCCGCTTGCCACCCCTATGTGGCCGAACTACTACACCGCCATGGCCACCAAGGCGAGTGGCTAACCCCTACCCCGCACCACGCCGCTCCTCTCATCGCTAGCCCTGCTGTTCCGTTGATCCGCAGGCAGTTCGAACAGATGCGCCGCAGTCGGCACAAAAGTCGAGTGTCTCGTTGACATTCGGCTGAAGGACTAATTGAAGATCCTCAACGGGGATTTCCTGTGCCGAAATCACAATTGCGAAAAATGTCAGAAAACGGCAAAAACACGGGCGCAAATAACGTCATCAATTCGCACAGCCAAAACAGCGCGTACAAAAGCATCGTCAATGAGTGCAGCATTAATCTGACAACATGCGAATCAATGACGTTTGCTGGTCACTCATCGGCTGGTGTGTGGCGAAATCACAAATCAAAAGAGGAAGCAAAATAAAATGCGAAAATTCGCACAACTCCGCTCAGCTGTCTCGCAAAGCACTCTTTGCTGCTGTAGTTGCCAGGGGTCGGTCGCTGATGTGGCATGACGTGGGTCGGCCGTTGGCGAGAGGGTAGCGCAGCGATCGCTTAGCCGGGGTCAATTTGCCACATTAGTTGCGCATTGCATTTTCGATGGCATCAAATAATTGCTGAAAAAATGAAATTGTTGCAAAATAATCTGCAACGCGGCTTGCTGTTGCCACTGACAGCGTATGATTGGGTGTTTTGTATTATTGATTTTTTTTTATCAAGTATTGGAGTGTGCACCTTAGGGCGGGTGAAAAGAGATTATTTTTTCTTTTTGTGCGCTGAAAAATTGTTTTCTTGGAATACTAAGTAATTTTTGTTTTCAATAATAAGTAAAAGACAGGAAAGAAAAGCGTCGCAACTTCCTATTAGTTTTAAGAGCTCATACTTGGTGAACATCTTTTTGAACTTTCAATACTAACCAATTTTTCAGTTTGTAGACTACTACTGCTACCCTAGTGTACCTACAAAATATAAACGATTGAAGTATGATATTATGCGAATATAACTGATATTAGTTGAAATAATAGAGTCGTAGCCAAGTACTACTGTGGGCAAGAAATAGTAAGACTTTTTAATTTAAATTTCGCGCGAAAACCCATTCGTTGAATTATTATTTTTGTAGATTGGTGTGACTTTTAGTGACATCTACGGCAAATAATACGTCAAAATAATTATTAGTATTTAGTATACACTTGCCTTTCTCAAGTACATAAAATACATTTGGCGATTTTTTCGACGAGTGAAATTATTCAACATAGAAGTTCCATTAAATTTTGTGTGCGGAATCAAATTTCTGGTGTCGAAACTTTTACAACGTTGGAATCGACGATCAACATTCAGAGATCTTACCGGCATCGTTGGAATATCGTCGGTAGGATCAGTGAAAACCGTTTTCAAAGATCATTTGGGACTAAGAAAAGTGAAAGCACGATTGGTTCCAAAAGCACTTAATTTTTTCTAAAAGCAGCGTCTCGTAAACGTCTCTGAAACAATGCTTTTCGGTTTCGAAGTCATGAAATATATTATAACTAGCGATGAGTCTTGGATCTATGTTTCCGATCCGATAAATCGGCTGAATAGCGTGGCAAAGGTGAGCCGAAGCCAAAAGTTTACGAGTTCCAGCCGATCAACCAAACCGTCAACAAGAAAAACTATTTGTGTGTTATGCGTCGTTCGCGCAAAGATGTCAAAGTTATGGTCCGAAAACTCTTGGTTGTTTCTCCGCGATAATGAAGCGTCGCATACTGCGTGGATTCTTCGTGAGTTTTTCGTCAATTTTCATTCAACATCGTGTCGTGGCAACCGTTTTCGAATGTTCTAGCTCCGTGTAACTTCTGGCTTTTCAGCAAACTCAAACAACGTCTTCGAGGAAACCGTTTTGAGGTAATGAATCAGGCATCGGTTTCAACGTTTCGAATTTTGCTAGATTTGGTAGCTATCAATTCAGAAAGGAAAACTTATTTCGCCACAATCTTAAAAAATCAAAGAAGTCGACTCGCACGTTCAGTTCAATATCTTCTGTTTTTTGTAAAAACTAGCAGCAGTAATTCAAATGGCTGTTTCATAATCGTTTTATAATTACTCTATCCTAAAATTTATAAAAGGATCTTGAACTGTGAATATTTTATCTGCTGAATAGATGTAGAAATCATAAAGATGTTACTTACCTATCTGGGTGAACATCTATTCTTATAATTTTGGATTACGAACTTTTCGGGGAAGGAAAGCCTGTTTTTTCCTCCCGTAATACTCATGGCGTCATGTGGAGAAGTTCACGCAAGTGAGGAAAGTTCTTTGATCGCCATTCACTTGGGAGTGGCCAGAAGCGATTCTTTTAGACATGGCTCAAGCAGCTCACGACTTCCGGTCTTTGACAAAGTATCCTCTGGGTAGCCTAAGAACATCCGTTCGAAGGCGAGCTAAAGTAAGAAAGCGAAACATCCCCTACATAGGGTTGCGCGCTGGGTTTGGGACCCGCCACGTCAAAAACACCCCCAATGAAAGGAAACAACAAGCCTAGGATGAGTGACCCCCTTTTTGATGACGACCATGGCAAACGAAATGAGCAACTCTTGCCATCAGGTGCTACTTCGGACTGAGTAGGCAATTGAGAAGTAAAGTAGTCTCGACGAACGAAAACCAAACTCTACAAGTCACTCATAGTCCCCGTCCGTTGACGTTGCGAGTTTTCGAGAGAAAAGTTCTGCGGAAGATTTACGGTCCTTTGCGCGTTAGCCACGGTGAATATCGCATTCGATGGAACGATGGGCTGTATGAGTTATACGACGATATTGACATAGTTCAGCGAATTAAGAGACAGCAGCGACGCTGACTGGCTATGTTGTCCGAATGGACGAAAACACTCTAACTTTGAAAGTATTCGACGCAGTACCCGCCGGGTGAAGCAGAGGAAGAGGAAGACCTCCACTCCGTTGGAAGGACCAGAAGGACCTGGCTACGCTGGGAATATCCAATTGGCGCCACCTAACGAAAAGAAGAAACGACTGGCACGCTGTTGTTAACTCGGCTATAATCGCGTAAGCGGTATCTACGCCAGTTAAGAAGAAGAAGAAGAAGAAAATCTGTTTTTAAGCAGAATGCTGTAGAAAAGTACCACTTCTATTAACATTAGGGAAAAGAGGTTTACCGAAATGCCAGGTCTTTATAAGATTTGCACTTCTTAGAAAGAGGATAATTGACTTTGCTATTTTGAGAGTCGGCGTGATTTAGCAGTCGTAAACCTAATTGGTTTTATTCCAAAGAGTATAGCGTCTGATAAAATTTGGTACCCAAAGCATTGATAGGAAGTAAGTATGCTGAGACGAGGGCTCCAAAAAAAGTTCAAGTTATGTTCGATATATTTTATATATATGTATGTTATATGTTATTTCTTCAAAATGTATCGAGTTTCCAATTGCCAAATGCATATTGTCTCCACGAACCTTCAAGGATTATACAAATTTCCTTTTAAATGCATTTCTATGCCAAAGAAAGTACGTAAGAGCGAAGAGCGCAAAAACCGAAGAAAGAACACGGTTTGCTAACGACATTGCATAGTTTTGGCACTTTGATAATTTATTATTGCACATTGCAGCCTGCGTGCCGTCCTATCACACAAACACAGGCCAAGAAAGAAATGCACTCACACATACTGAAATATGTACACACACACATATATTTTCATTTTGCAATTCAATTATTCTCAGCCGCTTGCTTTTTATACAATTTTATTACATTTCATTTGGCACTCGCTTTGCCGTTAACCAATTTTTCGTTGTTGTTATTTATTAGTTGCCCAACACACACACACTCATCATACACTTACACTATACAACTATTCGCTTGTTGGCTGTGTGCCGAGGGGTACAAAAGTTCTGTAATGACATCCTTTTTTCCAATTTTCCCTCGCTGCTTTGGCTTCTGTTTCGTCTATTGAATCGGGAGTTGAATTGAAATTCGAAATTGGCATCCACCCTGTCATTAGTGCGAACAATAGTGCCCTCACACACACACATAAACACACGTCAAACGTGCAATATGCCTTCCAATCTCTGTGTGCGTGTGTGAGATTTGAACTCGAGCCCCTTTTGGCGTGAATGACATGAGGATAAATGTTGTGATTTCTTAATTTTCTGTTTTCATTTTCAGCATCGCATTTTAAAATAGAAATCGGAGAATGTGTTCATCGCCGAGGCTTATTACACTAATCACTCTGATATGAGGGATAATAATACATTGACTTTCTGAATGCTGCGCTTGTATGTATGTACATATGTGTGTGTGTGTGTGTTGTGAGCGAGTAATTCAGAGCGAATGATTAATGATGGCCGAAGTGAAGTTTAAGTTGTTTGAACAGAAAAATTAGTGGGAAACAAAGTGCGTGTGTCTTGGAATATGTTACAAAACACAACAACAACAACAATGGCAAAAATACAACAATATGCTTTTTGGTAAGCATTGTCATTGGTTTCTGGTTGGGGT
Source organism: Bactrocera tryoni (assembly GCF_016617805.1). Classification (NCBI taxonomy): domain Eukaryota; kingdom Metazoa; phylum Arthropoda; class Insecta; order Diptera; family Tephritidae; genus Bactrocera; species Bactrocera tryoni. Next base: position 13,381,037 of record NC_052502.1, on the reverse strand, counting down.
GTCTTGGCTAACGGTAAAATTTCTGCATAAAAATCGTCCATGAAAAATGGTTTACATCGAGAAAATGAATAATACTGTTATAATCGGAGTTTGGAGTGGAGCAGTTTTTTAAAGAGCAGGACCTCGTTTTTGGGAAGAACGTCGTTTACTGAATGTAGAATAGAGGGGTAAAGCGTGGAGCATGGATGATGCAGCCATGTGCAAAGGAGGAAAGTTCTCTGAACGCCACTCACTTCGGAGAAGAAACTTCGAGATTATTCCTTTACATATTGCTTAAGCAGCTTGCGACTTCCTATTTGCTTACGGTGGTCGACATCCCCTCTGTTTATACTCCCTTCGTCCAAGAAGTGCAATGGATGGGACAAGGAATGAGAGGAATAGGATCTGGTGGCATTTACTACAGTGGCCATATAAAGGAGCGCAAAGTCGGCGTGGGATTCATGGTGTGAGAGACACTCCGTCGCCGAGTCCTGGCATTCACCCCGGTGGATGAACGTCTAGCCACAATCCGTATCAAAACGAAGTTATTCAACATATCGCTGATTTACGCGAACGCCCCGTCGGAAGATGAGGACTATGCAACCAAAGTGGTTGAAGCACACCTATGAGAGCTGCAACCGCCGTTATGTCAAAATCGTGCTAGAAGACATTAATGCCAAGGTTGCCAAAGAAGGTAACTTTGGCACAACGGGCGGTAAATTCAGCCTCCATGATGAAACATCCCCAGATAGGTTGATGCTGATTGAATTATATATATGCTATATGGTTATCTGTGGGATTAGATTCCAGCATAGAAAAACTCATCAAACTACCTGGCTGTCTCCGGATCAAAAAGCTACCTATCAGATCGATCGTGTTCTGATATACTTATTACACGTATCCAGTGTCGTTGTGCGTACGCTCCGAGGCCCAAGCATTTACTCGAACCACTATTTTGTTGTAGCGAAGATTCGCACCCCACTCTGCTCAGCAAAAAACGCACGTCAGCAAACACATGTAGGGTTCGATGTCGGGAAGCTGCAATCACAACAGGTAGCCGAACGACAGCTCGACTTGCACTCCTGCTCTCTGAGAGCACGCGCCAACAACTCGGAATAAGGGAACTGTGGTGTAGCTTGGAAAGAAAGCCAAAAATTTTTTCCTCTTAACATACCACTATGAGCAAAACATAGTAAGACTTGTTGGCACTAATACGAGTACATTTGTGTTAAAGTTTTTTCCAATCCTCGAAACATTTGTTAAAGTCAATTTACGGAATAGCCTTCAATGTGCCCAGCGATCTACGTTTAATGTCTAAATAAATCGTCGTGTAGATGGGTTCCCATCATAAGTTCTGGCAGAGCTAAGAAAACATTTCCTTAATATTCTTTTAGTTTAACAGACTTTTAGAGTCTGCTTTGTAATAAAAGTTAGGCAGCAATTCGTCGCATTTTGATTTTCCTTGATATACTCCCCTACATATCGTCGTATTGACTATGGATGGCTTTAACAATGTTGAACACGTTTTCGGGTGACAGTTGTACATCACTCTTGCCAATCTCGTCCTTTATCTCATTACCCTTGTCGCCTTTGTGACTTTACACCCAATAAGGTCGGTTGTTTCTAGCGACACTCTTTACTGCTGCCCTGCTTTCTAAGGCACTACTGGTCTATACTCGAAACCAGGTCTCCATTGCTGCCTTGATTTTCAAGATAATTCTGGCCGATTTTCGAAACGTGGTTAAAGTCTTGATTGCCGCTTGACTGCAGTTTTCTTCTGATGCATTAATGGCTGGCTCAGCGGCTTTTCCAATAGCAAAAACTTCCGCAGTGATCCGGCAACTTGAATAGCTTCCCCTTTCCTAACTCAGGACAGTATCATATATCCCAACTCCAACTCTGTCCCATATTTTCGACCCATCTATATATATATTTAATGAGTTCCGCGCAGCCTTTAAACCAACCATCTCTTGCTACCTTCTCGAAACTTTATAAACCGCGATTCTCTGTGTAACAGAAATGTTTTAGGAATGTGGAACTCTTTTATAGCTCTACAAATTATACAAAGCTTGTGAGTGTAGATAACTTTTTCATTTACCTGGAAAAGACAGATATTTTCTATCTTCCCCTCATTCTAGATATATATCTATTCGTTTATGCCAGTTACTTGTTCGATTCAGCACTTTTCCAAATTGTGGCAAATTAGCTTTATGATAGTCGGAAGCTATAGCCAACTTTTATAAGTCTTAATATAATATTATTTTATAATTGATAGAAAACCATTTCCCACACAACAAAATCCCCGAAAGCAAGAAAAATGTAATATCCAAATAAACTGAGTAAAAAGCACTTTGCAAAATAAAATAAAAATGTTAGCTATCAAAGCGACGACTGAAAAGCAAACAATTACCGCCACTGTTTATATTATAGCCCAGTTTTTATGGTTCCACCAATGTGCAACCGATGTATGGTGAATTGCGCGGTGACGACAAAGTCGGTGGCGTTTATGATGGCTTCGGCGGCGCAAATCAAATAAAAATCATCCACAAACAAGAGAACACTTTGATGTTGGACATAATGGAACTTAAAACAACGGCGCCGGGACTTTACATAGAGACACATACATTATATGTACACCCGAGTATAGCTAATGGCAAGCAAATGCAACAAATGCGAAATATATAAAATTAACGAGCAATCGCGAATGAAACTAAACAAATTATTCGCATAAACATCGTAAATGTTGTGGAAACACTGAGAACGATTTACCGTAAGCACATTAGATGGCAAAAATCTCTCGCAGCCTTCGGAGTGCATATAGATATATAGTATATGTGTGGTATATAATGATTTATGGGGATAATATTGATAAATATATTAAGTGTCTAACTCATTATTACCCGAGAATAAAGAATTACTTCTCATAACTCTTGTTGAATCAAAATATTTCCAAAAGGGGTCTACTTAGTCTAAATTTTTTAACAAAATGCTGATCGTACGAAATTTAAGAACCCTTAGGTTAGGTTAATTCTGGATTTTCCAGATTGAAAAAGAAATTAAAACGAATATCCGAGGCGAGCGTAGTAGGAACTAGATACACATCACTGTCTTTCCTAGTGACCGCATTCCGTCTTTTATGCTCATTATTGTTAATTGGAAGCCACATTGAGATCGAAATCTAGGTCAACCCAGAAAGGAAGATGAAATTTAGTATTCTGGATCATCATTCCAATAGTTTAAGCGATCTGCGGGCTCTTGTGGACTCGAAAGTAACAAAAGTTTCGAAGGAGATGTAAACATCTGTGATTCTTATCGAACCAAAGGCAGTGGTTAAGTTATGTAGGTTAGTCGGTCGCAAAAGGAATCTCAATTGGATAGCCTAAAACGCCTTTCCTTTGTAGTATCTAAAACTTCTATATAATTTATCTTAAGATCCTCACAAATCGATAAAGCTCTTTGAAACCATTACAAGTTTGTTTAAATGGCTAATGTTATGTTCCGCAACGTTTTCGGGTTCACCGAAAGTAAGACTGCCGAGATGTTTCAACTTCTGTCTTCCAAAGGTTGGACGAGAAAGTGCCTGTGTCCACCTCGCCTTCGTCCTTCAACTTCGATAGCTTGCGTCCGACAAGCTTTACAGCAAAAAATGTCTGTAGTATATAGCGGTATAGTGAACTTTGCTAAGGGCAAATAGTTGAGTAGATGCCCTGTGTTCTACTTTGGAACTAAAGGTAGCCGCAGTCGCACAGGAGCGGGTCATCAACCAACACTGATGACAAGATCCAGCGATCCAGCTCGTTCCCATTCCAATGTGTGCGTGGCAAGATTCCGTTCTGACCAGGTACCTAAACTAGTCTGATGATGAAGTAACTTCGTGTCATTTGTAGCGGGGACAGACACTCTTCGACTAGCTTTATGCGAATAGTTAGCGAGCTCAGCGTTGGTATTGCCGCTCTGCTGTCGTAGTGAATGCTTACCTCACTGAATGTACGTACTGCTGCCTTAGGAGCAATCATCTCTTCTTGAAAAATACTACAGTACTTCGGTAGTCTAATGCTTAAATTGACGGAAAGATTTTTACTGGTTTCAAAACTATGAGCGTATGTTCGAGAGGGAGTTTTTTCACTGTCACTATCGCAGTCACCGCGATTCTTCTTCAGCGTTCATCCACATATCCCTCTTCGGTATGTAAGCAGAAAGCCACCACAAGCAGGCAATGCGATGAAGTGATCCGAGATTTCAGGGATGTAGAAAGTGTTTTCATTTTTCAGATCTCTTCATATACCCAGCTACCCTGAGCTATTAATTATATTGCTATTATTGGATTGCTCCGGAGATGCCGATGAGAGCCGACCTTTGAACACGCTGCTTAGTGAGTGTAACCTTTTCAAATGCTCTACACCAGGCGAGACTCAAACCAGTAATGTTCTGTGGTGATTATGGGTTTCAGTACGGCTTCGTAGAGTCAAAACTCGCCTTTGGTGAGAGTCCCCGTCTTTTCCCTTTAGCTCCTCAGTAGCATAAAGCAATCGATGTCTTCCTTACTCCCTCAATATTTAGCCTCCATGAAAGATTTCTATCAATAATAAGACTTAAGTATTGCACTTTATCAACAGATTGAAGACGTGAGCATCCGATAAAGAGCAGAGAAAACCGAAATTCAATAAAAAAAATCAGTTTTTATTTAAAAAAGAAGATCACACTTTCATAACTTATCTGGTCTTAATTGTAGTTTTATGTTTCGCGGATCACAGAGACAACCTGAGGCAAGAGGAAACACCTCAATTTGGACAAACCGACTTTATCTAATATTTCATTCAGAGATATTCAAGAGAAGGAGGTGTGCACTTCGCTTCAGACTAAATTTTTGTTGTGTTATTGTGTTTTCGATGCAGAGATTTGGATCGAAGGGTAGTAGGCCAGTGCTTAAACCTGAGACTTTCGGTGCCTCCGGTCTGTAGAAACGCACTAATACCACTTCCACAGGAAAGGTAAACAAACTGAGGCTAGTAAAATAATCCGAAGTATCCGAAATGATTTTCTGGATCTGATAGATAGTTTCAGTAAGCGAGGAGACAAAAAGCGAAATCTACTCATCAACAAAGCGTTCCATTTCCTCAAGAGATAATCAAACTGCAACGACACCGTCACAGTAATCTTCCGCTTTCTCACTTGCCATGCAACCGAAGACTTCTTAAGCAAAAAATGCGCATAATAAAGAGCGAAACAAACACTACTGCTAAATCCTTTTGAGTTACCGAAATCGTTGAGCTGACAAAACAAAGCCGAGTGGCACAGTTACGGCTCTCCGCCAGACTTTGTACGCGCACTTCAAGCAAAGTAATTCAAGTAGCTGGTTGCCGCATTTGCAATGTTATCATTACAATATTGGATACAATTACGTAATCCTTATATCTGATGGATATGAGGCACTTCCGCTTGTGCCGCAAAAACTGGCGAGGATTGTGAGTGCCTCGAAAGGCATGGAAATGGTAGTTGTGTGGAAATGTGTGTCTACAGGTGTGTATTTATTCTTCAAAAAATATTTCTGCTACATTACCTTCCGCTTACGAAAATTTTCACTTTGTTTTTATTGTTATTGTTTTTTTGTACAAAATTTTCCTGTTAGTCTAAATATACCTGTGAGAGCGCTCATTTTCATATCACGGGTGTGTAAATCTGCGATTTAATGCAACAAATCGGCAATTGAAAAAAATAAAAAAAATGAAGCAACAACAACAACAACGAGAAATCTGCATACGCGAAGCCGCCAGTTCCAGAGCTTAAATTTAGCGTCGAAGCGGTCTTTTGGGAGGCGCGTTGATAGGTTGGCTCAGCTACGCACACATGCCTCATTGACCGCGCGTCTAACTTGGAGGCTGATTGACTGACTGACTGACTTGAGTAGATTTACCTATGTACATATATTTAAGTATATATTCCTCCTTGGCTGCGTATATGCCCCCTTAAAGTAACCGTGTGTGTCCTGTCATCATCGGCATGTATTGCCACTTTGCGCGCTCCAAAAGTAGCAAGGATATAAAATTAAAAAAAAAAAACATAAAAAGCAGTCAGAATGACGAAAAGGAAGCACCAATTTGCCCCGTCAATGAACCGTAGCGGCGGCGGCTTTTCATCTACTCGCTGGCGCAACAATTTCCACAGGCTGCCTCATTGACTGCCAGCTCGTGAACTGTTGCCACCATTCTACTTCTCCTTCTTGTTATTGTTTTTTTTTCTGTTATTTTTTGTTGCAAATGTAACACACTCGCTATCATGCACGTCATATCCTTGTTATCATCTTGCCTTACAGCACCGCTGACGCTGTGTGTCCCCCAGCCAACCCGCTTGTCGGTAAATTCTAATTTCTGTGTGTTGACGGTTGCTCGTCAATTTGACATTTCGTTTCGCATTTTTTTTTTATTTTTTTTTTTTTTGGATTGTAGTGTTCATCTCGCTTGATTTTTTTTCTTACCCTCAGCACTTCTCAACTGTAACGCTATATCCTTGATAGCCTGTTTGCCGTCTGTTCAAAAAACATCAAATAGCAATTCTTGTTTCTTTTTTCTTCGTGTTTTGTTTTTGTAATGTGGAACACAGTGGCTCGGCGGTGATTTAATTTGTGCGCCAAATCGTCTGTAAGTAGTTCAAATTAATAGCGAAATTATGCGGAATTCCGCTGGCGCTTTTTAAAAACATCGGTTAGAAAAAAAAACGAAAATGATGATAAAAGGAGGTGGGAACATTGTAGAATTTATAGTCCTATAGCAAAGATTGTGAAAAAATCTGAAATTCAGGCATTTCTTTACAATACTTGATACATTCATATGTACATATGGCCATCTTCTTCTTCTTTATTGGAGTACGTGGTTATAACCGAGTTAAGGATCTCTCATCCGAGGCTGTTTTCTTCTTTTCATTGAACGTGGCGGATCTCAAACCCATATCCATCTCTCATTACCCTAGTGATGGATGTTTCGCCTTCAAGCTGATGGTTTTTGGCTACCCAGAGGATACTTGGTCTAAGACCGGAAGTCTTGAGCTGTTTGAGCCATATATAAAAGAATTCTTTCTGGCTACTCCCAAGTGAATGGCGCTCAGAGAACTTCCCTTATTTGCGAGAACTTCTACACATGACTCCATCCACTTAAAAGGAGTATCAGAATAGCAAATAATATCTCCTTTATAGCATCAAACTCACTGTCTTAATTTCTGATATTATTTAGAAACATTTTAAGACTGAAGCATTACAAATATGCCATGAATTAACCCACTTCTCCATAGATCTTCTAAAGGTTTCATTTGGAATGACCTAATATCTTTCAGCGACCTTATTTCCAAAGCTTCAGAATGATAAAAATAGGTATAAATTCCGTCAGACTACGTGACAGATATCCACTACTGATAGATTCATTTTCGAAATGCATAGAGTGGTACTTAGAAACGATGCTGACAGTGACGCACTGCATACCCAAAAATTATCTACCAAACCTTTCAGAACCTCTGCAACCGTTCGTATGTTGGCACGACCACAATTTCAAACACTCAGACACAAAAAAAGTTTTGACCTCGTCTGCACTTAAGCTATAATATTCGCGGTGCCTTGGATAATGATCTCTGTCAATTTCGTGAAGATATTTCGTTAAATAAAATGTTAGATCTGTAAATTTGTAATGCAGGTTTATCCTTTAGTGATTCGATATCGGTGGTTCCTACAAAAAAAAACAACTTTTTGGCAATACATATATGCAAAATTTCAGATCGATATCTCAGACGGACAGACAAATAGATAGTCGAACATGGCTAAACAGACTCAGCTCGTCACGCTGATCGTTTAGATACTTATATATATATAGGGTTTGCGACGTTCTCTTCTAGATCTTAAATCTTCTTGGCAAACTTAATATAACTATCTAGTTATATTCTATAAGTTAGCAATAGACCTTGAAAAGAGGTTAGGTCAGGTTTCGTTGGTTTAACGGATTAATCTCTCAACATGCCGATCACACATAGACTGGTAGGTACAGTTCTTTATTAAGCTAGACAAAAACATCCTGTAGTTAGTTATCAGCTATCGGCAAAACATTCTGAACCTATCTCAAATCTACTTAGATGTTCTATTTCACCACGATATCTAAAAATATGTGATTCGAGTCTTGATCTGGAAAAGTTCGGACTTTCTAGAAGGAAGTATTGACATGATTCTAACTCCGGTAATATGTTTTATTTTACCGCATAAAACTCAATTGGACAGTGCCCGTTTAGAACTCCTACTTCCATTGAAAGTTGGAGAGCGAAAAGCTCATTAGGCCTCTTATGGTTTAATCTGGCCAGAAGGGCCTTTCGACTGCACAGCTACTTCGCTTGCTGAGCCGGCTTGAGGCCCAACAATCTAGTAATTAACCACAAGAAGCAAACGGAGCTTTAACTCGTTTCAATCCCGCATTTATTGATACTAGAATACCTGTCCTAACATGCTCATCAGCCTTGTAGTTTATTGCAATACCACTGTGGCTAGGCACCAAAACTGATCTAATCAATCTAAAGTCTAATCATCTAATTACTGTTTGCTGGATATAAGAAGTCTAGACATCTCTGCACTAGACTTGAGCGCACATTCAGCGAGCTCAAAGCAAATATCGCTCCCCTAATATCCGAGTGTGTAGGCATTACTCTGAAGGGGGCTGCGCTCCGGGGCAGAAGATCTACAAGTAGTCTAAATTGACTCGACTATTTTACGTTAGGAATCCAAAATTGCAATATCTGTTAGTAATAGATATTTCGAGCCTTTATTTTTTGTCTATATATGCAAGCTAATGTGTATACGATATGGCTTGAGACGCTTGCTCTCACTAAAGTCATATCTTGAAATCCCTAAGAGTAGACTCAGCTGATAGCCATCGATAGGTGATCGCTCCTAGAATATTGTCAAAAACCTGGCTCATGGTTTTGGGCATGTAGTAGTAGTGTATAGCTTCAGCGACTACAAAAAGGCGGCGGTTTTATCTTCAACCCCACGGTAAGAGATGCATAGGACGAGTTTTGTGGATCTTAGGAATGAAATTTTCTTAAACGTTGAGCAATGTCTCCAAAAAGTTCTGAACTAGTTACCAGGAATTAAAATACTTTCTAAGATATATATATATTCGAGAGCACACACCACTATTTCCTTGACAAATTTTTCATTTCTATCTTCCTTTGATGCATTAAGCGTACCGTTTTTTCCAAATTAATATTGAAGACTATTCAAACAAGCCACCTCACCATTCCATAAAGCACATTAAAACCCTTAAAAACTCCTTTCAAGTAAGCATGAGCAGTAGCAAGTGTCACACGAGCCGGTCGCCTGCTGCTCGAGCTCTAACGTGCCGCACTCCGTCGTGGTGTGGTTCCTACATGCTAGGCGTGCGCCGTCGTCAGCACACAATGCGTGTATTTTAGGCTCCTTGGCCACACAGCAGCCAAATATTTTCACCAAAACAAAATTATCAACAAAAAATCAATAAAAATCGCAGATCATTAGGATTTCGTAAATCGTTTATTTGCAAAGTAAAATAGTTCGAGAATCATGCTTTCTGCCTAACTCTGGTCCCAGTGCGCCACGCAGCCGCTCGAATGAGTGGCATACATTGCATGATTCGCAATTTTCCGACACACTGACACACACACATTCTCACTCAAAATCAAAGTCATCCTTTTTAGTAGCAAACCTTTTTGTCCTTTTCCTTTTGGAAAATTTTTAGCGCTAAAAAAGCGGAGAGTGAAAGAGTTGTCGGTGCCGCCAGCGCTTTGTTCGCGCTAATGAAACCATTAGCAATTGTAATCGCCTGCTAAATGAGTTGTCAGCGAAAATTTGCAAATCATCACGAAAATGAATTCGCAATTAATTACTGGCTTGTGCGGCGAAAGATCAAAGCGGCAGGCGGAGGGAAGTGTCTACGGAGGCAGGTACAGGCAGTTGGCTAAAAAGGTAAAGGTGTGTGGAGCCTGCTGATTGTGATTGCTACTGGTGTTTGGAAGATTTGGCATAGTCGAATTGTTTTGACATTTTTACTTGGCCAGAATTCGGAGAAAGTTTTCTTTCTAATTTCGCTTGGAAGGTGATAGGAATTGTTTCGATGGTCAACTGATGCAAATAGAAAAATATGAAATAAATGCATTTTTGTAAAGAGATATAAGAGTCTTTTTCTAAAAAAAAATCAGAAATTTCGTTCGTCAGTTCTTAGGTGACGAAATAAGAAAAGCAAAAAGCACTTCATGGAAAAGTTTCTGTGAAAAAGTGTTATGAGTCGCCCATTTTCAGACACGCAAATGGGAAGTGAGCAGTGAAAATACAATTCGGATGCTTCTTGATGCTCACTTGCCGAGCAATACGTCCTTTGAAGTGGTATCTCTCAGAGTGCTTCAAGAGGATTGCGCAGCCTTTATCGACCTTCTGGATGAACGGCACTTGACTTATGCGATCAATTCGTTCAAACCTTTCAAGTCCCTGCGACCGGATGGCATCATACCAGCGGAGCTTCAGCAGTTTCAGTCAGGTGATATGCAGCTGGTTGGTATCTATCTATGCGAACTACATAAGACTGGGATACATCCCGGGGACCTGGAGAAGAATCGGAGTTACGTTCATTCCGAAGGATTGTAAAGGCTCCCACGTAACGGCCAAGGACTTCAGCACCTCCTCCTTCTTACTAGAAACTCTGGAGAGTTTCGATGGACTGCTACATAAGGAGGCGCATTCTCTAGAACCTTTTATCAGGAGCGTAACATGTTTATTCTAAAGGTAGGTCAGTTGATACTTCCCTGCAGACTATCTTGTTATGGCTTGTGGACGCCATTCCTTAATATTAAGAGAGCTTTCAATAACTAGAAGATACCAGACCCCAGTGCCGCACGTAGAAAGCATCCATTGCATCATTGGCAAAAGGTGGAGTCCTTCACCGAAAGTGGTTTTTTGCCTCTCCGACACTATGTGATGAAGGGCTCTAGATAAGATCACACTTGCAATGAAACTCAAGACCGTTCAACGGGTGGCGCTCATGTGTCCACTAAGATCCACTCCAACCATGGCACTTAACGTCATTTTGGAGGGGTTTACTGTTAGGAGCTCTCTATCAACTTCAGCTTGAGACTTCCAGACTATTGTAGAGTTTTCCAAGCCGAGGTTGTAGCCATTAAGATAGCAGTAGCTGCTGCTCCGGAGTGCAGCCTCCTTGAGAGAAGTGACCATCCACTCAGATATGAGTGCCCAACCTTGTTATCAATAGCATCGAGTCTCTTTGTGATAAGATTGGTATGAGTTTCAGGCCATAGCGGAATCGCAGGTAATGGTGAATGGAACAATACAAGGCGGAAACAACTGAACACTTTCTTTTTGACTGGTCCGTGGTTTTTGGGGTGCATACATTCACACATCTTATCGAACTGGCGGGGATGGAAATTAAAGGGAGTTCTTATTTTTAATGGCCACACGAAGTCTACCTATAGCCGTCCACTGTGATCTCTCTAGATCAGCCATCTAATCTAACCTAATCTAACCTACTAATGTTGAAGAGTTCTCATTCTCATCGCTGAAATGTGCTCATTGGACAATATAACAATTGAAAATATGGTACTCACATAAATTTTTTGGATTCTTCTGTTTTTGGTCACTCTCTGTTGTTTTTATTTCTATTAAAAGTACAGAATCGCATATAAAGACGCTGTTATACCTAAATGTATGCTTTGTTTCATAATCAAAAACACTGTTGCCTACATATAGGATAAGCTTCGAAGTAACTGAATTTTTTTTTAAATTTATTAACTTCTTGGTCGAATTCCAACACACCAAACTAACCTCTAAATAAAAATAAAAATTCTCATATACATAGCGTTCTTCCGTGAATAGGCGTCTACCGTATATCCACGTTATTACACCTATCCTGTCTGACAGTCATCAAGGCTGTTTCTGGGTTTGAATTGCTTTTTGTTTTACCTATCAGCATGGCCTTGTTATGATTGCATTACGTAATGTGTGTGACATCCTCATTACAGTTACCCTGCGCGCTTCTATATTTCTCTCGTGAGGTGGTGCATGCTCGCTTTAAGGGCCGCATAGTTTACATAGTCCAAAAATATTTCCTTTCGCATACATATGTTCATATATATTCTCCTATAACTTACACCATCCCTAACGTGTATGTGCGTAAACTTACCCTCCAAACGCCCCTTTGCCTTCATTACAAATATTATCATTATACGCTCTTCACGCGGTCGCTTCAGGTATATCTTTTACACACTTATATGGTTATTAGTTACGCTCATATGTATTTGTATTTGGTTATGATAAAGATATGTCTATCTTTTGCTTTTCATGTTTTTTATAAAATCATATAATAATGTTTGTTGTTTTTGCTCACGTAGTTATCACTCACTTTACACGCTTGTCAACAAAGTTGAAATTTTATTCGTTGTCTTTGTCAATTTGTTTTTGTTGTTGTTGTATTTGCATTGAAATTTTTTTTGAGGGATTTGTATTCATAATTTATGCATGGAGTGGCCCAATTTTATGTTTTGATAAGTTGAAATGTAGCTATGTACTTCATTTTTCTGGCTTTGAATAGAAGACGATATCCTGGAAACATGTATATTTGCTTAACTTCCATTCTTCTTTTTGGCATAGAAAATCATATATCGTGTAAGTATTTGAAAATAATATTAAATATTCATATCTACAGAGTCTGAAAAGATTTTTTTTATTTCAATATAAAACAAGAAAAAGCGTTAATTGCGGTTGCAACCAAGCTGTAATACCCTTCACAAACACAAAAGCTTCCATAAAAGAACTTGATCAGTCAGTTTGTATGACAGCTATATGTTATAATATAGTTATTCGGTCGGAAAAGTTTTTCAGAGAGTGTGGCGATGCCTGAGGAAGAAATCTATGGCAAATTTCTCGAAGATTCCTTGTCAAATAAAAAAGCTGCCATGCCAGAACTTGGTTTGGTCGTTCAGTTTGCATGGCAGCTAAATGCTAAAGTGGTATATAAACAACCAAATTTTTTGCTTAAAATAATTTCCAAAAAAGTGGCAACATCCAAATTGTTTGCTAAAAAAATAACAAAAAATTGGCAACACTCCGTACGATTTTTTGCAAAAATATTTTCTAATTTTGTTTTAATTAGAGTGTCAATGATTTTAATGTAATATCGCCAATTTATGTGAATAAAAAAATCCAACAAGTGGCAACACCTTCTGAAAATATTTTCTATGTTAAGCTTTCGTAAAGAGTTCCTCGTAACAGCATTGGAAGTTTTTCATTTCTGTTGACTTTAAATTATTAAACAGGTGGCAAGGTTGTAAATTTTTAAAAATAATTTTACGTGTATTATGTTGCACAACTCGATAGTTTTTGTTTAGTCTGTGACAACTCTCTTCAAATATATACTTTTTTCATCGATAAGTTTTGATTAACCACTTCAATTTGAGTATTCTTCAACTTACCAGGGCTTTTGAAGGCTTGCATAATCAACGTCTACCGTTTCGTATGGTACAGAGTCTACGATAAATGTTGATATAAGTAATTGTGATGTGTGCCGCGTGTGATTTTGAATCACAATTTATCATTAAGAAAAAATCATATACATTCAATAGATGGCGCTGTGCGCGAACTATATCTCACAAGGCATATATTGGTAATAATAAGATCATTCATATGCGTAGATATTATTTATTAGATATTTAATATTTGAGTGAAGGATTTAGAGAGTAATGGCTTGTTTACATTATGTCCAATTCACTGACACTAAGCTGACAAATGCAAAATTGACATTTTGGATCAGTTGGCATTCTGAAGCGGTTTGTAATTAAAAATTACAGTGAAAATAAAATGACAGTTATTGTCATTTCTTTGACGGCGAATGTCACAGAATTTGGCATATTGAAAACAGTACATAGTACATGAATAATAAAAATAGTAATGACAATTATATTATTTATTACTTACGATTGAAAGACTTGCAGACCAATGAGCGGGTTACATTATATCAAATTCAGAGACTCTAAACTGCCAAATATCAATTTCCATTTTAAGGAAGGCATATTGACTGGTTTTGAAAATATATGTCATAAATTGGTATAGAAATAAAAAGAAAAGGATTTTCGTTGTTTTAACACCAACTGTCATTAAATTTGACATATAAAAAGCTGGACATAATAAAGTAATAGTTAAAATATTTATTAGATACTTGTTTATTGGGGTTAAAAAATATGCCGACAGATGCGTTGTTACCATGTCATATTCAATGACGGGAAACTGACTAAGCACAATTTTGGTTTTTTCACCACGTTGTCAATTTTGCTTGAAGAGCTTGTCATAAATTGCCATGGAATTAAGATGTTAAGTATTTTCATGGTTTTGACAAAAAGTCAGTCAATTTGGTATACTGAAACTAGAACATAAGAGAGGGAAACCAAAAATTGTTAACAACTTATTTATCGATGAAAAACATGTAGTCCAATACTTGGGTTATTTATGTCAAATTTAATGACACTGAACTGGCAAACAAAAATTTAATATTTTGCTACAGCCAAATTAAAAGGCTTCAAAAGCGTGTCATAAGCTCGAGAAGTAAAGTAATAAGAGTTTTTATTGTTTTGACAAAATTCAGTAAAATTGACATACTGAAAACGTCATATACATACATATGTATATATGAGACACTGCAAGAATGAAAATGGATTGAGAAGAAATTAATATTTAAAGTGTTATTTCCTGAAGGAATATATGAAACTGTCTTAAGTGTGTAGGAACTTTTGAAAATATGAAGAAATTTGTTATCAAAAGTCACTGATGGCAAATTGAACAGCAATAATGACAAAAATATGACACAACTTTGAAAAATTTTGCAAATAAAATTAGGCAAAATATTTTTTTCAGAAAATATTTATAACTAGTTAGTTACTTCTGTTTTGACATAGTTCTAACAGAGATCAATGCTTTTAATTTTTGAACTATCAATATATTGTTTATTGTTGTAAACTGACAGGAAAATGGCCAATCCTATTTTACAGATTTTTTTCTCAAATTCCTCAACTAAAATCCCGAAATATTTCATTAAGACTATCAAATTTGTCTTTTTTATAATTTTAACATGTATTTTTTTTTCTAACAGTCGAATCCGGCCGACTGTAGCGCGCTGAGCGTCAAGAATTCAAATCATTCACAACAAAGTAATCATACTGCGACCTCAGAAATAATTAAGTAACGTGATGTATGGCATAGCGGAGCACATAAAATTAGAAAAACAAGAAAAAGCGAGACACCGAAACGATAAACATAAAGACTAGGCGCACACACACAAATACATGCACACAGGTAAGTAAGTGTACAATTAAAGATAAACGCGTACAAACACACGCGCAGCTCTTTTCACGCCTTTGTTCTACAAACATATTAACAGATATAAATTTTTAGTTGCTTGTCATCGAAATCCCCTTATAAAGATAAGCGATTTCGACGTCACCGGTGGCGTGATCGCACCTACAAACAGCAAAAGAGTTAAAAAAATAGAAGAGAAAGATAAATAATAGACGCGCTTACTCATTCATAAAAAAAATGCTATATTAACAATATTTTTATATATACAATAAAAATTACAAATACAATACAAACATTTAGTAATAATAATATTAGCAATAATAATAATAATAAACAAACATAGCAGAAGAGTAAAAACGGTGTAGATATGTATGTATAAGTAAATATATATGTTTTTGTTGTAAAAGCGACAACTTTGAATAGGAAAGCGCATTGCAGCGACACAAGCAAGCTTTACATTGGTCTTTTGGTTTAAAAAGGCTAATAGAAATTCTTCTGCTCTAGTTCATTCAGCGCGCACAAACAGCGCGCGCGGAGGCTGCTTGAGGTAAGCAAACGCGCTGCGGGCATTTAAGAAAGCGCGCATGTTTAAGATATCCGGCTGAAGTATTAACTGATAAGCACAAAGTTGTGTGACGCGCGAGCCGCTCCTGTCATCTCTGCGCGGCATCACAAGCAGCGCTCGACGCTCAGATAGATGTCGCTTTTATTCGACAACAACAGAAACTTCCGATCGAATTCGATGTTGTCGACAGTCTTTTCGCAAAACTCCACACGATGAGTGTGCAGAAAATGTATGAGGCCAAGTTTGATCTGCATCTGCGCTATGGCCATGCCGATGCAGTTGTGCGGACCGGCGCCGAAGGGCAGATACGACATAGGCATATGTAGTGTGCGGTTCTCCGGCGAGAAGCGTTCGGGATCGAAGCGCGCCGGCTCGGGCCAATACTATTCGAGAAGAAAAAGAAGATATATTATAATACAAGATTAAAAATTGTCAACAACAAACAAGCGCGCTCACCTGTGGGTCATGGTGTATCGCTAAATTCGATATGTAGACGGGCATGCCGCGGCGCACAAAGCAGTCCGCGTATGGGCGCAGCGCGACGAAACGCTTCTTATTGATGGGCGTGCATTCGCGCTCCAAAATCGGCACATTCGGATACTTGCGCAGCGTCTCATCCACCACCATCGTCAGGTAACGCATACCCTGCACCTTGTCATAAGTAATGGCATGCGCTTGCGCATCACCCAGCGTCTGTCGTATTT
Source organism: Bactrocera tryoni (assembly GCF_016617805.1). Taxonomy (NCBI): domain Eukaryota; kingdom Metazoa; phylum Arthropoda; class Insecta; order Diptera; family Tephritidae; genus Bactrocera; species Bactrocera tryoni. The sequence goes on along the minus strand of NC_052502.1, from coordinate 13,364,431 downwards.
CGGCGCGCAAACGCGCTTGCAGTAGCGGCTGCTTGGCCAGCTCGTACAGCGCAAATGTCATGGTCATGGCACAGCTTTCGATGCCCGTCAGCTCGAACATGGCCGCCTGCGCGACCAAATAGTCTTGTTGGTGCGTGAAATGCGTGCGATCCTGATTGAGCGCCGCCTCCATCTTCAGCGTCAGCAGCATTTCCACGAGATCATTACGTAGTATGCCATTGCGTTCGCGCTCCTCAATCACCTGCAACACGGTGCGACGCAAAAAGTCCGCATGTGCCGGTGGCAAGAGATGGCGCCGCAAAAGCGATACGAATTTGGGCAGGAAGAAGATGACACACAAATCAATGACGCGCGTAAAGGTGAGTGTGTACACTTCGCTACAATTGCTGCCCAGCTCCGTCTGTTTGTTGCGCAAGCTGTATGAGCGCAGGCCGAACGCTATGCTGGCGATCAGATCCGTGTTGTAGAGATCGCAAATCTCCTTGACATTCACCACAGCGTTGCGGCGCTGATTGCCGTTGGCCGTGAGACGCTGCAAATAGGCCTCGAGATCACATCCCACCTGTGTTACCCAAGGCAAGCGTAACAAATAAAGAAAAAATAAAATTATACGTTGGTAAGCGTGGTGCGCTGGACAAATACAGTTGGTTGAACAAGTGAAAGTACCTCCTCCATGAGTGCAAACATCTGCTTGATCTTACCGCTGGTGAATGCCGGCGAAAGCCGCGTCCGTATCTCACGCCATTCGGGATTGCGCACGAAGAACAAACTGTTCGCCGCCAGCTTGTCCACATGCTTGTCGCACTTGGAGAAGCGCATCGAGAAGCTGACAAAGTCCTCCACCAAAATGGTGCGCACCAAATTGAGATCGCGTATCAGCAGCGCCGGCTGGTGGAACAAATAAATGCCCACCACCGGCTCGTCTTTGAATTGTGCGTCGAAGTAGTAGTCGCGCAGCAGCAACGGAAATGAAGTGTGCAGCCACAGCACGTCTTTCAGGTTGCCCAGCAGATGTACGGGCTGCACGAACTTGACACGGCGCCGCTGCCAGTAGACATATGTACGTCGCGACCAAACGAACACAGCTGTCAGCACGGTGACGAACACGAGCAGCACGCTAGTGGAGTCCACCATTGTTCACGCACGCAAAGTTCTATGGCAACGCGGGCGTTATACGCGTACACCGCTTGACCTTATACTTATATATATTTATTACTAAAATTAATTACTATATTTATACTTTATAGTGAAATGCTAGGCAGAAGTGTGCAAGCACTTGTTCGAGTTGATAAACCACTTTGTATGCGCGTTTATTGTAAGTGTTTGTTTGTGCGGTTGAATGCACTCTTCGTGTTTTGTTTGTGAAAACAAAGCAAACAACACCAAGCCACGCCACGCCACAACACAAAAGCGCAACGAGAACAACGCGTACCGGCGTAATCAAAATAAAGCAAGCGACTGCCTGCATGCTCTTTGGCGAATTTGTACCGAAGCTCTGCCGACGCTCCAGTACAGGCCCCATTTTCGACGTCTCAGCTCATATTCGCGTAAGCAGCGACGTGGCCAAGCAGCACGCGGAGTGATTAAGTGCGAAGCGCTGAGCGCGCGCCTCATTTTTTGCTCACAATTTAATGCTCTCCAACCGCAAACAAGATAGACTGCGGCTAAGGCAGCACCCTACAAGCGGTCTAATTGCTTTGTAAGGAATTTTGAAATTAGTTTTTTACTTATATTGAAATAATTTTGAATTAAAACATCAAAAGGTTTCACAAATTAAAGGATAAAATAAATAGCAATCAAAAATTATAAAATTTTCGAAACCAAAAAAGAAATTCTTCCTTTTGATCTAATTTTTTTAAAGCTTGTGAAAAAACTGCCAAAAATAAAAAAGTTTAATACAAAAGAAATTTCAAATTGACTTTTATTAAATTTTTTATGGTGTATTAAAAAATATATAAATAAAAAATTCAAAAAAAAATCCAAGTCAAAAAAATTTCAAGAATAAAAGTATTAAAAAAAAAAATAAATAAATAAAAAAGAAAAATTTTCTTAAATAGAAAAAATTCCAGAAATAAATAATTTTCAAAATTAAAAAAATTTAAAATTTAAGTACAGAAATTCTACTTTACTGTTGATCTACTTTTTTTGTATATAATTAAAAATTTTTCAAAAATTAAATTATTTCAGAAATAAAAACAAATTGATTTTAAAAATTTCCAAAAATAAAAAAATCCAAAATTTAGGGAATATTTCAAAATTATGTTTAACCAAAGTTTTACCACATAAAAATAGACTTGAAAAATTTAGAATTCACAAAAAAATTATAAAATAAATAAATTTCAGAATAATATTTGTAAGTACTCCACCTATACAAAAAAATAACAAAAAACTAAAAAAAAAAACAAAAATAACAAATTTGAAAATTTTTGAAAAAATTACTAATTTTTTTGGTGTATAAATAAAAAACATTTAAAGAACTAAAAAGTAAAAACAAATGAAATAGTTTTCAAAATTAAAAAACACAATTTTCGGAAACAAAAAAAAATAAAAAAAACATTTAAAAAAAATTCAAAAATTTTAGAAATTTTCAAAAATAAAAAATTAAACAAAAATAAAAGTGTTTACAAAATTAAAGAAATTTTCAAAAATAAAAAAAATTAATTGTTTGATTTTTCAAAATTAAAGAAATTAAAAAAAAATTCGAAAAAATAGTTAAAAAGTTTTCAAAATTAAAAAAAATTTAAAAATAAAAAAATTAATTGTTTGATTTTTCAAAATAAAAGAAATTTTTAAAAACAATAATATTTCGAAGTTACAAAAATTTAAAATTAAAAAAAATTTTGACAATAAAAAAAATTTCGGAAATAAAAATGTTTTCTAAATTTTCGAAAATAAGAAATTTTAAGTTATTAAAAATTAAAATGTTTTCAAAGACAAAAAGATTTTCAAGAATAAAAACATTTTGGAAATTAAAAATATTAACATTTCAAAAATAAAATTTTTTACAAAATGTAAAAAAAAAATATTCAAGTTTGAGTTTAGAATTTATATAGCCTGGTACGTAGGGTATGTTTTGTTCGGCTTTTGCACAGCTATGTGAGTGTGCAGTCATATCTTATTGTCTGCCGGTGCTCTTCCACTTGCCACTTGTTTTGCTTATGCTCAACATTTATTCAGCGATAAGCGCTTAGGTAATGCCACTTAATGTAAACGGCCTTCAGTGTGCGATTCGATTCAATTTTATTTCAAATATTTAGTTTAACTTTTTTTAATTACATATTTTCATGCAAAATGCTTCATGTTTTAAAAATTAATAATTTTAAAAATTAATCTTTAATTATTTTTGGTTAATTTTTATTTAAATTAATTAGTAATAATTAATTTTTTAAATTGATATTAGTTTGTAAATAAATATATGTAAATTACTTTTTAAAATTAATAATTAATTTTTAAATTATTATTTTTAGTTTGAATATAAGAACAAATAAATTTTTAAATTATTAAATAAAATTTAAAATTATTACTAAATTAAGTTTTAATTTTTTTAATTAATTAGTTTTATTTTTATTAATTTTAAAATTATTTTTAATTACTTCTTTTAATATTGATTTACTTTAATTAATTTTTAGTATATAAGAAAAAGTAAAATTTTTTAAATAATTAATTTTTGAAGTTAAATTTTTTTAATTTTTTTTAAATTCAAGGGCAAATTTTGAAAATTAATTTTTTTTTAATTTTTACTTAAATTAATTTTTACAAATTATTTTTTTATAACTAAAATTACATTTAGTAAAATGGCAACTCTGAAAAAATATTTCAATGGCTAAATGTTTCAAATAAAATAAAAATAAAAGGATGAAAATAATTCTTATAACACGAAAATGTCTTGTAGATGTAAGCTCCCCACACTCGCAAACTTGCGTAGGGCATACTTTCCATTTAAATCAATAAGGAAACATAAAATGATTGAGCAAAAACTTTGTACATTATTATTTGTTTTTACACAAACGTGTGATTTATCGATCAGCCAGGCAACGAGCAATTACCATATTCGACTTAATATGCAAATGTGGCCACGCAGACCCCCCTCTTTCGCTTAGATTTTTTTTCAAATATTCTAGTGAGTAATTACCGAAGCCAGTGGGCCTCCTAGTGACAGTAATTAAGTGAATAGCAATGAAATCGTTCATGCACGAGCACCAGCACCACCGCGAACGCTCTGCGTAAACAAACTTGAGCTGAGAGCGTTCCAAAGTTCAATTTGAACTCACAAAAAGAACATTTTGACGTATGTCCATATGTAAATATTAGCGTGGACGCTAGTAAAATATATGATCGCTTTGCGGTTTGCGCTGTCACAACGTGCCGAAGCAGCTATAAATACATCTATACACATATACATACAAATATGCAGTATAAAAAGCTGCGGTAGAGATGTGCGAAGAGAGCGCGAACCGGTTTTTTCATACGAATCGCAGAGCATTCGCGGTACTTTGAAACTGTCAATATTCATGCCAGTACTTACTTAAGTACTAAAGCACTCAAGCACTTACGCCATGGCTGTCAAGTGCTATTATTTTCGGCCCATAATGCTGAAGTAGCAATAAAGTTCAAGATATCACTTCTAACTTTTATTATTTTCCCACATTTTTGTGCTAAAAATAATTTATCGTTCATCAGATCGGCTAACGGTTAATTATTAACTAATAAATCTTTGTAACAGCGGCTGCTAGTAGCGCCTTATCGCTTCGGCTCTGACACTTGTGGCATTGCCATTCCGTGGCCGATGACGTGTTCCTGAGCGATAGGCGCTCTTTGTGAGTATGTATGTATATCCGTTCTCATATACCACTCATGTGTGTATGTATGTATTCATGTATGTGTGTGTGTATGTTTGGCTTGTTTTAATTTCTGTCGACTCATCGTTTGCTCCAAATCTCTATAAGCGGTCGCGGTTTCTATGTTATGCATTCTCAATAAGCGAAAACTGGGTGCGGCAATGTTCACAATGAGTTACCCTACCCGCTATTGCAAATGCCATATGAGTAACGTGCTAGTTAGGGGAAATCAATGCGAGTATTTATTATGCAGACTTTTTAATCATTTAATAATTTGTTTTAATTATTTTTTTTTACAATTTTCAGCCTAAATGTAGGCAACGTGAAACAATGAAAGTTACAAAAAAGCTCTAAATAACTCAATAAAGAAATTTCGTCTTTGTTATGGAGTTATTAGTAAACTTTAAAAGATATTTAAGACGCGCTTGATGGTCGTTCGGCTTCAATTCTATCCCGATTTGAGTTTTTTAAGCTCGCAAACCAAGCTCCTTTCAAATAATCTTCAATAAAATGGGAGGCATATATCTCCAATTATTGTGTGAGTTGGTGGATGCACTCTTAGTGGTCTTTTTCGATAGTCTATTGGTGGATGGACTCACTCGCGTCCTTTTGGATAGTCTGTTCGACGGCAGCAATTGTGTCTTCAGTGCGCACTGTTCGGCGGCTCTGAGAATGAGCATTTTTCAGCAGAGCCAACGTGATGCGAAACTGCTCCATGGTTGTTCGATTTATCGACTCTGTTGGGCGGTTATGTCGACCGAAGTAGAAGCAGACCAAATCATTATTTTAGTAATATATTTTTTTTTATGTAGGGGGAAAAATCAAAAGCTGGAGTCTGGAACTCAATCCGCTAAACCTACTCCCAACTCCAGAGTCTATCATGAAACCACCTGATTAAGTATTACTTCGTGCAAGTGACAAGTCATTTACATAAGTCTCCTCTATGGCACGCACTGACAGACGCCTAAGCTGCTCTATATCTCTAAGTTTTGTCATGATTGAGGCTGTCGCTGACAGCTTTCCAGTTCTCAGTGGACTGACTCATGAATGTCATCAAATTTTCTACTGTGGAACTACCACCGAGTATAGTTTTTAGTTTTTCCCTTGTACTTAAGAAACGAGAGAAGAATACTCAGAGTATTCGAACTGCTCTGAACACGTCAGACAATTCGGAGTAATATCGTGCTGGAATCTGTACACGTGCAGGCTTTTAAAGCACCCATGTCCACTTAGTATTTGGGTTAGGTAAAAATCCAGGTTCCCAAGTCGCCTGTCTATCTACGAATGTCTGTGGGTCCGCTATCCTTTGAGTGAGGTTTGGCACCGCTGGCATATGATTAATGCCTAGCGCCTGGATTTATATTGGAGCCGCATATAATACAGCCGATCTCATTATATTTGCGAGTAAAAGTCGCCGGCTGGAACACACGTATCCTTTATTTGCCATAATTCTTGATAAAGCGTTTAGGATTTTATTCGCTTTACCTGGAGTGTATTCTAGGTGATTCTTATTTTTGAGACTTGAGTTTATTTAAGATATTTAAGTTGTGGCTGTGAATGAATCTCGCACTCCCATATGGTGAGAGATATAGTTTCTTCGCTTTTTCTTGTACTTAAGAGCAATACTTTTGTTTTTTGCCCAGCCACTTCTAAACTCATTGAGGAGAATCATTGGCTCATAGCGTTTATGCACTCATTTCATTTGCTCCGAAGGTCATCTAGGTGTTTGTCTACTGATTTAATGGCTTTTGGTTGGTGTCTCCTTAGCACCCGATCGTACAATAGGTTCACTAGAAAGGGGCCTAGAACCGAGCCTTGCGGTGCTCCACTCGAAACAGCTATTGAGGCCTTCATCAGTATCGAATATAAGTCGCCTGTTTTCAAAACAACTCATAATAATTCTCATAAGATATTGTGGAGCGCGTAGAGCCTTGATTATGTTTGCCCACTTTGCTGAGTTTAAGGCATTCTTCACATCCAAGGTGATCAGCGCGCAATATTTTTTTTTACTTATACTAATGTTTATGTAATTCTATATGTACATGTGTACATATATATTTAGAAGAATTTAAGCTTTATGTAAATAAAATTTCAAAATAGGGAAAAATTTTAATTTTCGTAAAATTGGAGTTACCAACTGAGAAAGACTCAAAAACAAATTTAGTTGAAACAGTGTTGTCAGATTTTTAAATAAAAAGTTGCTAGATTAGACAAAAAAACTAATACATACAAAAAAAAATATTTTGTAAGAACAAGGTTGCCACCTATTTACACTTGTACATACAGACACATTTAATATGACTTTAAAATGTGACTGCCACATATTTGAATTAATATTTGCTAATGCGTTCGAAGTACTTAATAGAAGTCAAAAAGTTTATTTCGTAAAAAACGGTGTTGCCACTTATTTAAATTAAATTTTGCTAAAATCGTTGAAAAACTTAATAAAACACAAAAAAATGTTTTTAGGAAAAGCGATGTTGCCACCTATTTAAATTCAAATTTAAAATAACTTTAAAAAAGTGGCTGCTATGTATTTGAATTAAAATTGTATTAATGCGTTCAAACGCTTAATATAACTCTAAAAAACTGATTTTGTCAAAACGATGTTGCCACCTACATACATATTTAAATTAAATTTTGCTAAATGCGTCGAAAAACTTAATATAACTCAAAATAGCGTATTTAGGAAAACAGTGCTGCCACCTATAAAAATAAAAAAAATGGTGTTGCCACTTATTTAGATTAAAATTTGCTAAATGCGTCGGAAAACGTAATAAAACTCAAAAAATGCATTTGAGAAGAACGGTGTTGCCACATATAAAAATAAAAAGTGATAAAAAGGTTATCAACAGGCATATATCGCAAATTAATATAAAAATTTTAAAATATAAACATTTAGTATGGTCGACAGGGAAACAAAGAAAAATCATTTCGAAAAGCTAAACATATTTTATTTCAAAAACGTTTATGTTCTGCTGAATTATACAAATCATGAAATTTTAGCGATTTCCTTGCATAAAAATGCATAAATTTCAAAATTCTAACTCGTTTTCATACGAAATCGCTGTGCCTGTGTGTGTGTTTGGCTATTTGTGTAGAGCTAATTAGTTAAATGACATTTGCTGCCGCCAAACACGTTTCAAGCCGAAATGCAAGAATAAAGCATTGCTATTAATTTTTTTGTTTAGCCGACTGAAAGAGTGGAGTGGAAAAAAATTGGACCACCAACGCAATCGGTCAAGTTCGGCTGGCTTTGTGCGACTTTATGTTCGGTTCTCCACAACAAAGGCCGTTTTTCTCTGGTTTCAGCGGACTTATTGATGCAAAGTACCAACGCAATTAATGCGAGCGACGCCACACACACATACATATACAAATATATATACACATGTACATATATGTGAGTATGAGTATGTTGCAAGTGCAAGGCAAGGTGTATGCGTGTTTCGTTATGTTTGTACGAGTTTGACGTAAAAGGACAAACATCACACCCATGCGAAGTCGACGAAAAGCAGCACAAAGCCTACAAAAACAAATAGGCAAACACGCGTAAATAGCTGTATGTGTATATATGTATATATATGTATGTGTATGTGCATTTATATTAGCTAGTAATGCCACCAAAAGCAGCCAACGCAGAAAGGATTGTTCGGTGCAACAAAAGACCAGTGCGACTGTGCCTGTTGTTGTTGCCAATGCACTGACCAAATTCTCGGAAATGCTCGGAAATCCAGCACCGGCCACAATAAACCCGTTCCCATTGGTGTTTTGTTGTTTTTTATTAGGCCGCGAAAAACCAACATCACCGCAAACGGCAGCACCATTAAAAGGGGTTTGTAGCAGTCCAGTCCGCAAACACAAACACACATACACATACAGCAGGAGTTGTTGCTTTTTTGTGTGTAAACATTCTGGTCAATGGTCACATGGACGAGCGGAAAGCGGATGCTAAAATGCGGCGCATAATGAAGAATTCCTGCACAAATATCGTGTAAAGGCTGAATGGACCTGAAAGGGTTTCCGCGTCGTTAAAGGCTACTTTTTTTGTTATTTGCTTGTTGTTGATATTTTGGCTTCTAGGAATCACTTGCCAGCGCAAACATCACAAATCAACGTGAAAATCTTGAGTTTTGGAAAATTTACATATCCACCAAACAGCCAGTGGCGCGTTGCACTTACTCAAAAGGCTGCGTCTGAAGTCGTGGCTTAGTGTGCCATGCCACAGTGGTGGTTTTCCAGCGAATTCATTGATCAACATCAAAATTTTAATATTTATGTAGACGTTTTTCATGTACACAGTTTTGTTAATCCATTTAACTATTTGCCCAATTTTTATTCCTTTTTTTATATAATTAATTAGCAAAAGGGTATTCTTGCTGCTCAAAATCCTTCACTTGTTTGATTTTATATTTTCAGTATTTATGTTTTCTAGGAAGTTTGTAGTTACGAAAGCAGTTGTTATCAGAAATGTTAAACTCCAAAATCCCGAATGTCAATCTTGAAATCCCGAAACCCAATCCCGAACTTATAGAACATGAAATGTATGATTAAATTAAGAGTGCTTGAAGTCAGTAACGAAATCCCGAATTTTAATTCCGAATGTCAATACCGAAATCCCGAAACCAAATCCCGAACTTATGGAACATGAAATAACCACCTACAATTAAATCAGGAGTTCTTAAAGTCAGTACCGAAATCCCGAGATTTAATCCCGAAAATGCGGAATCAGAAATAATCATCTATGATCAAATCTAGAGTTATTAAAATCAATACCGGAATCGCTCAACGCAATCCCGAACTTACTGAACAAGATATAATCTTCTATGATTAAATACAGAGATATTGAAGTCAATACCGAAATCCCGAAGCTTAAGGAACATGTAATAACTACCTAAGACTAAATCAGGAGTTCTTAAAGTCAGTACCGAAATCCCGAATTGTAGTCCCGAAAATGCCGAATCAGAAATAATAATCTACGATCAAATCTAGAGTTATTGCAGTCGTTAACCGAAATCCCGCAACGCAATCCCAAACTTACAAGATACATATGTATAACCTTCTAGGATTAAATATAAATTATTAAAGTCAATACTGAAATCCCGAAATCCAATCCCGAACCAACACTGAAATCACGAATTTCAATCCCAAAATTGATAAACTACCTACACTTCAATATAGAGTTCTTAAAATAAATATTGAAATTCCGTAACACAATCCCGAATATACGAAGCAAAACATATCTTTCTGGGATTAAATCTAGAGTTCATAAATAAATTGTTGAAATTCCGAAACTCAATATCTGAACAAAACATAACCCTCTAAAATCTAAAATCTAGACTTTTTAAAGCCAATACCAAAAAGCCGTTACAAAGTCGCGAACTTACGAAACAAGAAATAACCTTTTAAGATTAAATCTAGAATTCTTATAGTTCGAGTTCCGCAATACTGAAAATGTGGAACAAGATTTTACCTCCCAAGACAAAATTTTGAGCTCCTGAAGTAAATAGCTAAATCCCGTTTGACACAAACAATCACAAAACGCTACTTGAGGGCATCGAGAAATCTACGCTTCGTTCAGGACTGAAGAGGTGCACCATGAGCTACCTGAGCGGTCGTCAATCATCCGCACTGTTTCGAGGTATAAACTCAAAAAGAAAAGAATTAAACAAGGGGTTCCGCAGGGTGATGTCTTCTTCCCGTTATTGTTTAACTTCTACATCTCGAAACTACCGCAACCACCAGAGGGAACTTCTATCACCTCGTACGCTGATGACTGCAAGACAATGTCGTCGGTTAATGGAATCGATGCCATGTAATCAAAAGTAAAATGTTATCTCTCCGACATTTCTAGTTTCCTCTCTGCATGGTACTTAACGCTCTCCCCCACTTAATCCACGGCGACTATATTCACAAAGTGGACGAAGGAGCACAGACTTGACCTTTGTATTGTAGTCGATGGCGTTAGGATTCCGATTGTCAATAACTCTACAATTTTAGGTGTGACTTTCGACAGTATGTGCTCCTTCACTCCTCATACGACCGCGATTGTCACCAAAATGCAGAGCCGCAACAAAATCCTCAAGTCGCTAGCCGGCAGCATATGGGGAAAGGACAAAGAAGCGTTGTTGGCAACATACAAGGCAATCGGTCTGCCGGTCCTTATACAAGTCGTACTAATATGGTAGTCTGGATGCAGTGAAACGCAGACGAGGAAGCTATAAACTTGACAGAACACTGCACTCCGGACTGCGGCAAGATGCCTCTTGGTCCCCCACTTCCCAGTTAAGGAGCATAATGAACTCGTCTCAAAGCAATTCCTGCTGGGGGGCTTTCGCAGAAATCATTCCTAGAGTCACCTGCTTGGAGAGGAACCGCCTCCTAGGAGCATCAACCACTGAGCCAGCAACCTTTACCGACTCCCTCTCAGCGAATGGCGCACTTAAAGTCAAATCACCACCCATTGCAGACGAAGAGCTCGAGTTGTCGCGAGAAACGAGAGTGACCCTTGCGCAGCTATGTTCTGGGTACTGTAGCCGAATAAACTCCTACTTATCCAGAATAGACTGTGACAGATCAAATATATATCCAGCGTGCAATGAGTGCCCGCATGACACTGGCCATCTCTTTGCATGTCCTGCTAACCCTACTAATCTGACACCGTTCTCCATTTCCCGCGAGTTTAGCGCACACAAATTTGGAACTGATCTGAGTAAGAATTGTTATTGATTCCACTTCAACGGAGTTTCATTTTTACTTTCGCTTTCTTGAACAATGTTTTCTACAAATCACGAATTTGGATAAAAAAAAATCTCGAAATATTTGGGGAAGCAGTTGTCAAACTGACACTTGACGTATTTCGAATCACTAACGCTTAGAGAGTTGCGAAACGAACGAGGAGAAAGCTTTAAAAATAAATCGACTTAGAACTTTTAAATACATAGCACATAAAAAAGACGTTGGAGAAATATACTCATTCTCTTCAGTTTACTTTCCTCGTGATATGAAAAATAATTCTACAGTAAATATTTAAAATAGGTAGAAAACAAAAACATATTTGTTCTACAATTTCATTGTGTCTGAGAAAAATGTTGGAAAACCGTATCCAGAAAATTTCGCTCCAATCAAAAACCATCTACATTCAATCACTTTGCTCTAACTGCCTTCAGCGCCAACGCTTTAAAATGCCAACAACCATTAACCATATCCCCAAAGCAACCATCTGTTGACCACCAAGTTGCACCGAAAATTAACGCTTCATCAATTCGTCGAGCCTCATAAGAAGTTGGATCAGCGTGATATTTGATGTCTTCATTCACTCAACGCCGCACAGCGAAATCAATTAGAAATCAGAAATTTAACAACTTGATTAACATAGAAATGCTGCACCTGATATGGTCATCAGATGGTTGGGGCACGTTATGATCGACGATTAGAGAACGCGTTTACGATCAGTGAAAACATGTGCATGGCGAATCGAACACGACGCGATAAGCGATCAAAAAGCAGCCACACTCAATGACCTGTCTGACATAGGAATCCACCGCAATTGCGAGGGGGAAAATGCGCACACGGAACTAATCACGATCAGCGCGACGATCAGGTAGCTGATAAGCCTGGGAAAAGCAGATAAAGCGGCTGATACGCAGACCAAACAAGATGTGCGCGCCGAGACAAGTGGATAGGCAACTGTTGGCAAGAAGAAACAAAGGCGCAGCGGATGCAAAGTAAAACAGCGGGGATCAGCCGTGAGTGGACGTTCGTTGGATTGAACGCTGATCGACAGCAGAATGAAATGCGCGTTTATCGAGCGCTTGTTGAAAACGGCAGCGCTTAATATATGTAAATATGCGTCTAATTGCATTGAACGCCAGACTAGCAACGCGCTGTGGAGCCCAAGCAACTGTCATAATTTCATAATTGAGATATAGAAAGCCGCCACGCAGCAGATCAAAGCGATCAAAGCGCCGCGTTTGATGCGCGCAACGCGCGGTTAGGAAGCGGCGACAGTGGCGTTGGCTGGCGCGGCGGTCGAGTAACCCAAATTTTGACTTATTGTGACATTTACGACAGACGCCAGACTAACGTCATATGGTGAGAAAATTAAGAGAAATTATGAAAATGCAAGAACAACAACAAAAATTATAAAATTGAATATGCGCGCACACGAAGTAAGTGCCACAGTGGCGGTAAGCGCGCTGGCGGCGGCTAACGGGTTAATGGCAATTTTATTCAAATCCAAAACAAAGCGTAACCAAAAACTAGAGTTGGAAAACATGCGGCGCGGCAGTTAAAATTTGTTGGAACGCGGCTAACCTCGAAGGCATAAAGTCAGAGCCGCCTAACGCGCCAGAAGTTAAAGCGCAAGCGGTTGTGAGGAAAAAAGTTAAAATTTATGCATGGAAAGCGAGTCAAACCGAAAATGCGTTACCCGAAAACACAAAATCGATTTTTAATTTCGCGCTCAGAAGAAAAAAAAAAAACAAAACAGAAAAAAAAATTCAAAAACATTTTTGTTTGAAAAACAATTATAAAAAATTTCGAAAACATTTTTATTTGAAAAATTTTCCAAAACATTTTTTTCTTATTGTTGCAACAACACAATAAAACGCATTTCCGCGTATTGACCGTGCAGTCTTTGGGGCATTCGCTGAAAAAATCAAAGTCATGTCCTTTCAAAACCCATAAAAGATTCTTTACATTTTTGGAACACTCATTTTTATGGCTTGTGGCTCAAGCATGCTCAATCCTTTTCGCTCTAAATAGCGAAATCACAGCGGTTCACCTACAATACAATGACAGCAACATGCCATTGTTGTTGTAATTATGTGGAAATTGGCGCGTTACAAGCATAAAAAGAGAGGAGAACATGCGAGTTACAACAAAAAACAGAGCGCATAGTAGACTACAACAAAATGTGTCAAACACTTACAGGGCGCGCGTCAAATAGCCTTCACGCGCCGCGCTCTCAGTTGCCTAGAAGAGCTGTCGGTTGCTTTTCGACTGTCGAAGCGCGTCAGCAATCTAGTTGTCTATGCTCGGAAGTCCAATTTTTTTCTCGCAGTTTCACAATATTTATTGCCTTTTTCGGTTGGCATTTCCATTATTTATAAATTTATTGTTTTATTGCATTGGTGGCTCCGGCGGTCGGTCGTTTGTTTGGGCGATCGGTCACAGCACTGCGGCCACTAAAAAACCATTAACGCGCAGCAGCCAACAACTCAAATATCGAAAAAATTAGTTGAAGCCCATTTTTTAACCCTTCCCGCTTACTGCTACTTGCCTTGTTCGCACTTTTGCTTTGCTTTTCACATACATACATTCATTGTGTTTTTTTATGAATCAGCCGCTTTGTGTGCGAAATCCTTTTTACGACTTCCCAAAATACTCGTTCGCCACGCCATCACCACTGACCTACAAATACAATTTGCAATTGTCTTCACTAAATACAACGCCCGAACTGCTGATACACGCTACTCAATCGGACAATTGTGTGCGATGTCCTCGAGTCTAGAGACTAGATGACAAGAGCGCAAAGGAAAAAACGAACAAAAAAACGAACGAATAGAGGAAACAACACACAGAGGACACGTTAAAAAATCGTTTTACTGCTAAGTAACGCTTAAAAAAGGATTTCGCCAAAGCAAAGGGGTTAACCCCCGACAAATGTGTTAGGCTAAATGACAAAGCGCATTCTCAGCTACCAAGAATTGTCGTGACAATTGTGACAATTACTCGCCTGTGACATATAAAAAACGAGCGCAAGGCCGTGCATAGAGCGCGAGAGCGCGTGTAGTTTGAGTGAGTTGCAGCGCTTTGTTTTGGTGGCGAGCGCACAAAACGATTTACAAGCGTAAAAAGCAGTGCATTTTTTAACTCTTTTTTAACTCCTTCGCATTATGTTTGTGCTATTTTCGTGTTCTGCTTTCCGTTGTTTATAGTTCATAGTTGTTTTTTGTCAAGGACAAAATTTGCCCGTCCGCCGTCCAAGAGTTTTTCGTCGAAAATGAGTTAGTCAAAGTGCAAAAAAGGATAATTTCAATGAGTTAAGCAGACATGCTGTGGTTAATATGCCTTCGTGGCTTCTATAGCAGGTCAATTATAGTCGCTGACGTTGACGGTTAAAAGTCGTGGCTCTTCGTTGTTTGTTGTCGAGATAAATATATGCGTTTGAATGATTATAGGCTTCCTTGCTAAAATGTGGCTTATAATTACTATTTGGAAATATAATTAAAAAAAATTTTGCTTCTTTATGGTGATTCCAGACCTTCGATTATGATTGCAGAACGAAAATATTAACCCACTTTTGTGGCTTCTGGTGGAATTTTCCAAAAATACTGCCGAGTTGAAACTGGGAGCATGCACGATTCATATTGTCCGCTAGAGTACACCTTTTTCGGAACCACGCCCAGACAGTATTTTGTAACTGTGCGGCACTTGCGGAACAGTATGCTTACGTACCAAACCCTTAACACGGGCTGCTGCAGCTTGTATTTGGACTTGCGGGACTGCCGTTAAACATGTGGTCTCATGATTCTCCGCTGTCTTTCTATCATTCTTAGTTCTTGGAGCGCTTTTGCGACCCACTCTTTCATTTTAGCCCACTCAGCTTTCTTTACAGTTCTTTTATGGTGGTTCTCTCCACTACATACCTTGAGCAGGAGAAAAAGATGTGATCTGCGTTTTCTTCGGCATTTCCGCAAAAGGAATATTCATCATCGTAGCCAAATTTGTGCAGGCATTTTTTAAAAGAGCCATAGCGCGATAAGAACTGTCTCATCGTGTTGTCTGTCAATCCAGGCCGGTACATTCTTAATTAGTCTATATGTCCAACTAACTTTATCTGCCGCATCCTATTGCTTTTGCTACTCATCGAGACTTGTGTTTCTCTTCCCTTTGCGCTCGTATGCCTTTAGGCGCCTATTCACGGCCTATCTTTATGGTATGCTTCCATATAGTATATGTATGTATATGACATTCACTAGCTTTAAGTATCAAATGATATATTTAACTTCCAATTTTGTTAAGTTTCGAAGATCTGAGCTACATATATTCGATTATTGATTGCGTCTATTTAAGAATAGCCATCTTGAAACGAACTATTAAAGTACGGATATTTCCGTCTTATATGTACAAATACAACTTTGGAGATGTTGCCTCTCTGCGTCTTCATTGTCGCTAACATCTTTTCTACGAGCACTTTTTGAGGTTTGGATGTCGGATTTTGGAGCTGGATTTGAGATAAGACTGGACATGACTGCAAAAAACAGCAACAAGTTCTGAGTAACTATATTTGGAGAATACAGAAGATCAATAAAATATTATTTGGTACCAATATTTGTCGATTACGATACATTGTCTAACGGAAACAACGCTTTGTTCTAGGACCATTGAGGGTTTTCCTAATTGTCGAAGACCATGTTAGTCCCAGGTAACTGTTACGAGTTTTCAGCCTTGGGTTCGTCGCTTGTAGTCGGTTACACTGTAGTTTATTATTTAGACACTGGAGAGAAATGATGGAAACAGGTTAAATTCATTTCTTGTCGATCACTCGGTTGAGCTTCGAATGGACTCTGGAATGAAATGATGGAACAATGCTTCATTCCTTTTCACATGTTGATGTATATGAAACAAAAACGGGAGAAACCGAGAGAGTTTTTTCCATAAAACGTATATTTTAAAACATTGAAAAAATATAGACAGGTGAAGACGTTTTGCTGCTTCAGATCTCATTATGTAGTGAGACGGCACTGAATCAAGAAATTGATTTTCAGGCAATCAGTCGGCGGTTGTCCGAAGAGAGTAAACTCTGTTCCTACCTCATTCATCGAATGGAAAAAATACATTTAATAAAGGTTAACGGGATATTCATGGAGCTATGAATGACGGACAGTTACAAACACTTCCTTTAACAATAAATAATTTTCACACCGCTATATGACGTAATCAGCATATGATTATTCTTATATCTTGAGCAGGGTATGTTAAGTATGAAGAAAGAAAAATGATATACAGCAGATCCTTTAGAGTATATACGTTTATACCATATATGACCAGCATAACGAAGTGAGTCAAATCAGCCATATCCGTCTATTTGTCCGTCCGTCTGCTTGTATATATACGAACTAGGACCTCGATTTTCGAGATATGGATGTGAAAAAGTGCAACCGTCGTTTTCTCACCAAGACGCTGCTCGTTTGTCGGAACCGCCGATATGGAACCGATATCCATATAGCATACAGCTGCCATACAAACTAAATGATGGGAATAAGGTGCTTGTACAACAACTACTGAGTAAGAAAAAGGAAGACTTTGTTCATAATTTTCTTCATAATCTTAATTTATACTTAAAAAGTCTATGTCGTACACCACAAACCAATTCCCCTTGGGCGGAACATCATCCAATGCGGGTAACGATTCACGATTAATGCCTTCAATTGACTCAAAATGATGCTTACGGCACGATGTTGGTTAAAAATTTGGCGAAAAACTCACGAAGAAACAATACAGTATGGGATGGTGCATTATCGTGGTGCAAATACCTAAGTTGTTCGGCTCACCTTTGTCATGATATTCGGTTGATTGATCGTCTGTTTCCGGAGACTTATCGCCAGTAAGAATACGTTTCACGACATCGTGGTGGCTGTTTTTCGAAAAAATTAAGTGATTTTGGAATTAATCTTTTTTTTTTGTTCTTAGGTCCAAATGATGTTTCAAAATGGTTTTTACTGATCCTGTTGATGCCAGTAAGATCTCTGCTCGTAAATTCTCAGGCAAATTCTCCAATTCCTTTATTTAATTGACGAGTTCATCATCAATTGATATTGATAGCCGTCCTGAACGTGGTTCATGGTCAATGAGTTCTCGTCCCTCTTTGAATAATTTGTACCAAAAACTTGCTCGTGATAAACAATTATCACAGAATGCCGTTTCTAACGTTCTGAGCGTTTCGGTACCAGAAATTTGAGTCCGAACACAAAATACAGAAAGAAAATCGTTAGCTAAAACCAATCTGAAAAAAAAATATTGACGAATGAGTTTTCGCGCGAAATTCGAATTAAAAAGTCTTACTATTTTTTGGCTCCAGTAGTATCCTAACGAAATTTTGCGCGAATAACTATCCAAGGCAACGTTATAAACTCCGAGAAAAATATGTCCGAACGATTCTTTACAGCATATAGCATATATAGCAGCATAGTTATATATAAAATTACCGAACAAAGTTCTCGTAAGAAAACTTTGTATGTGTAAAGGTTATTACTCACATGGTTTCAGTGTTTTTTCTTCTACGAAAGGAGAACTGTGTATTTGATTCATATTTCTTAATAATTAGGAAACGATCCTCATATAATAAAAAAAAACATTCTCTTCTACATTCATATATATGTATATTAAACACATACATACATATACATATGTATGCTTATATATACCCCCCCTAAATTTGAATACAAAAAGTGCCCATTAAACGATCAATTCAGCTGACACATATCACTTGACGACCTCGCGACAGCAGTTGTCACAGTCCACGGCCAGCGTGCATGTCCAAGCCTCACATGTCAATCAAACGACCAAGAAACCAACCATAAAATCGGCCAACACCAACTGCCAACCGGCTGGCCAAGCTATCGACCGCGCGATCAACCCTAACGGCGGTCAACGCAGCAATTCAATTTTCCACTCAAGTGGAGTACTACATAGCTCATATGTTCGTATGCGAATAGGCGCTCTCTTCAGAGCCAACAAGTCGCCCTCGCTTTCTAGCACGCCTTTGTTTGTGGCCTAAATGAAGACTTCCTGAAAACGGCGTTGAACTTCATGTTAACTATTTTTTACTGTTGTTGTTGTTATTGATTTACACTGTTTTGTTAACAGTCGCCCCAGCTAGTAAGTGCTGGCATGTTGTGGCGGAACAATTTTAATGAGCACTAATTGCGCAAGTTCACTGCGCATGCGCAACGGTGTCCACACCATTTGAAGCGGAAGTTGCCGTTTTTCATTCAAATGTCATTCATGCAACGCCTACGCCAACAATTTAAATGTCAATGTCAAAGTTGTAGCAATGCTTGTCGTTGTTGTTGTAAGTAAAACATATGTGTGCGCTTGATAGTTTTCCTTTTGGACATTTCTACAGCCACTTTCTCATTAATTAGTTAGTAATTAAGTAATGAGCTACAAAATAGGCAATGAGGAGAAGTGAAAATTGCTGAAGCGATAAAATTACTGTTAAACAGGCAATAAAAATGTTTTCCGTTTTTTATGGGAAAACTATTAAGGATATTATTGACGGATCGTGTGCGATAAATAGCTTGTTTGATGAGGGTTTCAAATATTAATAAAAATATCCTAAAATATGAGCGTTATTTATAATATTTTTTAGTTTTATGTTTGTTTTTTTCAATATTTGGCAACTCGTTATTTTTCTTCATCTTAAAAAAACATTTTCTATTCGGTTTTCAATTTAAACGAAAACTCCGACATGGGATTGTGGGTAGCTGAGTCCTTTAACTATGTTTTGAACACTTTCTCTACGAAAGTTAATTCCAAATACTCTAGAAAACTGTTCTTAGCATAAAAAGCAGAGCTCTAGCCTTAGTTAGCGGTTAAGCGTATACGAAAAGAACGCCTCACAAAGGACTTCATGGTTTCAACTATCCAACTTAACTAGTATATGTTTACTAAAAATTTCCTAAAAACTTATCATTTACTGAAAACTATTAAACGTTTAATTAACATTGCTATGCATCATTTATATCATTCTCATTTTGTGGAAACGGAAGTAGCAATGGCCTTTCTGCCTACTTCAAATTTATTACAATAAAAACAGGTGGCTGCCTCACACATTTACAACATCTGTTCGATATCTAATAGACACGTTCAACGCATTTTTTATTTGCCTTCTTCACAGCCTGGAGAAAACTATTATTCAATGGCATTTTTATACAATTGTCTGTCGTTCCTTACAAAAATTCATAACTAATATAATGGCTGGAGTTTCCATTTCAATTGCAACAGTGTTGGCTTTATGGTATGAAGGATTCCTAGTGCAATAAATAGTACCTTACTAGCCGAGGCAGACAGTTTTGGACAGAACAGACGTTAACTTCGGTTGCAGCGGAGCTATAATACAGTTCACAGGTGCATTTTTTATAAAACAAAAGATTATACACAATCTTTATATTGATGCCAAAAGCGTATATATAAACAGACGGACATGGCTAAATCGTCTCAGCTTACTACACTTTTCTTTTAGATACTTGGGGGACTCATAACTTATCATAATACATCGTAAAATCATAAATTTTTACACTTCTTTAAAAAAAATTGTTTTTGGATTACATACAAAAAACGAGTTTACATAATTACAATTCTCAATGCTATGCTTTCGGATCGTTATAAGTTATAACTTTAAGAGACTATATATAAATATATGTATATTTTATAGGTCCTCCGACGTTTCCGTGTGTTACATGCAAACATAGTGACACACTTAATATTCGCTGCTTAGGTTATAATGAAATAAATAAATAAATTTGAATCTCGACTTACGATATGGAAAGGAACTTGATTCTTGTTACTAAACTCACTCACGCTAATACTAAAAATTCTTAGTAACTTTTTGTAAATTGTAAAAATTTCATAACACGTAGAATTTTTTGTTGTAGTCAAGAGATGTATTTAAATCATTACCATTTACTACATTGGCGGAAATAGCTGTGCGCGATGGAAAATTTGTGAATTCTAATTCGTAATCAGAACGCTTCAATTTCCCCACAGATCCATTAGTTGCAAATGTTTCCTTCAGATTTGTTAAGTACTGTAATTTTCGCGCGAAAACCCCTTCGTCGAAGTATTTATTTCTAGGTTGGTATGACTGCCAGTGTCATCTGCGCCAAATGTCACATTAAAATAATCATTTTTGTTTAGTATGGGCTTGTCTTTCTGACGTACGTATAAAGCATTCGGCGATTTTTACGATGAGTGAAGTTATTCAACAAAGTAGTTCCATACATATTATTCCGATGTTCAGAATATTCGAAAAGGCTTTCAGTGATAATTGTTTGTCGCGGGCAAGTGCATATTCAAAGAGGGTCGAGACAACGTTGACGACGAACCACGCCCAGAACGGCCATCAACATAAACTGATGATCAGCACGTCGATAAAATAAAGAAATTGGTGCTGGAGAATCAACGATTATCAATCAGAGAAGTTACTGGCATCATTAGAATATAGGAAGGTTCAGTGAAAGCTATTTGAGATATCATTTGTCTCTAAGCAAACTGCAGGCAATCTTGCCTTCCAAATTACACATTTTTTACGAAAAACAGCGTCGCGTGTACATCCGTGAAACAATGCTTTTCTTGGATCAATGCTTACGACCCGGAAACGGACGATCAATCGGCCGAATAACCAAGGTTATGTACGTCAGTTTTCTTCGATTATCGAGGTGTGGTGCACTTCAAATTCCTTCCGCTCGATCCAGGTGTCAAAAAGAAATACTATTTGAGTATTATGCGTCATATGCGCGAAGCTATTCGTAAAAATATGCCCGAATTATGGGCCGACAACTACTGGTCTTTATGCCACTATAATGATCTGTCGCATACTGCATGGATTCTATGTGAGTTTTTGCCAAATTTTTAACCAATATTGCATTTCAACCACCGTATTCGCCTTATTTTAATGTTATGAACAAAGTCTTACAATTGTGTGCTCATACTAGTAGATGTCCCAAATCTCAAAGCACCGGAATTACACTCTATACAGAAGAGGATCAAACTTAGGCACAAATAGCACTGCAAGCATGCCTCTAAAACTTTATTCTTTGGTATCTATAAAGAACTCAAGGTGACCACAAAAGAGTTTGAAAGAGATGAGAAAAATGTCTTATGCCTTCGTGTACGAGGACTGCTATATATATTCTGGCTTAGGGCAACACTACGTTTTGCCAAGTGCAATCTGACATTTCCATTGGAAAGTTTGACATTTTTTAGCATAACATCAGAACGTTTTGTCATTTAATCGTGAATTGTTTTATTTACAGGGAATAAAAAATTCATCTCGGCCAAAAAATGGAATTAACTCGTAAACATTTTCGTGCGATCATTTTTCAGAACTTTCGACGTGGATTATCACGACAAGAGTGCATCGATGAACTAAAATCTTTGTATGGCTATGAAGCACCATCCTATAGCACTGTGAAAAACTGGTACAATGAATTTAATCGTGGCCGACGCTCGCTCAAAGACGAATTCCGTGAAGGTCGTCCAAAAACAGCCGTTGTGCCAGAAAACATCGATGCCGTACGTGAACTGATAATGCAAGACCGTCATGTTACATACCTTCAGATAGAGGCATGCCTATGCATTTCTACCACCAGCATACATTCGATATTGCATGAACACCTGGCCGTAAAAAAGGTTTGTTCTCGTTGGATCCCGCACAATTTGACAATCGCTCAAAAAAAGGCTCGTGTGGATTGGTGTAAAGAAATGCTGAAAAAATACGATCGCGGTGCTTCAAAAAACGTTTATAAGATCGTCACAGGTGACGAATCATGGATCTATGCGTATGAGCCCGAAACAAAACAGCAATCGACAAAAAAAAAAAAAATAAATAAAGACATAAAAAAAAAAAAACATTTTCGTTGATAAATACGCCTATTTACATTATTAGGCCAGAAATATATATGTGGCCTGGCCTACGAAAAGAGGGCTTAGGTGTCAAAAAAAAAGGAGAATAATTAATGAGATAACGAGAAACTGACGATTATTTTTAACAACTTTTCCCAGAAAACTAGTTTTCGCACGTTAGCCCCCTTTTCGTAGACCAGGTCACATATAGCAACCTACGTATAAAGAACTTAAGGTGACACCAAAATGGTTTGAAAGAATGAATGAAAAATATATCATGTCCTAATGTATCATATCTTTAAAATAAAAAAAGTGGAAAATAATTTTGAAGATGATCAAATTTCACATAAGAAGAATTTATTTTAACTCTCGGTCCTCCATAGAGCCAACCACCGACATAAAGCTCCGACTTGATCTTGACGCCCAAGTGAATCAAAACGGCTTAACATTTTTAATGAAAAATATTTCTTGATTACCGTTGAAATATACATATAAGATCCCTTATTAGTGTCCGCAAAAACTTAAAATTATAAATATTTATATTTTGCGTTTCGAAATCCTTATTATCCTTTGCAAACATCGCTCATCTTCAACGCCCAACTAGCCCGTGTGATCCGCAATTTGCATTAAAATTAATGCGCTGATTATACTTACACATTGGCCGCTTTATTACAACATGCCGCACCTCAAGCCACACCCACTCGCTGCCACACCTTGGGGGGGACGGTTGAAAAATGTGCAAGCAACGGAATTTTCGCGCTGAAATTTTTACTGCCAACACATAACTCGTAAATCAAAAATGCACAGGCCAACGCGCGGGCAGCAGCCGAAAGGAGCCAGCGGCTGGAACGACAAACAGTTACACATGCTACAGCGCGTTGCAAGCCTTTTAATGCGCACGCCGCAAGTGTCTGAGTGCGTGTGTGTGTGTTTGCGTCAAATACATGATTACAAGGATGCGTGTACAGTTCGTGGCCACATTGAAATGAGCCTGGCCACAACAGCTTCTGCAGCAGCCGCCACTCTGCTCGGCATCCTCTTCCGACCCTCGGCTCTCCAGCGCTTGCTTTTGGCCATTGGCTGTTGCTGCTGTTGCCGTTGCTGCATCTGTTGCCGCGACGACATTATAATTATCATATGCATGCATGTATTAATCGGTAAATTCGCGTAGCCGTGGCAACAACAACACTAGCAACATCAAGCAGTCATGGCAGCAGTGTTAATGGCGGAATTACAAAAATGCAACTCCGCTGCGGAGGCGCATCCACTGCGCTGGCTATAATGACTACGACAACGGTCATAACGATGTCGACAACAATAAAAACAACAACAACCATGAGATGTGAGGAAAAAATATCGTAATTTATGGCATGTCCCGTGCGAAGGTGTGAACGAATATGAATATGTTGCACATGCAAGCATTCCGGATAATATCGAAATTATAGTTGAACGGGGCTCAGAAGTCGAGACATGGAGGACAGAAGAAGGGCATGCATTTTAGAAGATAATTAATTATTTGCATTATTTCTTTTACCTCATTATATTGGTGGTTGGTAGAGTTTAACTTCGAGGGAAATGCGAGAAGAAAATCATTCGACAACTTGGAGGAAAGGCGTGGCCCTTTCGGTAACACTGCAAGGCTGCTAAAACAACTCTGGAACTCTGGCTTAAAATTTTAGTAGATTTGGAATTCTATGAGGACTTGGATTTTCTTTATCGAGGTTATTTACTAAAAAAATGGAAATTATCGCTTTATTAGGCTTGTAAGTTGAAAAAAACTAGTATTTGAAGAAATGACAATCAAAACTGTCTGAAATCCCTCATCGGGATAAAAGTTTGTTATATTTTTATAAAAAGGTGAAAGAATACTACAGGAAAGAATAGAATTTGGAATTAACCTTCCAAAATAGGGATGGAAAAAGGATGATGAGCGTCCAGAAAGAGCTTGGCATTGACACTAAAGAGTGTTACTCCGTGCTACTTGGAAACACCTTGTCGTAATCAAAGTGATAGCTTCATCCACAAGCCTGATTTCTTTGGAGTAATGCGCCGCTGCGCAGCAAACACTGACAGCTGCTCAGACAGACGGTGAAGGGTCTGAGCATTTAGGATGTATCCATTGCCATAATACGATCTTCTATCCTTTAATTATCTATGCTATGTGCAAAAGATCCGTTTACTTGATACATGGAAAGATCAAGCTGGATCGAAGGACGAAAATCAGCTAGCAAAATGTAGTTACCACTCGATAGAATTTTATAAGCGATGTTGAGGAGGCTTTTCCCACATTAGTTGGCGCGGATTGTGGGGTCTATTTTATATAACCATATTCTACAAAAGAGCTGACGTGCGTTTTTTGCTGCATAGAGGCGGGAGCGTATTTTGGCTGCAACAAGATAGTTGTCCGAGTCGATGTTAGGGCCTCGGAGCGTAAGCAAGTTTAAACCACAAGAGCCGGGTAGCTTCGTGAATTTTCCTATGCTGGAATCTAGTACTACAAATAACCATACAAATAACTCAAAGAGGGCATCTTTGGTTACATCGTCGCCAGGACTTGGCAACGGAGTCTCTCTCCCACCACGTATCCCATAACGAATTTGTGTGTAAGACCACGCGTCTCAGTCCTTGCCCCTCGTATGTTTAGGAGGACATTAACCAGTTTGGCAGCGGCACCTTCCCAATTGAGAGACCGGATATTTCAATTTCTTAAATTGTAATTCCTTATGCGTTTGCCATGGTCGTCATCAAAAGGGGAGTTTTTTACGAGACTGGTCCCAAACCCGGAGCACAACCCTGGGGAGTGATGGTGAGCTGCTTGAGCTATATGTAAAAGAAGGGTTTCTGGTCAGAGAACTTCCCACACTTACGTGAACTTCCTCCACACTTATGGAGTCCTTACCACGCGAGATATTACTCTCACCAAAAGTTTCTTACAATAAATTGATTATTTCGTTGGTAGGATAGCATGTAGGGCCATCTTTTTGGAACCCAAGGTCGTTCACATCAACATTTAGGCACGAAAAAGACATTATTTCTGGATCATTGATTGAAACTTTAACACAAAATTTTTCTTTGAAAATCGGGATCCGTGGCCCATTCACCAAAATCTCATTCTCATTATGCAAAATATTCCGTAAAGTGGATGTGCACAGCGCCAATCGTTACGCGATGGCGAATGAACTCATTCGATAGACCAGCAATAGCGTCTTCGGTGCGCACTCTATGATGTCTTTAAGGATGCGCATCGTCCACTAGGGTAAAGGTGGTGCAAAGCCAATCCATGATCCATGGTCGAATCTCACACTTACCAAAATTAAATTTGAAATAGGCAAAATAAGACGCTTAATATCCAAACGGTTAAAGCTAGAATCGGGTTAGTCAATCTCCGAATTATTATTCTTAGATTAAAAAGAAGAAGAGATACAAATCAAAGCAAATGAGGAAGATAAACTAAAAGTAATAGCTTTATGACATTCTTCTATTTTCACCGAGAACATAAATTAACGGTACATACCGCACATCTTTGTCTAAATTACCGTTAACAGCAAATGAATGTGATTCTTCATCTTCTAATGCAATTGACCAATTGTTGGGATTTTTGCCACACGCCAACAACTTGGGCCACATTTAATCATGCAACAGCAACAACGCATGTATGTAAGCGAGCAATAAAAACGGTAACCGAAAATAGCAATGTCCAAGTTGATTTTCGGTTTGTCTGCTGCCTCGGAAGCAATTGCGAAGAGCAACAAAACATTGACTAGCGGTTGCAGTGGCCACAGATGGCAGCAATTGCAGCCAGCACTGGGCGCACAATGTGTATATGTGTGCTGGTGTGTGTGTGCGGTAGTTTGCTTGCAACATGAGTAAGTTGCAACTTGCCTTCATTAAAGCCACAAATTTCGCCTCAAAGTGTTGTCATGTCGGCTTACGGCGACAGGCTTCAGGGCAAACAAAAGAGGCGAACAAGCACAAGGACACCTAAACACACACACACACACGCAAGCAGCTGAGGGCATGCTAGTAACCACACTCACACACACGTGCATGTGTGTTCGTGTGTGGCATGCAGCCTCATTTGCGTTGCCTTTGTGAGGCGAAAATGCATTTGCCACGAAGTTTTCTCAGTCGGGCCGAAATTGCATTCGATTGCATTAAGAATGCCGAGAGCGTAAAGTGCTTTGCCACAGGCACACACACACACATACATTTGCAACTACTTTATTTGTGTGTCTGTGTGTGCTGGGCTGCCTAAATGACAGTGCGTAAGCTTGCAACTTATGTACCGTTGCTCGGTGAGTCTAACCACTTCAGAGTAAACTTGGAGGCGAACCGAAATTGTGGCATGCGGCACGTCTAATGTGGCCGAAAAGTGTTGCCACTTCTGCCGTTTGTACGCCATGACTACTTAAGTGTGGCTGTGTGTGTGCCTATATGAAAGACTATTCGAATATGGCTGTGTGTCTCTTGCCCTGTGCATGTGTGTGGGTGTGTGTGCGCTGTAAGTGCAGCAAATCGCTTAAACTTCTGCCGAGTATCAATTGAGTTTTCAGTTTCATTTTGCCTTATTGCATTGCATTTGCATTCCAATTTGCATGCTACCCCACCCACCGTCTCTTCACATGTCTCTTCGTTAAACTGCACACTTTGGAGCGTTCATCGAGTGCATTTAGCCGATCAGTGCGTTCCTCATTTCGTTTGGGCCCCAAAAAAGCGTCGTTGGCTCCGGCTTCGAGCAGCTTCCGTTAGTGCTGTTGTTGTTGTTTGTGTTTTTGTTCATTAAATCGCTTGTTTTGCACTTGCAACTTGCTGCTGGCACACCCTCACTGCCACTCCGCCCCCGACAACTTCATCAACTCGCCAACCACCGTTCATGCGTCTGCATTTTCTTTGCGAATTTCCAGCTAAGTTGCCACCCTTTTTGTATTGCCACTTTAAAATTTGGTTACTATTTGCGCATTGTTGTTGTTTGTAGTCAGTGCGTGTGGCTGGGGGGCATCAAAAATGTGCTGCATGCCACACAGGATTCTGAGGGTTTGTTCTTGTGGCCAACATTTGGCATTGGGTTAGCCGCCATGTGGCTCTTTGCCATCATCATCATCACTCAGTAGTAGTTGTTGTTGTTGCTGGCTTTGTTAATGTTTTTGCACATTTTTGTTAACTTCATCTTTTTGAGGGTAAATTGTGTGCATTTCCACTTGATTTGTGCGTTCAGCAGCGAGCTTAATGTTGCTTTGTCGCCCTCACTCCCCGTCGGGGTTGTTTTGGTCGCTTCGTTAAGTGAATTTGACAAAGACAATTTAAGGCTGGGGACTGGTTGTTGGATTCGTTAGTTGGTTGGTAGTGGTGCTCGTAATGATTTGCGTTTAAGGAAGCTTGGTTTGATGGGTTTTAAAAATGGGAAATTGAGAGAAATTTTTTGTTTGAACTTTTTTTAAGTTTGAGGGGATTTGAATTTTGTATTCAAGATTGTAAATATTATTACGTTTCTCTACTTCTTTAATTTTTTCTAAACTTGCCCACAGTTAGATTCAAAAATATTATTCCAATAATTTAAATCCCGAAATTTCGTGTATTTCATTCGAATCCCAACCCAGATTCTGATTCTGTTTGTGATACACAACATCATGACTCAACCTTCAAATGGTATAAATCTGAATATCGAAAATTCGGGATTTTAATTTCAATCCCGGTCTCATCCTTGAAGGAAAATGCGGTGTCTTAATCTTCAAAAAATATAAATAATCTTCGAGATTTTAATTTCAATACCGATTCCGACTCTGCTATACCACACTACGGCTTCAAAATATATAAATAATCTGAATCCCGAAATTTCGACATTTTTATTTTAATACCAATTTTGGAACTGATCTATAATTAAGCAACAACAATTTATAATTTCATTTAATTTAAGTGCCGAAATTCTTAGTTTTTTATTGCAATCCGCACTACCGATTCTGATTTTTATATACAACGCCATGACTCAGCCTTCATATGGTGTAAATTATCTAAACCAAAAAAAATCGGGATTTTTAATATATCCTTGAAGTAAAACACGGTGCCTAAAACTCCAAAAAAATTTAAATAATCTGAATCCCGAAATTTCGGAATTTTAATTTTAGTGCCAATCCCGAAACTGATTCATAATTAAGCAAAACAATTTCTAATATAATTTAAATGCCGAAATTCCTGTTTTTTAATTGCAAACCACATTCCGATTTGGATTCTGATACACAACATCATGACTCAGCCTTCAAACGGTATAAATTATCTGAATCCAGAAAATTCAAAATTTTAGTTTCAACCCCGAACCTATTCTTAAAGAAAAACACGGTGACCAAAGCTTCAAAAAATATAAATAAACTGAAAACCGAAATTTCGGGATTGTAATTATAATCCCAATTCCGACTCATATCAGATGACAACACTATGGTTTCAAAAGTTGTTAATAATCTGTAGACCGAAACCGGGCAACAACTATTTCTAACTTAATTTTATTTAAATGCCGAAATTCCTGGTTTTTAATTGCAATGCGCACTCCCGATTCTGATATACAACAACATGAATCGGGTCGTAAATTGTATAAATAATTTGTATGCCGCAAATTCGATTTTATTTTCAATCCCTATCTCATCTCTGATATAGTACACGGAGCCCACAAACAAAGGTAAAAATAATCCGAGTCCCGAAATTTCGGGATTTAAATTTCAATCCCGATCCGACTCTGATACATACATACATATACAACACGATGACCACACTACACCTTCAAAAGCTATGAATAATCAGAAAAAACTCGATACCATTCCTGAAGTAAAACACCGTGATTAAAGCTTTAAAAGTTACAAATAATCTGAATCCCAACACGTACACGCTATGGCTTCAAAAGGTATTCATAATCTGAATCCCGAAGTTTTGGGATTTTAAATTTCATACCAATCCCGAAACTGATTTATAATCAAACAACAACAATTTCTTTTAATAAATTTAATTAATGAAATGAAACGTTTAAATTGTTCGCGTTACAACGTTAACATTGCCGAAGTGCTACATATTTAATCTAAGTTTTGTCTATTTATACGAATTGAAGAACATTCGGCGATGTTTTTACCAAAGACAACATTCAATATAATTAATAAGAATTAATAAAAAAAAATCGAAACACTTAACGCACAATCTCAAGTAAGATTTTTAAGTAATAGTTACTTCGTGGAAAAATTTTCATTTCAGGGATTCCGAAAGCTTGAGTTCAGTAAACACACTGTTTTATGGTTGAAATTTTAGTTTAGTTCTGCACAATTTGTTAGCTAGGATTTGAAGAAAGCGACTGCGTAATCAAATTTGAGTGAGGATAAGAAAATCTAAGCAGTCTTGAATCCTTCGAAATTTATATATTCCAATATTTCCAAGCCGTCCAAAACTTCAGAACATCTGATTCTAGATTGTCAAGCAATTTCTAGAAGCATCCATCTACAGGGACTGGAATCACATCACCTCAGTCGCGCCCAGCAAACTCCTGGAATTGTTCAGAGTGCTGGATCTTTCTGACCATATGTGATATAGCAGAGGGAACAATAGACCTTCTAGACGCAGAGCAAAGCCTCAATTATTTGTTAAGCCATCTTAGGTTTATTTTTATTAGAGACATAGACTTAAAAAGAGTCAAATTTGGCCTGTTAGTTTGTATGACGAAACAACTTAATTTAAGCTAACAGTTTGTCCAAAACTAAAATATTTGAAACAGTTGGAGCCTTAATTGTATCACAATTTTTTCATTCAAACACTCAATTTATACTCAATTGCCTCTTCATTAGGTATGTATTGATTGACAAAATAACATTTTTTTTAAAAGCTTTAACTAGACAGTATTTAAGGGAGTATATTAAATACTGTCTAGTTTAAGCTTTGAGTAAGAAAAAGCTGCATCTTGCTTCAAAAACTCAATTGTCTCATTAATGAGTTAAAGGATATATACTTTTAATGCAATCAGTTAATGAAAGGGTTCATAAAATTTATTTTCAGAAAATTTGAAGACGAGCTAAATTGAAACTATCTAACTTTATTTATTTCTTCACATAAAGTCAGTCTATGTTCGAAGCCCGAGTTTCTTAAACTCGTAAGTTCTTAACATAAACTCTTGATATTATTAAGTGTCTAAATATTTTCAGATTCACAGCATATTTGTCTTTTTCAAACTAAAACTAAAACGTTTAACTGACAGCTGTCACATATTAATTGTACGAGCGCTAAATTGCGTGTGTGTGAACAGCACACTAGGTGACTCAATTTAGTACTTTCTTGACAAAAATTCTCTTCAGATTTTCAAATACAAGTATAAAGGTTCAACGTTTAAGTTGGTGAGTGCCTAAATTGAGCAACAAATTGTGGCATCATCACTTGTGGGGTCTCCAGCACTAAACTCATATGCTCATATGTTAGAGTGTAGGTTCATTAGAAGCTTTTAAACGGCCGAGCGTTAGTAGGCGTAAATTTGTCGGCACTTTTGGGTGTAAGGAAGCTTCTTTGTGGCAACTCAACTCGGCCTGTTTTGGTAAACCGAAAAATGTGTTGCATGCGACTAGACACACAAATGCAAACTTTTGGAAACTTCGAAGAAAACTTTTTGTTTATTGGAGTGATTTACTGCCTACGACTCTCCTTCAGCAGGACAAGACCAAATTTGTATAACATTTTTTCTTGATTGCCTCTTTTCAATTTTGCTTCGCATATACCCTCAGTGGGTTGCAAGTGATTTGTTTGATTGAATTACACGCACGACTACGCTGACTGGCCGAAAGGAAGCTGGTGGAGCGGACTTTCGATAGATACGAGTACATTGGTGATAGATAACTACGGAAAGTTATAACCAAGAAATGTGGGGGCGTGTTGCAAGCCTGTATAGTACAACAAGCTATTGTCATATGAGGGTGCGTTGCAAGTGTTGCAAATGTTGACATCAAAGTGATTTTGTAAGCAAACACTTGAGTGTTGTGGCAGCGGGGGCAACATGAAAAGCGCAAATCGAGCCGAGTGTGTCCGCCTTGCCATGGAGCTACGTTGTATTGAATTTTTAAAGGTCAGCAGTGCTTGCAATCAAGCATAAGTGTGGAAGGTGCAAGTACATAGTTTTTTACTCAAGAGAGTACCAAACGATTATTACACTTTCTATTTGAATTTAGCTATTGTTGGCACGCCATATGGGAAATTGTCACGTGTTGCAAGTATCTACGAGTATTTGTCTTCATGTTCTGCTGCATTGTTTGCGGAACGGCTTAAAGCGAACACACACCCACACACACTCAGCACACATATGTCCTGGTGGTTGTTGATTCCTGATCGTTGGACGTGATTTAATGCCTATTGAATTGTCGGGCGGCGTCGCTGCTGCGCGCTGCGTCTTCTATGTCAATAATTGCGCGCGGTAGTTGGGCGGCACTTGGTGAGCTTTCCTCGATGCGCGCGGCATTCAAAGGACGCACGCTTAACGGTGTTTGTGCACCACTAACACATAAACACACACACACCCCCACAGACATCTTCTGTTGTGTGTGCGCGCTCGGTTTGCCACATTGTTGTGGCACTTTGCAGCGGATTCAAGTTGTTTTCATTCCATTAATTCTGTTGACAATGCGAATTTATACAGTTATAAGCATAAATAATGCACTATAACGGTATATGTATATATTTTAATTGCTGTGTTTTTGTTGTGGCTTGAAAAGGCGGCAGGTTTCTTTACACGCGCCTCGTGGTTACACAGCCTAAGCGCTGCGCTCGCACTTTTTCACTGTTTTCGGTGTTTTTGGTGTGTGAGAGTTTATACAGGTGTCTGTCACCACGCTGTTGATATTTGTAATGACATAATTTCCTTTAAGCCGATTTACAACAATTCAATTAATGAAATCGCAAGACGTGCGTCGGCAAATAATTACTTCGGTGCGAGGGACGAGTGTTACGCGAGCACACAAAAAGTGCCGCATGAGCTCAAATAGTTTGCTTTTAATAAATATAACCATTTATGGCACAGCAAAAACATTTTCCAATAGAATTGCCCACAAGCAGAGATTGGGAGCAGATATCCATTTGTGTCTTCCCAAATGAAGAGTTTAAAGTTTGGAAGTACAAATACTATTTGCAGATCTTGACATCTCTCTCTGTCTCTCTGCGCCTCTGAATCCGTTTCTCGAACTTAATAAGCACCCACCAATTGAAAGGTCGAGGTATTAGTACGACTCTGTAAGTAGTGAGGAACAAAAATGGACGAAGAACCACACTGCCATCAAGCCAGCGATAAGTATATACCGTTCGATGGCGCTACGATTGGAGTTTACTATCTATAGTAGTATCGTAGACAGCTCCGTCAAAATTTCAGCCTTTTCTATTTGTTCACAGATTTCATTTAAATTAAGAGCAGTAATAATATTAATTTTTGAAAGGAGAATTACGCGGTTAAATCACTCTTCTCCTTCGAAAGCGGCTAAAAGAACTCTGTGTGGGTCATATCCTACATGAAAACCGCCTTTGTTCACTGACACTGTTTCAACGCGAGTTGGAAGAAGTTCTACATCGTTCCGTGACCGTCGAAGAAACATGGATCCACTGGTACAAAGCAGAGACCAACGAAACCTTTTTTACCTTTTTCTTAAAGAATTTCTACGTCATTCCGTGCCCTTGGATGAAACCTAGATCCACTGGAGTTCAGAGACCAACGAACAGTCGAAAGAGTTTCCACCTTTTACTGATATTCATGTGGTGTGTCGTTCACTAACTAACTGTATGAAAACAAAAACGATCAATAGAGCCCTATTTTGTCAAACAATTGGACTATTCCGTTGTGGTACCTGAGGCTTCTACATAGTAAATCATAAGACCCTTACAAATCGACAAGGCGCTTTGAGGCGGCTAATGTCAGTGTCGGCTACATTTGCTCGATCGCCGAAGGTAAGATTGAGGAGATGTTTCAATCTCAGACTTGCAAAGGCAATGGAGGAGAAGGGCCTGTTTGTTTCCTCATTACTTTCCTCCATACAACTTTGATAACTTGCCTCCCACAATATTTTTAACCTTATCGGATGAATGCGTATTGGACTTAGTGCAGCAGGCCAAGTAGTTCAGTAGATCTTGTGTGTTCTACTCTAAGTCAAAAGGATCTTTTAGTCGCGGCTCCTCAACCAGCGCCAACTAGCGCACACGAGGGCCATTGGTCCATTGCTATAACGAAATATACCAATAGAGATCGATCGTAGGTCGGGCAAAGGAGCACCTTCTAGCTAGCTCATCAACTTTGTAGATTCCAGAAAACTTCTTGACTACAATTAGCGAACTCAGCGCTAGTATTGTCGCTCTGCTGTTGGAGTGAATGCTCATCTCCCTGAAAGAGGCTACATTTAGTTGCAGAAACTAATGGAACATTAATAGTAGTTAATTCTGCCTGAAAAACGTTCAAAAGGCTCGGTGGTCTAAAACTGAGAATCTCAGAGAACTCCTTATAGAACACTACCCCTCCAACCTTACCTTCCATCTTCGATCCATCCGTAAAAAACGTCATTGCGTCTCTTCTCCAGAGACTCCTCCTCATTCCTATAAGCAGGCTGTTTTCAGAAATAAATCGTAAACTTACCAAAATTATATTTTTTTATTTAAGACCTTTTTATGTAATATGTTGTTATTTAAGTATGTAATTACCCACCCGCATATGTTTATAAGCATCTAATTTGAAAGACACCTAACAATGTAGGCCAACTATATACTTTCAGGATTATATTATTCTCCAAACCATCTGTGGCTCCACAAAAGCGGCGGCATTATTTGGTCAAGAGCTGTTGCATATTCTTTTAATAATTTCTCCTAAAAAAATCGGGGATATTTCCGACACAAGCAAAATCTTACTAATGTGGCCATTACATACATGGCTTAGTGCACCTTTCAACAAGCACACACCCAAACAAACTTGTTGCAGCCTCAACGCAATCTCATGTGTGTCGGCTCCTTTCTCATCACTTGCTTTTCCTTCCATCAAAACCAAAAAAAGAAAGGTCCTGCGCTAATTGCCTCACATGAAGTGAAGTATGTGTGTGAGTGTGTGAGCACATACGTAATTTGTTGTTAATGTTACGCTAATAATAATCTGTCAGCTTAAATTTAGTCATGCTCCAGTGCGTACCCTCTATGTGAGGCACAAGAATTGCGATCATAATTGCAAGATCGCTAACAACTTCGATCGCAATCTGGTATCTAAGGCGTTTACATATCACGCACGCATGCTCCAGCTACCGCCACACATCCATATAATCATATACATATATGTAATATGTTGCATCCTTCACTACTGTGTGTCACCCTTTGTTCGACTGCTTGCATTCTCCTCATTCGCACACCTCGCTGAAAGGCGATCGCACATCTGGGATCATCGGCTCATCTTGTTTATTCGCTTATTGTTTCGCTTGCAGGCCAATTATTGCCTCGGGATCAGCAGCAATGACCTATATCTGTTTGTTTTGTTGCAACCCTGCTCATATGCAACGCTTCTGATTTATTTGATTGATAATCATTAATAGCTGATCCGTTTAGTGCACCCGTTTGGCCATTTTTTCGGCTATCTCAAAGTGTATCTCATTTGATTTTTGTTTTCTTTTTACTGTCAGATATCCGTTGGAATTGTTAAATGATGCGTTGGCGAGTGCGAAATTATATAAGATTAGATGGAAGCTGCAGCGGCGTTGAATTGATGGAAGAGGAGATGAAGTGAGAGAGCATATGTGTTTATTCAATAGCCAATTACTTAATGGATATATACATATGTATGTATTGTGCGAGTATTGTGAATATCTGATAGAAACATTCTTTTGTTTATATGCTCTTACAGCACGTGAAAGCGGAGATATCCGAATGGTCAAAGAACCCATTGTTTTGTCAGTCAGGTTTTAGTCTTTTATGTGAGGTATATAAAATCTAAACGAATGTGTTTCTCTCTCTTCTAACAAGTCAATTGAAAAGTCCCGGGAATCGTCGGAGACCCTATAAAGTATATATATAAATGATCAATATGTCGAGCTGAGTCGATTTAGCCATGTCCGTCTGTCTGTCTGTCCATCTGTCTGTGTATATACGAACTAGTCTCTCAGTTTTTAAGATATCGTTTTGAAATTTTGCAAACGTCATTTCCTCATCAAGAAGCTGCTCACTTGTCGGAACGGCCGATATCGGACCACTATAACATATAGCTGCCATACAAACTGAACGATCGGAATTAAATGCTTGTATGGAAAACTTTCACATTTGACAAGATATATTCACGAAATTTGGTATATATTATTTCCTAAAGCAACAATGTAATCTCCGAAGAAATTGATCAGATCGGTTGACTATAGCATATAGCTTCCATACAACCGGTGCAACCGAAGCTAACGTTTTTTCTAGTTTTGGTAAAATTCGATTTTTTATTCAACATAGTTCTTTTCATGTGTGAGGCACTGATTATAGCGACCCTACAACTTTTCGATGCCAACGATTTGCCATTTCTTTCAAAATAGGCCTCCGTTTCGGCGATTACCAACCCATTCGACTAAAATTTTTTCGCAGCAGCATTCTTTTGAGAACAGGAAATAGTCGCTGAGGGAGAGATCTGAAAAAGACGGTGGATTTGGAAGCAATTCGAAGCCCATTTCATGGGTTTTTGCCATCGTTTTCACTGACTTGTGACACGGTGCATTGTCTTGGTAAAAAAGTCACTTCTTTTTTTCAAATGTGGCCGGTTTTCGGCAATTTCGTCCTTCAAACGCTCCAATTAAACTGTGTAATAGTCGTCGCTGTTGATCCTTCCTTTTTCAGGGTAGTCAATAAAAGTTATCATATATATTGTGTTTCTCTACGCTTTGGAGGGGATTCATCATACGCAGTCCAATCGGATTACTGTCGATTGAATTTCGGAGTGAAACTTTGAAGCCATGTTTCATCCATTGTCACATATTGACGCGAAAACCCGGGTTTATCACGCATGGACATCTTCCAAACCTGCTCCACATCATCAATTCGTTGTTTTTGTTGTAACGGTTATCAAGTCCTCGTTAGGTTGGTAAGGTTGCCATCGAAGTCATTCAACGGTAGACCTAGGAAACTTACTATTTTGAAAAGGTTGGACCATAAGGAGAGGGCTGTCAGATATTTAGGGTTAGCAGGACATGTTGAGAGGTCGTTAAAGTCATGCGAGGAATCGTTGCATGCTGGACATATAATCGAAATGTCGGGGTCGGTTCTGAATAAGCAGGAGTTAAACCAGCTACAGTATCCAGAACGAAGTTGCGCAAAAGTCCCTCTCGATTCTCACGGCAACTCGAGCTCGTCGTCCACAATGGGTGGTGGTTTGACTCGAAGTACGCCAATCACTGAGAGTTAGTCAGTGAAGATATTTATGGGTCCACTGTGAATGGCGGTGAATACATGTCTCAAGTTTTTTTTGTCCGAAGTCAGGTCGGCGTATTGTCTAATGTCGTCGACGTGGTTGAGGCAGTATCTCTTGGTGCTCCTACGAGGCAGTTCTGCTTCAAGCAGGTGACTGCAGGGATGATTGCTATGAAAACTTCCCCGCAGAAACTGTTTGGACAGGAGTTCACTATGCTTCTTAACTGGGAGCATACAGGCTTCCGTGTGTAGGAGACATCAAGAAGCACCCCGTTGTAGTCCGGGACTCCTATGACAGCCGGTTCTGCACTAATTTTCAAGAAAGCCGGTTCTACGGACTGGACTTTATCCCTCCGCTGGCTGTTTTTTCAGAGATTTAACCCCGTTCGGATCGGTAAGTTTTAGATCATCAACTCGCCATTGCTTTCGGTCAAAAGTGAGTTCGCGCGGCCCCACATTCGTGAATGATATGATGTACACGTACAGTTGGCATCTTCAGAGCTCCTGCTATCTCTAAGAACTTCATTTTACGGTCATCTAAAATTAGTTTGTGGACATTTTTGATGTTTTCGTCGGTAACGACCTATTTGGGGCGTCCCCTTCGGTCTTCTGTGCTCATTTCACCCCGTCTGCACGTAGCATACCAATCCTTGATGATCAAAAATTTGACGATTTAGGGCACTTTTTCCTTACTGTTTTCAAAACAGGAAAAATAAAGAACATTTGTTATTATATTCACAACAACAAAAGCTTAGATTCATTAATTTTCTTGAGGAAATTTGCTTAATGCTTCATGGCTCAGTTGTTTCCAGCATCCATTGTCATACAGAATGTTGAAAATTTTAAAAGCTTGACAAAACAGAGAACCACTTTTAAGGTAGTTCTGGTAAGTAATAAGCCATAAATTGAAACAATTTCCATAACATTTTATTTTGAGTACTCATAATTGACTCATAACCTGACAGGAATCTCAACTATGCACCCAGTCTGCAGCTTGCTCCACCTTTAATTCAATTTCCACGCGAGCAATTCACACAGATGTCAAATTCGGCGGATTACCATGAGCGCAGAACAACGGTTCAACGGAGGCGTGCACTGCAAGGATAATCATATTTGCATTTCACATTCTTTCTTTAATGACGCGCCATTACTTCCTTAAGAGGCAACAACAACTAGCCAAAGTCGTCTTTTTTGTATTTCGAGTGAAGCTTCTTCATTTTTCGATTACAACAAATGACATCCCAAGAGGTTTAGCGGCACTTGTGGCGTTGACTGAGGGTGTTGACTGGTGCCCGTTTGCATTGACGAAAACTCACCTCTATTTAGTCAGGAAGAAATTCAATTCATACGCGTTGCAAGTTGCAACCCTTGGACTTGCAGCACTGAAGGCTGATTTACTTTGCTTGGCCTTGAAGGTGAAGCGACTTGTAATTATGTGTTTGTTGTGTGCGTGGCAGTTTGACAGCTGACAGCTGTGCGTGTTGCATATGCCTTCACCTTCCATCCACTACGCCTCCTCCCCGACCAACTCCACCCTGTCTTCCTGACGATTGTTTAGTGTTTGCTTTTACTTGATGACAGCGTCGCTTGTGGCCATCCAGCCATGGTGATTGCTCACTTCACCGTTATGTTTGTATGCGAGTAAGTAGTTATTGTTGCGTATGAGCTTGTTATTGTTATTGGTTTTGTTGTCACAATCGTTGTTTTGTTTGACGATGCAAGTGTCAACTGTGTCAACATTTGACAATCACCGTTGTGACATTCTCGGATTCTCGGCATTTCGATAAGCAAATAAAGGTGGCACTAAGCAATTTTTTATGTAACTGAGGTTGAGAGGATTACAGCGCTCGAGGGCGGTTTGGAGTACGGTAGAATGATTTGAATACCGCGCTGTATGGGGTTTGTTTGTAGATATCGGTTGTATTGTTTTTGTGTAACAGTTTTGTATGCACAGGCTGCAACTTTGAAAGGCGCTATTATCTAAGCAATTATTTTAAGAATCAGAGCTGAGCCATGTTTCTCTAATAATTTATATTTCGGATACATCTCGAGTTCTCTGAATTGATTCAGAAATTAGGTTATGGACAGCCAGTGGAAATGTGATTTCTATTATTTCCATCTGATTGGAGCTAGCTTGATGGTTAGATTAGTTTAAATGGTCGATCCTGACAGGTATCTCACTGGTATAGCATAAAACGCCGTTTCGTTTTGGTACCTAGAACTCATATAAAACTGATATACAAAATGATTTAAAACGTTCATATGGCGGCTAATGACAATTTCGTCTATGTCCTCGGATTTACCGAAGGTATGACTGTCGAGAAGTTTCAACATCAATCTCGAAAAGCTGGATAATAGACGAAAAAGTATTTGGATGTTTCCACCTGACCTTTTTCCATACAAATTTATCTTGATGGAGAAACTATATATTCTATATATAGCTGTTAATTTCCTGACAGTAAAAAAAATTATATGGAGAACTTATGAAACATGTATACGAAAACATAGCATATTCGATATTCAGATTTTAAAACTTTTAAAAAATAGGCATCTAAGTGCAATTGGAGAACATATAAAGAAAGGTTTAACCAATGTCCTACCGAAATTATTAAGCGAAATCACTTGTTCCTTATAAAATTATCCTCCACCAACTTTTCTCAAGACATACCTACATACTTTAAAGAAAGTAACGAGCTTACGAGTCAATGCTAGGACTTCGAAGCGTACGCACGTCTAGAACACTGGAGATGTGTCTTCTGTCTATCACAACATGATCGATCTGGTTGGTGGCTTTTCGATCCGGAGACATCCAGTTAGCTTGATAATTTTTCCTAAGCTGGAATCTAGCACTACAGATGTCGATCAGCCTCAACCCATTTGAGGATGCTTCCTCGTGGAGTCTGAATTTACCGACTGTTACGCCAAAGATACCTTCTTTGCCCACCTTGGTGTAAAAGTCGCAAAGCATGTTTTTGACATCATGGCGGGGCAACTCTCATAAGTGCGCTCCAAGCGCTCATAGAAGAGATCTTTGGTTACAACGTTCTTCTCTTCTGTCAGGCCGTCGGCGCCAATCAGCGATATGTCAAAGAACTTCGCCATGATGCGGATTATGGATAGACGTTCATTCGCCGGGGTGAATGTCAGAACTCGACGACGGAGTCTCTTTCCATCCACGAATCCCACGAATTTGCGCTTCTTTATATGGCCACTGTAGTAAATGCCACAAGGACCTACTCGTCTGAATTCTTGTCCCACCCATTACACTTCTTGGACGGCGGTGATGTCAGCCTTTACTCTTATGAGGACATCGACCAGCTAGCCAGCGGTACTTTCCGGGACCGGACATTCCAGGTGCATGCCCTTTAATCATAGTCCTTATTATATTTGCTGTGGTCGTCATCAAAAGTGGGTTTCTCTTCCGAGGCTGTTTGTTCCCTTGGAGGCGTTTTCTACATTGCGGGTTCAAAACCCAGCGCACAACCTTAAGCAGGGATGGTTCGCCTTCTCACTTCAGCTTGCCTCCAAACGGATGCTCTTTGGCTACCCAGAGGATATTTGCCTTAAGACCGAAAGTCGTGATCTGCTTGAGCTATATGTAAAATAATCGTTTCAGACGCTCAGAGAACTTTCCTCACTTGCGTGAACTTCTGCACATGGCTACATCCTCCCGACCTGCATAGGCGATGATAACATCCGCCTGTCATTTTCGTGATATTCACTGATGACGTATGAGTCAGATCTTGTCCTCTTTGGTTTCAGCAATGTAAATTGGGATACATGGCGCCTCTATGGACTCGTTTAAATTTTTCATTTTCATTGCATTTTTCCTTGTAGTGGTTCTTCGCCTTACAGCTGATACTAGAAGAATTCCAAATATTTTGGTATGATCATCAAATTAGAAAGCTGAAATCCTTCTGACCTACGTAGCAACTGCAACTACAAAAATCGAATTTGAATATATTTTATTTGTTTTGCTTTCCTCATTTAATGACTGCAATATATGTATGCACATATGTACATATGTACATTTAAATATATACCCACACGTAAAAAGTTTCGATAAACAAAATTTTCACGTAATACTTAACTGTAAACCACCACAATTAGGATGCTTACTTCGCTCTTACGAAATGCCTCTATGGACTATTTAAAACGATTTTCCACACATTTGGCATTTGTATATAAATATGTTGGCAAAGACAGCGCCATGGGAACGCAATTCATCAACAAAAATCAACTTTTATCACCTTTCAACGCATTAAGGAGAAGAAGCCAATAGATGCCTCAATCTCTGGTGGCGCTTTGTTTATTTATGCCCGAACACATTTTATGGTCCGTAAAAATGCCATGAAGCCTCAGACTAACCATAAACGTGGACCCATAATCAGTTGATCGTTAATCGGCGCTGCCCATAAAGTCTCCAGTTGCTTTATTTATTTTACCATTTTACATAATCAAGTATCGAAAAGATAACAAATAATGTGCGGGGCCAAAAGACGTCAAACGACAGCGCCACAAACCGAGCCCCCAGCAGCAATCATGTCTAAAGTATAAACAATTTCAAATGCAAAGGCAAAACTAGAAAAAAAGAAACTAAAGCAAAATACAATAAAGATTTTGAAACTACGCAATTTGAGGTATTATGGGGTAAATTCGCTTATTTATTTTGCTAGCAATAACCTGAGAGTGGCGCCACTATAACAATGTCTAACCAGCCGAGAGGATGCAAATGCAGATGGCGATAAAGTTGCACATGTAAGTCCTCTAAACACTATATGCTCGTATTTATGTATGTAAGTATGTATTCATTACTAACGGCATTCCCGCCTTTAGTGTGGCAACAAGTTTTTTCCACGCTCGACTTTCCTTCACTGCAGCCACAGTGTTTTGAGGTTGTTATTTTCTTCCTCAAAACTTCTTCAGCAAAAATTTATTCGAGAAAGGTGGCAGGAAAAAAATTATTTAAATTGCCAACTCGGTAGATGAATATGAGATGTATCCACGAAAATAATAAACAGGGTAATCAGACTAAGCTCTGATCTACTTGTCATGTTCCGAGTCCCTTACGCAGCATGAAGATTAATATCGATGTTCTGCATCGTCTCTCAATGAAGATGAAATATTGTGTTTAAAACCAAAATGAGTTTGGTCGAAAGTCAGTCCAAGTTGAGTATTTGGTGGCAATGGATTTTTCTAATGGACCTAGAACATCTGTTTAAATCTCAAGCTCAATTTAATTTACGTATTCCAAAGGTATAGTAAATGAAATTTTGCAGTCTGCCTTTAATTATGCCAGCTTATGCGATTTATAGCAATTGTTTATTCGATACGGTACTCAAAAAGCTTTCGAAATTGAGGAAAATTTTAAAATACTTTAAGAGATACTCTACTTTTGGCGAACTCATCAGTATTGTCGGTGTGCTATGTGTTTCTGTTGCCAGAAACCAAGGACTTTATTGCTTAGATACCGGATTTAAGAACATTTAATCTTTTTGTGTATTTGGAACTGACATTGGCGGTAATAGTGATTGTAGCTGGGCTTGACACTTTGGTCGGATGTATTTTACCATTCTCATCTTCTGGAAATCACTGACAAGGTACGTGTTTATATGGAACATTTAGTTGACTTGAGTACATTTCCTTGTCGACTCCCCTATTTGGAATGATCTGTGTAGATTAAGGTGGGGTTCGGTTCGGTTGTCAGCTATTTAACTTCCTTTGCGAAAAAATCACATAAAAAGAGTTTTATAGGCTTCAACTCTGGAAAAAAAGACTGGACTTCCATACGAAAGGTCTCATTCAGAATTTTAACCACTTCTGTTAGTTGTGATCTTCATTAGTCTGAAAGCAAAGCAGGTAACGTTATGTCAATTTTGGAACTCAACGGCAGATGCCTCGTACTCATCGCTTCCGAGTAGTTTTTCAACTAATTGTTTCCATGCGCGCCAAATACCAACCCTTACTTAAGGTTTGATTGTTTGAAAACTTTCTTGCCTGTCTTCTCAAGCTTATAAAGGGTTTTTTTCATAGGGACGCTACAAAAGTAGGCCAATAGGGACGCCATACTTTTTCCTGCTCTTCGGGCATTTCTCTTCAGTAAGGTTTGCCATTTCATCGTGGAAAGATATACGATCCAACAACAAGTCGAAATTATTAAAATTTACTATCGGAAGTCGGAGTCAGTGGACTCAACTTTAAGAGCTCTTCTCGTTGAGCAGTTGAACCTCTTGTGGACAAATTTGAATCCACAGGCATAGTACAAAATGTTCCCGTGCCAGTGAGACAATGAAATGCCCGTAGTGTCGAGAATATTAAGTCGGTACGTACTATTCTTCTTTTCTTTTTAGCGTATGTAGACATCGCTTACACGGTTTTAGCAGAGTCCGAGGATGAGGTCATGTGTAGAAGTGTGGAAAGTTCTCTGAGCGCCACTCATAAGACTCAAGCAGCTTATGAATTCCGGTCCGCTCTTAAACCAAGTATCCTTTGGGACCTATTTAATTAGTCCTTAGTTCTAGTCTTGTCGTGCTTGAGTCATATCTGCCCCGTTATCATTCAGTGGATTATTGATTGCCATCTCCTCTGAGCTATTTGATCAAAGTGGGTATACAACTTTTTTTTGATCGTTCCCAGCGGGTAAGCTATTAACTCCTCCTTGGATTCACTGGCCGACTCTTTTGGTCTTACATACCTTCGTTCAGGAACCCAAATTATGGACAAATTGAGCTGACTTGCTGATTGGTTTAAAGCGTTCCTGCAATTGCTGAAGACGCTGGA
This sequence comes from Bactrocera tryoni, assembly GCF_016617805.1. NCBI lineage: Eukaryota > Metazoa > Arthropoda > Insecta > Diptera > Tephritidae > Bactrocera > Bactrocera tryoni. The sequence goes on along the minus strand of NC_052502.1, from coordinate 13,320,782 downwards.
ATTAATAAGTCACGTCGACAAGGCTAGCAATGCCGCCCGAGTTACGGCGCTTGCTGAATAGCTTTCCCGTAGTATTTCCCCTTGGACGAAAGAAAGGGTGGGACATCTCAGAAATTGACAAAATTTTAGTTCGTATTTTCCTTCCGGTTTGTTACCCACGCGCTTCTTTATCTCACTAAATGTCGTACAGTAGAACTTAAAAAAGAAGAAAGAGAGAAATTTCGAAATGATACTTTAAGAGCTTACGTCGAAGTTCTCTCACTTTTGAAAAAAAATTATTGATCCTCATAACGGCATTTTGTTTATTTATTGCCCCACCACACACCATTGTGCGCTGCCAGCGCCAGCATATTGCTGCCCCTCCTAAGTGGCACATCACGCCACAGCGTCGAGGCATGGGAACCTAAAAGTGTGTGGCGCATACAAGGGAGAATTTGTGGCAGAAGTAGAGCAATAAATCACAAATAAATATATTAAATTGTTGTTTGTTTGCATATGCACTGCATTGTTGCTGTGTTGCTGTGCTTCTGTGACTGCTGTTGCAGCTGATGTGTTTAACTGTTACGAGATTTATTGCAGAGCTACATTGCCGCTGCGCCAGAAATAACTCCTTCATTCAATTCGAAGAGCTTAGCGCTGCAGCGATCATTTACTTGCCACGCCGCGCATTAGGAAAGACAGCCCTGCAACAAAGATGGATAAGTAAGTGGCAGCAATTTGGCTGAAGATTTGTTTGAAAGCTGTGATTTGCGCGACACTTTCTTGTATCTGCTCTGCATTAAAGGCTGTGTGGCAGCTATAGTTCTGTGTGTTGCATGAAGTGGCCGCAGCGCACCCCTTTCACTGAGCGCAAGACATTGCGCTGCTTAACTTGTCGACTTAAGTGGATTTTGGATTTTCTTTCGACATTCACCTTTAATATAAGCGCCTTCAATATTTAAATTTGTTGCATGCCACACGCACACACTACCGCCACCTATTGCGCTGGCACTTTTGTACTTAGATATATATCCGTTTTATGAAAATAGTCTTCCGACATTTTATTATGTCAACTATGGCACGTTACGGCCACTGTTGCTGCCACCACTGCTGTCCCTTCTTCCTTTGGCATTTGCATGGCTGTGTCTTGTATCTTTTCATCTTGCTGCCGCGCGCGCATCACGTATTCTCTTTGTTTATTTATTTCACCGCCGCTTTTTTATGCACAGCTATACATATACATACATAAAGCCGCTTGTTGTTGCCACAATTGCGCCAACGTGTTGTTAGTGGCTGGCGCATTTACTGTCAGCCGCGCTCCGGCGAGGCACTCACTCTTGGCCGCCGCGCCGCGTCTCGGCGGGCTGATTGAAATTCGCGGATAACCTGAAATGGATTTTTCCTCTCCGCAATTGCTTTGGTGGCAATTTTAGTAATTCACAAAGTGAATACATTCTTATTCACTGCGGCGCGAGTTCGTTGCGAAATTGCGCTGCCGCCACAACCAGCGGTACGCCGCGTCTCCGCGCACCCACTTCCCAGCGGCAAAATGACATTTTGTTCATTGAATGCCGTTGGAGTTAATATTTATTTCGTCGTTTTTTCGCTTTTGCTATGGAAATTTTTATTGCGCTCACATTTCACTTCGAACCTTAGCGGTTTTGATGGTGGCGTTGTGATTGAAACTGTAATTGTGGGCGACTGATTGTGGCGCGGCGATACGCGGCGCAAAATAAAAGTATGCGTTTAGAAAAGTCAATAAAATTAAGTAAGTATTGCAGAGGGTATAAATACATATGTGGGAGATATAAGGATTACTATTCAAGTTCCTTAGAACCAACAGATATGAATTCCATTGAAAGAAAATGGCATAAATAGATGAAAAGCGACCAAAATCACATAGTTTTCTAGGCAGGCACCAAGCCTTTATGCCTTTTTATTCTCAAGCAAACCAAAAATTATTTGGCGAGCTCCATAGAAATCTGCCAATATGGCTGGGTCTAAATTAGACTAGAGATGAGCATCTCTGCTTAAGCCGTGGAAAGTACTCAAAAGATAGAGCAGCTAATACATGACCTCACCAATAAGGCTATATTCCAATTATATGTTGGTCATTGGGCTATGGTATTAGTAATGACCAAATATTTTTATAGCATGTTGCCGATTTGAGAGTCCTTGTACGGGTACAAACCCAACTTTCTTCCACTCAATGTTGTTCACGACTACGCCTCTGTTGGTCCATCCTTTGAGTCTAATTGGTAACTGCCGAATGACACGAATGATGTTTTGCTACAAGGCCTGAATCGAAGCGGGATTGTCCGCATAGACTTTAGACTATACATATCTCCACAGAAAAAAGTGATATCACACGATCTTGGTGGCAAATCGACTGGAACAAAACGTGAAGTAATCTACTCATCGAAATATTCTCTCAATAAATCCATTAATAAATGCAATGTGTGGGAAGTGGCGCCGACTTGTTGAAACCAAATATCGCCGAGATCACGAGCTTCAATTTCAGTCATCAAATAGTCAGTTTTCATGGCGCCCACACTAAGCTGTTGCTTTTCTGGATAAAATGGCAGCTCTTGAATCTCTATAGGTTACTCTTCGTCCAAAATGCCACAATTTTGCTTGTTTACATACCTATTGAGTCTGAAATGGGACTTATCGCTGAACAAAATTTTGCTCAAAAACGTCGGATCTTCTTGGAACTTTTGAGGAAGGTCGAGAGGATTCAGTTCTTGCACAAGCTACTTTTTGTAGCCTTTCAATTTAAGATCTCGATTTAAAATGCGCCAAGTCGTTTCACACGTCAGTCCGAGTTGCTGCGAACGTTGTCGAATCGACTCTCCGCGGTCTTCGTGTACGCTCTAAGCTACGGCTGCGATATTTTTTTTACTGCGTGTTGGACGTGATGACTATTCGGTCGAATATTATCCAATAATGAATGCTAAGCCTTAAGATGGGTGATGTTGTTGTAAATAGTACGCTCAGTATGCCTTTTAAGTTGACCATAAGTTGAGCGAAGCCCGCGAAACACATTCGTTACAGAACGTAAATTTACGTAATACAAGTATAGTTGTACGATTTGTAAACATTGGTCAGGCGTAAGTCTTTCCATGATGAAGTGACAAACAATGCGGAACAAAAATAACATTACAACTTGACACGACTCATTTGTCAAAAAAAAGCTTTTAAAAAAGTACTTCTACTTGGATCACCCGCTATATTACCCTAAGTCTATACTTAGCTTTTGAACTCCCCCCGTCCTGCTCTTCTGTGAGTTGTTTTCCTGAGAACTTAATGTTACCAAAACGAATCCGAGAGTGAATGTCGCTTACAACCATGTCATTCAGTTTCGAACAGTCAATAGTATATTTTAAAAACTTTTGATGTGAACTGTGAACTCGATCTAATTATATCCGAAAGAAATAAGACGATGAGTAAACTGATCCAAGGGACATTTATGACTGTTCTCATACTTTCCTTATTAATAAATTTATATATCGTTGTAATGATCTTTCCTTACCTTATTCTATTTTTGTGCAATATGTTTCCTTCAGAACAAGTGCTGTAGATATTCTTTTTTTCTTCCGATATTTATACCCTGAATAGGGTATATTAAGTTTGTCACGAAGTTTGTAACACCCAGAAGGAATCGTCGGAGACCCTATAAAGTATATATATAAATGATCAGTTGATTAAGCCATGTCTGTCTGTCCGTCTGTCTGTCTGTCCGTCTGTCTGTATATATACGAACTAGTCTCTCAGTTTTTAAGATATCGTTTTGAAATTTTGCAAACGTCATTTTTCTTCAAGAAGCTGCTCATTTGTCGGAACGGCCGATATCATACCACTACAACATATAGCTGCCATACAAACTGAACGATCGGAATCAAATGCTTGTATGGAAAAATTTTACAATTTAACAAGATACATTCACGAAGTTTGGTTTAGACTATTTTCTAAAGCAACAATCTAATCTCCGAAGAAATTGATCAGAACGGTTTACTATAGCATAAAGCTGCCATACAAACTGCTCGATCAAAATTTAGTTCTTGTATTGAAAACTTTCACATTTAACAAGATATATTCACGAAATTTGGTATATGTTAACAGTAATGCACCTGTGAAGGGTATTTATCTTTGGTGCAACCGAAGTTAACGTTTTTTCTTGTTTTTTAGATCAGTTATGGCATAAAATCGAATAATACTTCTAAGTAATATACATATATGCTGATATATATGAAAAAGCGGCTGCGTACTTGCGAGGCACTCTTCGCAATAACAGTAGTAAATTACATCTATGTATATGAAGTCACAGCGTCCAAGTCTCCCGACGGGATAAGAAAGCGAAGCACACGGGTCTGGAAATGAATGAGGGTAAGACGACATATCTCCTGTCATCTAACCGACAGTCGTCGCACTTGCAACATGGCTCACACGTCACTGTTGACAGTCATTACTTCGAAGTTTTAGATAATTTCGTCTTTCGTGGAACCTGTACTATATATCAGCCTTGAAGTCCGAGTTTTCGAGAGAATGGTTCTGCGGAAGATTTATAGTCCTTTGTGTATTGGCAACGGCGAATACCACAGTCGATGGAACGATGAGCTGTACGAGATATACAACGACATTGGCATAGTTCTGCGAATTAAGAGACAGCGGATACGCTGACTAGGTCATGTCGTCCGAATGAATGCAAACAACACTCCAGCTTTGAGAGTTTCCAACGCAGTATCCGCCGGGGGAAGCCGATGAAGAGGAAGACCTCCACTTCCTTGGAGAGATCAGGTGGAGAAGGACTTGGCTACACTTGTAATCTCCAATTGGCCTCAAGCAGCGAAACGGAAGAACGCCTAAGCGGTGTCTACGCCAATAAAGAAGAAAAAGACGAAGCCAAAGGCGCAAAAAATGTTCTGGAATGGCAGAATTTATGCCTCAACCATTACAGCTGATAATAAAGCTGTCTTACTTTATAGCCAAATGCATATCAATAAATACATATATATGTACAGTTATACACATTTAGATGACTATATATTTCCGATAATTTATCTACTTACTTTTCCAAACAATTGACTTTGATGATGCCGCTCGATGGCAAGGAAGAACCCACGCCTACTCACACCCAACGCTAAAGCTGGCGAAAACTGATTTTCAGCAATGAGAATTCGCGAATATGTGTTTGGATGTGTGAGTTTCGACTTATGTGTGTGCTGAAGAGCGCCGGTATTAACATACAAAAGCTAACGGTACATAAAAAACACAACCAAAAGATGTTAGACATTGACTGCTGATAGCCCCAGTCAAAAGTTAAAGCACACACACACACTTACAAAAGCAAGTAAATTGTGATGCTATCAGCGCAGTTGTGGGTGGTTGTAGCAGTATGTGTGTGTACGCGTGTGTGTGTTTTGCGAAGTTTATGCTCCTTGGCCTCTGTGCACATCTTTATTAGCCTTGTTGATATCCCGTCGCTTAACATCGCGCCACACACCCACACACACATGCGCACTTTTCTTTATACGCTGGCACGCATTCACCCTCGCCATACGCCAATTCACCACCCACAACATGATTGTCTTTTGCCACTTTCATTTCGGTTGCGTGCGTTCGTTTCGTTTCGTGCTGTTTTTTGGCGAGCGGCGTGTGGGTAGTCGTGTGGCGAATTCAATTCGCAAATTTTTATCCTGATGATCCTTGCGATTATGCCCGCGTTGTGGCTGTATGCACCCTGTACCGTGTTCGGCATTTTATTTATTTATGCGCGCTTTGTTGTTTTTGTGTTTGGAATACTTTGATGTAAATTTATATGTAGGTTTGTGTGCGTGCGTTCACCCCAAAATATTGTTGGCGCATTTCGAAAAGGATAACGCGACTCCAGCGCGCCTTCGACTCAATCAAAGTTCATAAAAACGCGGCGCAGCGCCGGCAGGGGGCGTTTCAATTTCAAATTAAATGCCGCTGTTCGATATTCAAATTAGTGTTTCGACATTCTTTGCAAATAATTTAATAGTTCCTGCCACATTTTGTGGCATTCGCTGCGCTTCACCTCTTTCTCTCTCCACTGCTTCGCTTTGTTTCATTCAAAAAACGCGAAATCTTTCAAGTATACCAAGCGCCCGCCCCATCTTAATGTTATATTTTTGTTAAAAGTATTTATATTTGTTGTTGTTTAAATTTTTTGGCGCCAATTTTTCGTCTAACGGCGCTTTTCGCTCCCCTTTCGGTGGTTTGCGCATTTGGAAACTCTTCAAAATTAATTCGTTCGTGTTTGCTTTGGCCAAACATTCGCTTTTTTACGAGTTTCATGTCAAGTAAATATTTGGAATTCTTTCGGTTTTTATTTCCTTCGGTTGCTAAATAAACTCGTTCATGTTTTCTTAGCGTCGTTCTTGTTTTTTATGAACTTTGTTTGTTATGAAATGAATATGCGCTCTCTTCGCGCATCGGTAAGTACCGTATGATAAATGCTTTACTGTGGCCCCGAATCAGTTGCTACCGTAAGTTTTTGGGGAGATGTTAGCATATTTATCTGTTGTGAGATGATGATTTAATTGATCCGTTAAAATGCATAAAATAATATTCCGTGAACATATGTATGTGTCTTGTAAAATTATAATATTACTTAAATACTTATACCAGATTCGCGTCAAACGCAGGCATCCTAAAGGATGACTACTGCTCATGGACCTAGCAACTGTAGTCCATCTGGTATCGCAATGACCCACAACTGGTATATTCGTGGCTTATTGGCCTACTAGATAAAACAAATCTAGCTATTCCATTCATTATTAAAAATCAGCGTTTGTGATCTCTTCTACCGCTTCTTATGTAGAATAAACGGGTCCATAAATCTTATTGTAGTTTTATTTTGTGAGTGTCTTCTTTGACAATAGCAATAGTTACAGACGGATTTGGGCGCTGATGTCGAAAAGAACGAACAAGTCAAAAAAAACACACGACTCTCAAGATGTGGATTTCGGTCTCTTCGCCTAAACAGTACAAGGTTAAAGTTGAAATCACTAATCTCCAGTATTACTAACGTACACTTTGTTTTCCAAATCACATCACACAAAGTGGTTAGAAGGAGTCGAGTCTGTGGGTGGGAGTAACAGTCAATCTGACCTGTTTTTCACAGCAGATGGAATGTTTTCTTGGAGAAACTGTATAATTTGATTCGTGCTACGGTAACAGTCAAGAACTTTCCTAAGGTGTGCCTGGTGACTAGGTTAGGTTAGATGGCTGTTCTAGAGAGTTCGCACGTGGACTGCTATATGTAGCGCATTGTGAAGCCATAGAAAAGAAGAACTCCTGTCTTCGAACTTATAAATTAGCAAAACGCTTAGTAGCCAATACAAATTTGTACAGAAGTTTAAATTCCACTCTCTCTAGTATGGTGGAATGTTTGAAGATATGCGCTCCCAAGTGTTTAAGTCTTGACCTCCCAAACCTCCCAATCGCGGGACAGTAAAGAAGGAAATGATGAGTTGTTTCAACCTCATCATCTTCCATGCAGTTTCTGCAGATGACATCTGGTAAGATTCCCAACCTTACAGCATGGACGACTATAGGGCAATGGTCTGTTAAAAACCCCACAACTAGGCAGAGGTAAGCCTTACTTATGGCAAAGAGATAACTACATTTCTTGCGATCGATCTTGGGTCAAAAGGCTTTAGCGACAGCGTGTGTAGGGATGGTACCCGAGCGTTGGCCGAGCTTACGCGAAGCCAAGCTATCTATTAGTAAAACACAAGAGCATACGGGAGCAACTGAAGACTGACTGACCAGACTGAAAATGAGGTTTTTAGATTTGATTCAACCCCAAAACCATCCAAAGCAGTTACAACTTTTTCCCTGAAGAAGTAGAAGAAAAAGTTCATCTAAATAACTAAAACGTTAAACGTTTCTCAATGGTGATGAGTTTTCTCTATATTATCAAGCACCTTTTTAGTTCCAAAATCAGTAGCATTGACCTTTTGCTTGCGACAAATCGCTTCACAAACACAAAAAAGTATCAGAAATTATGCATACACGATCTACATATGTATGTATGAGTGGTTGGGTGTCTTCACGGTTGTATCTATTCAGCGTTTCTAAAATGGGTGCTTCACATTTTTATATGCCATTCCGCAAAACCAACCGAGGCAAAGCAAACCAAAAGAATGGAAATGCAAACCAACAATCGTGGCGAGGCTGGTGGTGCGCTTGGTGGTGGTTCCGGCGGTAGCGCTAATGGCAAAGGCCGTCTATTCAGCGGCAATATGGAAAACCAAGCGAATAGAATTTCATATAAAAATGCGGGCACTCAAACACACACATACATACATACATATGTATATGGAAGCACAATCAGTGACATACAACTATGCACGCTAATGTTAATGTGTGCATACATACACACATATGTATGTATGGAGAGACAGATAAAAATATAAAAATTATGCACTCACGTGTTATATGCTTATATATGTATATATATATATATTTATACACACATTAATGCCCGCTATGTACATAAATATGAATGACCCTATTAATGTGCAAGCCAACTGTCGCACTGACTGCCTGACTGACGATTTGTCGCTCGCGCCGCCATTAAATGCAACTGCAAGTATGGACAGTTGGGCTCATACATACTTATACATTCATATAGAGTTATATACTTTATATCTTTATATAAATATGCACCCCTTCATGCCGCAGCTACCCCTCTCAACAGTACACAAGCGCATTTGTATGTTTATTTATGGGTGTGTAAACGTAAATGTTGCGCGCATCCATGAGATACAAAAGTGTCGTGTTTATCATTTTTAGATCGGCTTTGTGTTGCGCGTAATTCCGCTGGCGCATTCAGCGGCGCGCGTTCTGTTTCAGTCGACTGCGTTCGCATAATGGCCGTCAGTCGTTGGTTGTTGCATGTTGTTGTTGTTGTTGTTGCAAGCGGGTTGAATTGGGCAGATATTTATGAGCTTGTACACTGATATGACAATCGCATAGGTACATACTTATTTATGATATCTGAAGTGGTGCATGTGAGCTAAGCGATTTGAAGAGATTCGTAGAGATTAGCGCTTGTTTCGCACCTTTAAGCTGTGAGGCGTTGTTTTGATTGAGGATTTTTATATATAAATCTTATGTACCTGTTATTCTTTCATATAGATCGCACAGGCTTTGTAAGAAATATTTCGATTTAGGAGTCAGAATTTATTTGCAGAAATAGTTTTGAAGTTGCAAGGGACATTGAGTACTCAATAGCTTTCAATAGTGCTCACTTCGCCGTAGTTTCTTGGAGAAAATCATGTAAATATAGAAAGTTTAGCGCAGGTCTCTTTGCATAACGTAACGAAGTGAGACTTAGTGTAAGCGCTACGGATTGACTTAATTGCCGACGGGTTGTTCACCTGAAAGTTAATGAACTTGCTGGTTAAAGCAGAAGCCTACTTGGCACCAGCTGTTAGGCCAACGATTTCGGCTTGAAATACTGAATTGTCATCTACTTTTCAGCTATTTTATGCGTATGGATTATTACAAAAGTAGTCCGCTCCAGTTCTTATTTAACCCTTTGATTCGTCGGTGAATATATAAAATTCGCCATTGGAACTATCGATCACAGAACCATTGGTACATTACTACTATGGAGGAAGAAAACATTGTGTTTAGTTCCTCATGGATCTCATTTTGCCGGTCGCACTGTCATTCTCACCAAAAAGATATTGACATCAGAAGAACGAGTCAAAATAACGAAGCTTCACACTCAAAATAAGTTCGAAAGACGGAGAGTTTCACTCTATCTGGCGGGTAAGCGAAATATCACATTTGGGGAAAGGAAATATCATTAAAGATTTTCCAAAAAATTTTCATCAGAAATTCATTTCTTTTATCGGTCTGCAACATCTTTAGAACATGTTATTTGTAACAAACTAGTGAATCGATAGTTTTTGGTTTATTTTGGTTGGTTGGTTTCAGTTAGTCACCTGGATCACTTCGGAGAGACTGATGGACGGGTAACTATCCGAGAAACTATCTATCCGTGGCGCAACATGATTATTGTAAAGGCAAGTCAGCGGATACTGCACTGCATTCTGTCGTGGCTTGAGTAAGCTACTAGGGTTATGGAATTCGCTTTTGTGACTTTACTTGATATTGAGGGAGGGGTTCACTGTCCGGAGCTCTCTATAAAATCCAGCTTCATATTTCATGACTATTGCAGTGTCTTCCAAGTCGAGGTTGCAGCCAATAAGGTAGCAGTATATATACTGCTCCGGAGTACGGCCTCCTGCAGAGAAGGGACCATTCACTCAGATAGCAGAGCGGCGATACTAGCCTTGAACTCATTGTGCCTAACTTCGCTATCAATAACATCAAGTGTCTTTATGAGAAGACTGGTATGAGTACCGGGCCACAACGGAATCGCAGAAAATGACAAAGCTGATGAGCTAGAAAGGAAAGACACCCTATAATCTCCGTCGGTAGAATGGGAGCGGATCACACAGCAGTTTTTCTGTTCTATAGCTTCACAAAAGCCTACATAAAGCTGTCCACGTGCAATCTCTCTAGATATAACCAAACCTAACCGTCTTCTTGAATACTCCTTGATGTTGTTCTACTTCGGGTTGTCCCGTTAGTAGGTTTTTGATGTTAGAATAAGCGCGAAGGTTATCTACCGGGTTGCGATCAATATACAAGTATATTAATCGTGTTTAGAAGATAGTCAGAGATGGTGATGGAACTCGGATCCTGAATAGTTGCAGCGAGAATTTACATTAACACTTGATGGCTGCTTTTATGTTCACCAGGAACCGCAACGCATCAAAACCTCAAGTGAAAAGATGGTAGTTTTCTTCTGCCAATATACATCTAACGCCATGATTCTTTCACAGTTAAATTGCTGATACAATTCGATCATACTCAAACTGGAACCTCTAACATATAAAATTCAATTCGATTGGTTTTACAATCTATGGCACAAAGATTGTTGCAAGGCACCTGAGGCTATAGACATGACAGTAGTCACCTTAAGGCCCCTCGGCCACATCGGGACCGACAATAGATCACTTTAAAATCCATTATAACTTAGAACAGTCAACGTATGAAGTATATAAGATAAAATTAATATAAATTCTTCCGCAGATCTTCAATATTTTAGAGACTCTACTTAAAAGAATGAACAACAGAAAAGTATCCACATTAAAAGCGATCAAAATTCTTCTGGATCATATCTACATTTAGGTTGCAACGATCTTATTAGTACGATCTTACGGTTTCAGAAGCTGGAACCCACAAAATGTGGCTTTCCACTCTTTACTGTCACTACATGTGAGATAGGACGCTTTCCCCAAACCAAAGGGAGTCCACAGAACAATTCGACAGCATTTCAAAATAAAAATATACCCAAATAAACCAAAAGTGAACAAGTTCCGCAGTAAGCTTAGGCTCATTGTGCTGTTAGAAGCCAAACACGTTTGGCAACCCTGATTTGTGAGCACTTTGCTTCATTTGCCGTTTTAAAATATGCAGATAATCTAATTTATTCATTATATTTTCGACAAACTTAATGCCACCAGCTCTACTTGTTGCCATACACTCCCACTCTAACTCCATGCTTTACGGTTGAAGAAAGATTTCTTGTTTCAAGTGCCGTACCAGGTTTTCGTCACACTTGTCATCTGTCATCCTTTTTTTTAAAAAATACAATATTTGGTTTCATCCGACCATAAGCCCGTATAATTCAAAACAGTCCGTTAACTTTGCCAACATTTCCTATATGTGTACCACGAAAGAAAGGGCACCTGATTTTCTGATAACAACTTTCAGTAACGTTTATATTTTATTAACAATTTTATGGAAACACATGTCACGACTTAGTGAGCGGAGCCTTTTTCTACTCGGTACCGATTACGAAGACACGTCCGGTAATTGAAAACTCATTTCTTCAAAATCAGATCTACCGAAATCCACTCTAAGCTCATACTTAAAAAAGAAAACCATATCAACTAGAATTTAGTGTTATCTTTTCATAAGGAAAGAGAGATGCAATCTGTTTGGAAATCTTCGAACTGCGCTCGCCTGCCTGCCACATTTTATTTAGAAAGCAATAACAGCGATTGCGATAAAAGTTGCCATTATGCTTTGCGCAAAATAATTTGCAAATAAAGCACGCAAATCGCTCGATAGTCAGCCACGCACTTACGCACCCACACACATGCACACATACATACAATACACTTGCCACACGTGCAATGAAGGATTTCGCACAGAAATTGCGCCGCCGCCGACGCCGCCACACTATCTTCGGGTTAACCAGATTTTCCATTTGAATATCAATTCGGTTAGCCAAGGCGGCAATAAATGTGGCACCCAAAGCGGCCGATGAAAATTGCGAAACGAACGACAAAGGATTTGCGCAGAATGGCTTCATCACAGTGGCCTCAGCCGGCAATCAAACGGTACGCCATTTATGCCCCTTTATTTACGGCTATATGGGTCCTTCACACACATATCTACGCCTCTCTGTCTGTGTGCGTGTGGTGTTGTGCTTTGCGAAAGACAAACAGCTGCCAATTATCCTGCCATCGTTGCGGCGGCGGCGGCAGCAGTGATGGGGTTACAACGTACTACATGCAACAAACGACGAACGAGCCGAGCTAACGCGCCCAATTCGCCGATTTGTCAATTCGCCATGGTTGCGCAATGTATGCATACCCACAGGCACGCACACACACACTCTTATGCATGTGTGATCCTTTTGCCATCCTTTCGCTGAATTGCTTTTGTACGCTACCAGCAGTTGTTGTTGTTGCTGTTGCTTCTTTATTTCTGGCATCAATTTGCCTTCGGATTTTGCAGTTTTATGGGCTGGCATAAAAATCCCATCTCATTTTAGGCGCACAGACGCACACACACGCATTGCAGGCTATCACATATGCGTGTTTTGTGTCTGTGTGTGTGTATATGTGTTCGTTTTTTATATATCCTAATATGGCGTAACATTATCTTTGTGCACTATAAATTTGTAATGCTCTAAAACGATTGACAATAACGAACCGAGGCGAACATCTTCATCTCATCGCTTCGATTTCTCACACACAATCCTTTACACATATCAATATAGGCATACAGTTATATACATATGTACATATACATATATTCACTTACTTCATAATCAATGGTTCTATTAGTGTGTAAAAGGAAAATTTCTTCCCAAACTAAAATAATTTTGTTGTAAAGACCTTGCAGTCGACGGCGTTAGATTGGCATTCTTGGAGTTTTTAATCAATTATACCGTCGGTTTTGATTTTAATTTTGAGAATATATGTAGATATAGATTCTAAAATATAAAAGAAAGTTGAAAGCAGAAAATATTACTGTAGTGATTCCAAGGAACTTTTTACTTCTGAAGCTAGTCTAAGTCCTATGGCCTTTTCCCACAAAACCAAAGGTAATCCACAGAACACTTTCACCTACGGACTTTAGAAGAAAACAAGGCTAAGAAGCTTCGCTTAAGTAAGGTTACGTCGCAAAGTTGATCGACTGATTTCACTTGGATGAAGAGTTGTCCTTTCTGTTATGCAAAAACTCCTAAAAGTGTATCATCAGATCCTTATAAATTGACGAAGCTTTTTGAGTTTGTCAAAAAATAGTTCACGCGGTTAATATAATACATCCCAGCCACTTCGCTAGGTTCACGGAAGGTGAGCCTACTGAAACATTGCAAATTCAGTCTGGCAAAGAACAGGCAATAGAGGAGAAAAAGACAAGAAAATTTCATCTCCCCTTCCCAGATATAGCTGCGGCAATGAGTGTCTGACAAAATCCGCCTTTAAATGTATTGGACAGTGTCCCGTAAGAACACCTGTAATTGTGGCAAGAACATCCGAAAGCAAATCGTTTCCGATCGGATGAAATTAGAGTTAGAATGCGCTCCTTAGAAAACTCATTGGCTTTGTAGTTTCCGGCCATTCTGCTGTTACCGTGCACCCACCCAGCTTCCAGTTTGAATCTAGTGCCAATGAGGTCATGCAATCTTGACTAGCATACGCATAGTAAGAGAAACTGGTATCGTTCGTACAGTCAGCTAGCTCAGAGACATTATATTCACTCGACAATCGGAATGAATGCAAACCTCCCTGCCCTTTGGAGCTAAACAAGAGTAGGTGGAGATCTCGTGACTGAGGGCTCCACCTCCTATCCACCCAAGAAAAAAAAACTTAAAACTTCACTCTTATCGTCAAGTGTTTTAAGGAAGTCAAAAAATCCATGGAGAATAGCCAATAGTTCAGTGCTTAATATATTGAATACTAGATAAAGGTCTTATTATATATAAGCCTTAAAGAGCTTGAAGTTCTGTGAATCTCGTATTCACTCCGGAATCCTACGAGAAGCTTTAAGTCGTTTATAGCCGATTGGACAGTTCTTAAGTCATAAACATTTATTTTCTCCTGATTTTTACGCTCCGAAAATATCCTCCAAAGAGATCGTTCACTTCGTTTCCGATGTTGAATACTTAATGTATTCGATCAGAAAAGAGCGTTTTAGTCTAAAAACCTATATTTCCTACCGACTGCAATATAATATTAAAGTTTCAGCTCAGCGCCTCGAAAATCTTCTGTTTATAACTGCTACATGGATTAAACAGGACGGTACCGAGAGCAGTGATATAGATATCGAAATTTCATCCAAAAAGATGACCGTGATTGGTAAACCCATACTTTGTATATACGACTATCTCGACAAGAGCTTGACAAAGAAGGTCAAAACGCCGAAACGATCCTCCGGGGTGCTAATCTGCAAAAGTACTGTGAAAGTCGATAGATCCCAGATACTTAAAGTTCCCACTGGCACTTGATCTAAGGGACTATAAAAATATAATTGGAATACTCACCGGTCGCAGTCTGGTGGCAGCGTACGCCTGTAGAATGAGGCTGAAAGATCGATAAGACTGCTGGAAATGTCTAGGCACTAGGGAAGCAATGGAGCATTTCTTGCGCTCATTTATCGTCCATGAAGCTACAGAACCCGTTGGCATTCGCGTTAAGCGCTGACATACCAAAGGATAACACCTTTTTGTGGACTAGGAAACGACCCTCCATCTGGTATCGCTAAGGACCAAAGCTAGTCTATCTTAGCTCATTAACCCACAAGACTGATCTAGCAAAATCTGGTATGACTATGACGTTATGGGATTTTTTTTTTAATTTTTACGCGGAAAGCCTACAAAGTTCAAAGTTTTTGATGGTAACTCGATAGTTCATGTGATTTTATTGGAAAAAATTACTTTCGATGGAAAGCCCTACAAGCTCTGCAGTTAAGAAGACATGTTTCTTTGAATTTCTTGGAATATTTTCAAATGATTTTATTTTTCAAGTCACGTGTTGACGTGACAAGAAAGCTACTCAGGTTAAAATCCTGAAATAGAGGATATGAATCTATATGGGGTTAACATTTATAAACATCTTCCAGTATTTAGCGGGGGTTACGGCGGATTAGAGACATATTCCAAGAAGGTCTAATATATGTACATACATATGTTCATATACATATGCATATCTAAGAATGGCGTCAGAATTTCTTCGGCTCAAAGCACTCATGCTGTATGAGAATGCCTTAAGCCAAAACTGCTGTTCAAAATACCGTTAGGAATGTTACATAATACAGCATTAACAAAAACGTAGTATTTCCGAAATGCACTTCGGATTAATTTCTCTAATCACTTTAAAACTGTTTACCTTGTTACATTATGCCTTTATGGATTTTTTGCTTTCCACCGCCGTCAAACAGTACCTTCCTTACACCGCTACCGTCACCCAGTTCCGGTGGCACTTTCGCTCATTGACAAGCGTTTAGAAATAAAGTCATCACATCGCTGACATTTCGCTCAATTTGGATATTTTCGATTTCATTGGATTTGCTCAAAACTTGTCAACTGTCAATAATGCTTTCAATGCACCGCCCGAACGACGCCGAACGCCGCTAACGGTATACCTTGTCGCTGCGCAAAAATGTAACCCAAATGCACAGCAGCGCATTGAAATCTCGCTGGAAGTAGGAATTCGTAAATGAATGAGAGCAATAATTTTTCTTACAACAACAACAATATGCACAACAACAACATGATCACGCATAGCGCGTCACACCGAAAAATCGTGCAAGCGAAAACGCATTGTTTTTGCCACAAAGGGCGCATATACAAATATTTGTCGACGATTACATTGACAATCGCACGCACACACACGGGCGCAGACGAATCCTTCTCAATCACTTATTCAACAGCGAAAGGACATTAATTTCCGATGCACATTGCATGCGTGTGTAGCGTTGTTGTAGCTCGCTGCTGCAGCAGTCGGTTGCCACATTGACACAGCGGATAACATGACACCCCTGTTATCCTTATTATCCTTGCTGCAGCAGCACTCTTTCATTCACATCTCTCAAATATTGACTTTTATGCGAAAATCTATTATAACCATTTCGATTTGTTTTTGTTTTTTTACCTTCGTTGCACATTTGACATGCGCATAGCGTTAAGGCTGCATTTGCTGGCTATCAAGAAGGATATCATTGGGTGCTTAGGTAAGAGGGAAGCCTATTCATAGGCGCTACGCTGTTTATATGCAACATGATCAGCCCCTTTGATGCGCTTAGTGTTGCAAGCAGACAATAAGACGTTGCGCTGCAACAACATTTCTTTTAACAACAACAAAAACAACATTAACAACATTAACACCAACAACAAAACTCAATCCAAAAACAACAACAACTCAAGAAACAACAATAACTCAACTAAATATGTGTCTCCGCCAGTATTTAGTCGTCTTCGCCAGACAAAGCGGAGTCACACTGTCAGTGTGCGTCGTCTCCTCTTGTCCGTCCTTCGCTTGCATCGTTTTTTCTGCAGCAAATTTTCTTCGCTCCATTGTTGAAATCCTTTTGACGCTTTTCTTAAAATATCTGTTCCCATTTATTTGATATCTCCTGCTAGTTGTTGTTGTTGCGCTTTGCTCTGCTTTTTGTTTATTGCAACGAATTGTCAATTGTGCTGCTTGCAACAACAACGGCATCCCTTCGCCTTTGTGCTGCTTGCATCATGCGCTCCATTTATTGAGACATCAGCGAGGTTTGTTGTCATCATCGTCGGTTATGGGTTTGAGCCTTTGAGCCACCGTTTGTTAATGGCTTTCGTGCAAAGTGAGTTGTATTTGTTGGTGTTAGTGTATTGCTTGAGGGTTTGTTTGTTGTCGTTTGGTGATTTATGTTTTCTACGTCATGTTCTCTTGTCATGCTATCGGCAGCTTAGGCGCACTCTCTAGTGGATTTGGTGGAAAATGAGCTTTGTTGGCTCTGGAGGCATGTGCTGTGTGAATTAGATGTAGGCCTATTGAAATATAGATTTACATTTTATTCAAATATAATAATGTCTTCACAAAGACAACTGTAATTTCGCCGTCGGCTTTGGATTCGTAATCAGCAGTGCTTTGTAAATACGATGCTTTCTCTCACTTGCTCTCAATTGACAATAAAATATTTAAGTTGATAGAAATTAGAAACTCCAAGTACTGAATCTTTTATATTTAGTTTAGCAGTAATACAGTGGCTCCAGCGTTATACGACTGAAATATATTAGAAGTTCTCCTAAATTCGGCAGCCTCTTGCCAAGCAATGCTAAGATTTTGAGTATATTTCTGACATAAAAAAGTATCTTAAAAATTATAATGTAAACCTGATAATATCCAAAGGCGCACCACAATTAGAAAGAGTAAATCAGGATGGGATTACTATTCAGTCGTTTGTTTCACTCCATATAGCAGGACGAGGACTAAAAGTAAGTAAATCTTACAAACATCGTAAAAAACGCGGATACCTCTTAGATGGTCCAACCATTGAGTCCAGTTTTCGGTGAGTCGTTCGGGCATTTTGACTAGTAACTGGCAAATGATACGCGTAGTGCTTTGCTTCAACGCCTGTCCACATAGACTTTAGACTTTACATATTCAATTTCAGGCATGAAATAGTCGGTTATCATGGCGCGATAACGATCGGCATTGACGGTTACGTTCTCACCGGCCGGACCATTTTCTTCTTCTTCTTAATTGGCGTAGACACCGCTTACGCGATTATAGCCGAGTTAACAACAGCGCGCCAGTCGTTTCTTCTTTTCGCTGCGTGGCGCCAATT
Source organism: Bactrocera tryoni (assembly GCF_016617805.1). Taxonomy (NCBI): domain Eukaryota; kingdom Metazoa; phylum Arthropoda; class Insecta; order Diptera; family Tephritidae; genus Bactrocera; species Bactrocera tryoni. The sequence goes on along the minus strand of NC_052502.1, from coordinate 13,302,623 downwards.
GGATATTCCAAGCGAAGCCAGGTCCTTCTCCACTTGGTCCTTCCAACGGAGCGGAGGTCTTCCTCTTCCTCTGCTTTCCCCGGCGGGTACTGCGTCGAATACTTTCTGAACTAGAGTGTTTTCATCCATCCGGACAACATGACCTAGCCAGCGTAGCCGCTGTCTTTTAATTCGCTGAACTATGTCAATGTCGTCATATATCTCGTACAGCTCATCGTTCCATCGGATGCGATATTCGCCGTGGCCAATGCGCAAAGGACCATAAATCTTTCGCAGAACTGTTCTCTCGAAAACTCGTAACGTCGACTCATCGGTTGCTGTCATCACCCAAGCCTCTGCACCATATAGCATAACGGGAATTATGAGCGACTTATAGAGTTTAGCTTTTGTTCGTCGAGAGAGGACTTTACTTTTCAATTGCCTACTCAGTCCGAAGTAGCACCTGTTGGCAAGAGCAATCCTGCGTTGGATTTCCAGGCTGACATTATTAGTGGTGTTAATGCTGGTTCCTAAATAGACGAAATTATCTACAACTTCAAAGTTATGACTGTCAACAGTGACGTGAGAGCCAAGTCGCAAGTGCGACGACTGTTTGTTTGATGACAGGAGATATTTCGTTTTGCCCTCGTTCACTACCAGACCCATTTTCTGTGCTTCCTTGTCCTGCCTGGAGAAAGCAGAACTAACGGCGCGGGTGTTGAGGCCGATGATATCAATATCGTCGGCATACGCCAGCAGCTGTACACTCTTATAGAAGATGGTACCTTCTCTGTTTAGTTCTGCAGCTCGAACTATTTTCTCCAGGAGCAGGTTGAAGAAGTCGCACGATAGGGAGTCGCCTTGTCTGAAACCTCGTTTGGTATCGAACGGCTCGGAGAGGTCCTTCCCGATCCTAACGGAGCTTTTCGTGTTGTTCAACGTCAGTTTACACAGCCGTATTAGTTTTGCGGGGATACCAAATTCAGACATCGCGGCATAAAGGCAGCTCCTTTTCGTGCTGTCGAAAGCAGCTTTGAAATCGACGAAGAGGTGGTGTGTGTCGATTCTCCTTTCACGGGTCTTTTCCAAGATTTGGCGCATGGTGAATATCTGGTCGGTTGTTGATTTGCCAGGTCTAAAATCACACTGATAAGGTCCAATCAGTTTGTTGACGGTGGGCTTTAATCTTTCACACAATACGCTCGATAGAACCTTATATGCGATGTTGAGGAGGCTAATCCCACGGTAGTTGGCGCAGATTGTGGGGTCTCCTTTTTTATGGATTGGGCATAGCACACTTAAATTCCAATCGTTGGGCATGCTCTCGTCCGACCATATTTTACAACGAAGCTGATGCATGCTCCCTATTAGTTCTTCGCCGCCGTGACCATTGGATCCTGTATAAAACAGCAGCCCTTTAATCTCTTTAAGTAGCTTTTTGTCCCAAATGCGGCAATTTTGCCTGTTTACGTACCCATTGAAGCAGAACTGGACCTAATCGCTGAACAAAATTTGGCTCGAAAACGTCGGATCTTCTTGGAATCTTTCAAGAGCACATAGAGCGAAACGTTGTCACTTGGGAAGGTTGAGCGGCTTCAGTTCTTGCACAAGCTATATTTTATATGCTTTCAATTTAAGACTTCGGCCTTAAATGTGCCAAGTCTTTCCATACGTCAGTCTGAGTTGCTGCAAACGCCGCCGAATCGTCTCTCAAAGGTCTTCGCGTACACTCTCAGCGACGGCTGCTACATTTTCTTCACTGCGTGCTGGATGTGGTCTTCTTCTTCTTATTTACTGGCGTAGAAACCGTTTACGTTAAACGAGGATGCTGAGTGACTTATAGAGTTTGGTTTTTGTTCGTCGAGAGAGGATTCTACTTCTCAATTGCCTACTTAGTTCGAAGTACTTAGTGACTGTCAACAGTGATGTGGGAGCCAAGTCGCAAGTGCGACTGTTTGTTTGATGACAGGAGATATTTCGTATTGCCCTCGTTCACTACTTGGCCCATTTGCTTCGCTTCCTTACCAACTCTGGGGAAAGCAGAACTAAATGCGGTTGTTGAGACCAATGACGCCAATATCATCAGCGCACTCCAGCAGCTGTACACTCTTATAGAAAATGATACTTTCACTATTTAGTTCTGCAGCTCGAACATTTCGTATTTTCCAAGATTTGGCTTATGGTGAATATCTGGTCAGTCGTTGATAAGGTCCAATCAGGTTGTTGACGGTGGGCGTCAATTTCTCATACACTACGCTTGATAAGACCTTGTATGCGATGATGAGGAGGCTTATCCCACGGTAATTGGCGCAGATTACGCCATTTTCCATTTTCGTGGATTGGGCAGAGCACACTTCCAATCGTCGGGCATGCTTTCATCCGATTATAAGTTACGGTGTATAAAAAAGGTTTAAACTCATTCTACGCAACCAAGATACACGCCACAATATGTGAATTGAAGTTTGACTCATAAATTAAATACCTCGTAATATATATGAGGGTTTTTAGCATTGTGCAGATACATATAATGAATAAAATATGTTACAGACCCGGAAGTTAAACGACTTGTGCATAAGAAATTAACTTGGAAGCTATTTGAATGGTTTTTTTAGATAGTCAGATCGATTGTGTTTGTTTTTTGGTTGAGTGTCAGAACTAGATCCTCTATGATTTTATTCGGAAACGTAGCTTCTTGGTATGATCTCATGCTCTCACAGGTAATTTTGAAGGATTTTTTCTGCCCCGGTTCTGTGAGATTACATGTTTCAGTATTCTGAGCAAACGTTTTAAATTTCGAAGGTTTTGGGTCTCAGTTTTTTTGCGGTATTAGAAAACTAGAAATTATTGCATTAAATCGCTTGAAATTTTTAAAAAATTTTAGATATCATCGCAAGTATAAAGCAATTGAAGTTTTGAGATTGTTTTCTCGAAAAAAGAGTTAAGTTAATATAAAATCTTAAGAAAAAGTATATTTTTTTTAACCTGAAACAACTACAAATATAATAAGAAATATAGCTTATTAGCATATATCTCCTCCTAACTTGACAATGGCCCTTCAACTTTGTGCATAAAAACTTAAAATTTATCCCACTTAATGCCACGTCCAACAAATGAACCGCCACGCTACTATTAACTCGCTGACAAGGCTCTTAGCTGCGCTCCTTCCAAAAACACTTTGGAACCATTTCGAGCATTAAGTGAGCAATCAAATAAAGAGCGTGAAATATCAACAAATAGCAACAAGTCAATCCCTGAAATCATGTTCTTTGCTATTAAATTGATGTTGACAACTCTTTTGCAGCAGCGTGGCAGAAGCAACACGATCGTGCCGCGATCAGCGCCACTCGAGCGCATAAAACAAATCTGCCACTTAAGTGAGTAATTTATAAATCATAGCTGCAACTAGCAACGCTAGAAGCTGAAGGTGTTGCGCCTCTGCCAAAGCAGCCAAAGCGACCGAGTTGGGAACCGCTTGTGGTGCTCTACGGCAGAGGCAAGCCGGCTGAGTCGCTATGTTGGCGCGTGGCAGGCAAAGGGGGCACCCATACACTTGCATATATTTTTGTTGCCACACTTTACACATTCCAGTATATACAGCTAGCGTGCTCCACTGTCTTTGCTTGCCTCGCCTTGACGCGGACGCGAGTTTTGGTTACATCTGCTCATGTGAGTTATGGTGCCACACACACACACACACTTTCAAAACGTTTAACGCCAAAAGTCACGTACTTTGTTGTGTTGCCGTTGCAGGCGTGTGTTGCATTGATGCTGCCGAATTTTTGATTGCAACTGCATGTTGCACGTTTGCTTACATGTTCAAAGAGTGGCAGCCGCGCTGGTGTTTTTGTGGAAAATTTATGAGGTAACAATGCAATGTTGTACAAGGTGTTAATTTCTCAAAGAGTCACAACTACAACAACAACAACAGCTATAAGTGATTGAAATAAATGCATTGAAGATTTGGTGACATCAAAAGGTGATCAACGGCAGGCGCACAGGGCACAGTTGTTGGTTGTAGTGTGGGGGAAAAATATTTAAAGGGGGATTAGGGGAAAGACAAACATTTATGGGAAGTATTTAAAATAATTTAGAAATTAAATTTAAAAAATTCAACAAAAACTTCAAATTGAATTTCTCAATAAACTTTCATAAACACATTGATAATAAAAAGTGAAAATTAAATTGAGAATTATTCGTAAAATAAATCAGGAGGAAGAAGGGGTTAAACAAAATTAAAAAGTGGAAACATAAACAATCCATAAAATATAATTAAACAAAATTAAAAAGTGGAAACATAAACAATCCATAAAATATAATTTTTCAAAATTAAATTTCACAAAAATTTTTAAGAAAAATTTTCACAAAAAAATAGAAAAAACTAAAAATATTTAAAAATATTTCAAAAAATGTACAATCAAATTAAAAGTTATTAAAAAAATACAACGAAAACTATATATTTAAAAATAGATTCAAAAGTCTTAGAAAAAATTCTAAAAAAATTTAAAAATTAAATTTTTCAAATAATTCCAAAAATAAATTCAAAAACAAACAAAAAATTTTAAAATTCAAAATTATTCAAAAACTACAACAAAACATAAAGATAAAAAAAATTAAAAATGCAAGGAAAAAATTTGCATTATTATATTTCACAAAAAAACATTGCGAAAAAGTCTCAAAAATTCAAAGACGAAATCACAAAACTCAAAAACTTTTAAAAAATGCAACTCGAAAAAAAATTTTTATATCAAAATTAATTTTCAGAAAAACAAATATCCACAAAAAATCTAAAAAATTAATGTTCCCTTTTCGACTAATTCTAAATTTTTAGTTTTAACATATAAGGATTTCAATAGAGAATCCCAAAAAATAAAATATCTGAAGGAAGAAAAAATATTCAAAACACAGACAAAAAATTAGAAAATTAACAATTTCACAAACAAATTTCAAAAAAAAAAAATAAAATTAAAAAAATTCTCACAATATAAAAAACTACAGAAAAATCAAAAACATTTGAAACAAAAATACAATAAAGACATCAAAAAATTATTAAAAAGAAGCAAATTGTAAAATATAATATATAAAATATAAAGATATAAATTCAGCATTATTAAAAAAATAAAAAAATACAATTAACTATAACTATTATAAAAAAATGAAAAAAAATATTAAAACTAAAGACATATTTCTAAAATTAAAAAGAAAAATGTAATGTTATAAAACGATATCTTAAAATAAAAATCCAAAAAATGAAAATTCAAAATTATTCGAAAATAAAAAATATAAAAATTGCAAAAAAAATGTGTAGAAAAATGTATAGAAAAATTCACAAAATGGAGAAAAATAAAGATTGTTTTATTTATCCAAAATAATTGAAAAAAAAACACAATAAAGAGATAAAAAATATTTTGAAAAAATTTAAGCAAAAACAAATTGTAAAAAATAACGAAATAAAAATAATAATTTCGAAAAATACATAAATTAGAAAGATTAAAAAATTATAATATTTTGAAATTAAAAAAAAAATTATTAAAATATCATAAAGTTAATTAAAAAGAAATATATTTTAAGATTAAAAAACAAAACAAAAGTATTATCCGAATTATTCGAAAAATAGAAAAAATATACAAAAATTTCCAAAAAAATTAAAGCAAAATTCACAAAATAGAGAAATCAAATTAAAATAAAAAACAAATATCAAAAATTATTCGAAAACTTGTAAAAACAATTTTAAAAAATTCAAAAATTATAAAACCTAAAAAAAATATTTTGAAATTAAAAAAATATTAAAATATTAAGTTAATTAAAAAGAAATAAATTTTAAGATTAAAATACAAAACAAAAGTAATATCCGAATTATTCGAAAAATAGAAACGGCATACAAAAACTTCCAAAAAAAAATTTAAAGCAAAATTCACAAAATATAGAAATCTAAAGTAAAATAAAAAAACAAAGATCAAACATTATTCGAAAACTAAAAAAATAAATTTAAAAAAATACAAAAATTATAAAACCTAAAAAAATATTTTCAAATTAAAAAAATATTAAAATATCATAAAGTTAATTAAAAGAATTTCTTGAGATTAAAAACCAAAAAAATATAAAAAATTTAATATTATTTGAAACAAAAATAAAAATTTGAGATTATTAGCAAAATAAAAAGAAATCATAATTTCAAAAAAAAAAGAAATGAAAACAAAAAAACTAAAGAAACTTTAAAAATTAAAATACAGTTACAAAATTGACACAAAAGTTTCGGAAAAAAAGTTTCAAACAAAGATTTATAAACAACTAAGCAGAAAACCTAAAATCTTTTTCAGTTCAGGAGCGACGGGCGTCCGCGTGTCTCTTCTGTTCCCCATTACTAATTCGAAAGGCAACAACAACAGCCTGTACATAATACGAAAGTCATTGTAATGGCATATTCGTAAAAGGCGGCGTGTCAGCGCAATATTTTGTCAACAAAATTCCGAATAAATACCAAAACATTTACGAGCAACAAATTACTTGCCACTACGGCTGGCAAAGACTCCAAAAAACAAAACAAAAAAATATTTCACGCTAGACATAGAAATGATATCAAAGTGGTTGCCGCCTACAAATGTTAGCCAGCCATGCCACATTCTCAAATAAAATGTATACACTTATAGAAAAATATTATTTGAGTTGAATTTTTTTCAGATTTTCCAATTTTTTTTAAAAAAACATATTTTTTTTATTAAATTTTTTCAAAATAATTGAGTATTTTCTTCGAAATTGCATAATAGATTTTATGTCAACACTGCATCGAAGGCGAATGGACAAACGTACGCCTACCGCTGGTTGACCGAGTTTTCAACAATTGTTGACAGTATTTTGCCTCGATCACAGCACCAAAGGCACCGCCTACATTTCGCTACCAACAAATGATGGCAACGGCTCTCAAATAGTTTCTACGGTAAAAAATATAATAAATTAACAGGTCTAACAAGGATTTTGATACAATCAGTGACTATTTTGTTGGCGTGTCCTGGCTTGTCCTGGCATTGTCCGAAATATTTGTTCTATTTGACCATTTAATTTGTGCAGGTCTCCGGCTTGTCTGCGGCAGCAAGGCAACCAACTGTGACTATAAACACACACACATGCGTTCGAACACACTTTTTATTGTAGGTGTGATTCCATTGAATTTCCTTTGAATGTCCAATGTCCTGCTTATTGTCCTGTCAATACAAAACAAAACAATAACAATTGAAATGGTAACATCTTCATTTTCCAAAAACGAGAGCATTCGGTGACTCACATACACACGCACAAGATAGTTATATAAATATATTCAACTTCATTTGACTTTTCAATAAAGTCGCCTCCTTTTGTTCGTTTGCCCTGCTTTACAATGAAAGGGAAGCCAACTTTGCCACATTTTTTGGAAATGTTTACAAAATATTGTACAATATTGTGTGTGTGTGAAAAAATAAAAACAAATTTTGCCCTCATTGTCCATTAGCCCAGTTCAGACGTGGCTTTGCGAAATAATGAAAATCTTGCTTTGAAAACACAATTAAATATAATATATATATACGTCTAGTTATATAGAGTTGTGCTTTTGTTCTTGTGAACAATGCTGTCACACACTTGCTTAATTTGTTAACCGTTTCTTGGAGTTTAATTTTATTAAACTGGAATACCATTTAGTTTATTCTTTGAAAATTTTCTTAAAAGTGCTTTATGTTTCCCTTTTTAGGCGGGTCCAATGCATTTCCGAATATATGTATTACCTAAATGTTGGATTATTTTCGGATCTCGAGCTTATCATTTGCCTATTGCAGCCTTTAAAGGGTCATGCGAATGTCCAAAAATCGATTTTATTTATAATATTTCGAATGTAGGTAGACACATTTCGAAAAACTCTCGAAAATTTGACGCTTATCTGATAAATAGTTTCTAAGATTGAACATATTTTTAGGAATTTTTTAACTTAGTGAAATCTTGTATTGAGAAGTAAAGTCCTCTCTCGACGAACAAAGACCAAATTCTGCAAGTCGCAGAGACATAGACGATGACAACATCTGATGAGTCGGCGTTACGAGTTTTCGAGAGAAAGGTTTTGCGGAAAGTTTATGGTTCTATGCGCACTGGCAACTGCGAACATCACATTCGATGGAACGATGAGCTGTACGAGATATACGACGACTTTGACAAAGTTCAGCGAATTAAGAGACAACGGCCACTATGGCTAAGTCATGTTGTCCAAATGGTTGAAAACATTCCAGCTCTGAAAATTCGATGCAGTACCCGTCGAGCGAAGCAGAGGAAGAGAAAGCCTTCCACTTCGTTGAGGAAACCAGGTGGAGAAGGACATGGTTACACTTGGCATCTCCAATTGGCGGCGAACAGCGAAAAGGAATAACTATTGGCGCGCTGTAACCGCATAAGCTGTATCTACGTCAATAAAGAAGAAGAAGAAGGATATAAATGTAAGTCTATGAGGAAGAGCTGTAAAGCTGTTTAAAGATAACTGACTGGATTTTTTAAATGATCCTTTTAAGACTTCTTTGTAGTCTTGGGAGAAGCGGATCATTAAATTTAAAGCTGTCTATGAAAGTGGTATTTAAAACCGGGTTTGAAAGGAGTACGTAAATATCCAATATATTCCAAAGAACCAACTTACACATAAATTTAACGATTGACGACACATTCTTCCATTTCATACATCTCTGAAACATTTCCCCTGAAGTCAATAAAAAATGTTCGACGGCGACTGCTGTTCAATGACTCCATCAGCCAATCAAGTTGTCATTCCAACTTCAGAAGGCTTTTGCAACACATGCCTCTTCTTCTTTTAACCGTATTTAAGCTGACAGCTACGCAGACGACTGCCACAAGACGAGCCCTTTCTTGCAACAGCACTGATGCGGTTGACCAATTGCCCAGTGAAACGGTTGTCAGTAGCTAAGACGGCTCGCGCAAGCTGCCGCACCCACGTCATAGAAACCAACCGAGCGTTGCAAACTAAGTACTCCGGTACAAGAGTGTTAAAGACGCGCTGTCATTGACGTAACGTCACTTTATATATTGTTAACGAAAAAATTAAGTTAATAACTGTAAAATGAAAGAGGAAGTGTAATGGAGTCCAATAACTACGCCGAGTATTTCAATTTGGGGCACACACACATGTACATACTGCACAGTAGAATCAGCTCCCAAATCGACTTCAAGCACAAATACTTCCCCAGCAAGTTCAAGGCGTGTCAGGCTAGCTGAAGCATGCAATTTGTTTACATACTGGTTTGGCATACTGCTAACACAAAAGTTTTTCCGGCCACATTATTGCCACCAGTAATGACAGCAGTTGAAGGCTGCCGCGCCACTGCGCGCTCGCAGTCTCCGCCCGCTCACAGTCTCTGCCCGCTCAACCGCGCTCCGCAAGCATAAAAAGTTCATGTTTGTTTAATGTTTTTCTGTTGCTTTTGTTGTAATTCCGACAAATGTATTTTTATTAATAGGCACCGTTAGATTGCGCTTAGTTGCGACGTGGCAATCAAACATTTCATATTTGCCACATTTTATCGAAATATTCTCATATTCCATTTTAGTCACGTTTTCAGCGGGTTAATAGCGCGCATAAGCCCCCTGCTGATCCCCATTAAACTACATACATATGTGTGTGTGTGGGTACTCACCTCGTCCGCCGGTGGCACCAGTTACTGCCATCGCCGAGGAGGCCTTCACCAGGTCTCGCATGTCAAATCGCATGTCAGCGCGTATCGACAAACAGCAGACGCCATTAAATTGGTGTTGTTGTGGTAGTGATGGCTGTCAATTTGAAATGCACTCACTCACTTATACATACACATACCACATATAAGCGTTTGTGTGTATTCACACTTCCACAATGGCGCACTTAAAATTTCGATTGCAATTTCCAAAAATTCGCGAAGTCGAAATTGTTTTGTAGGCTTTTTGTTGGCCACTGATTTGTAGCACGCGATAAATAATAGCAACAATGCAGCTGCCACAAAGCAATATTATTCACGTTCGCTGTTCGAAATGCACTGGAAGAAAGCGGGAAAAATTAGAATTATAAAATTTTTGAAATTTTCTTTGGACTAGGTTTTGAAACTGTAGGGATTATTTCCGCTTTGCTAAGCGATGAATATCGAAGAAGATGAAACCACGAACTCTAAAGGCTTTACGCCGACTTAAATACAGTTAAGCGCATAAAAATCAAACGAATGCGCTGGGTAGACCACAGCGTTCGCATGGAAGGAAAGCCCCTTCGATTTGAGACCAATGGATGGACAACGGAAGCAAAGGCGCCCAAGTGCATAGCGACCAGTCTATACTTTGTATGTACAATCAGCATGACCTTGCTTAGGATGGAAGCAACTCAACTAGAAAAGTGTTGTGTACTAGGACTAGACCGACCTACAATTGTAGTGTGTACTGTCAAAGAAGATGAAGTTCCCTGAACAGTTCTATAATGCCCTAAATTGAGTCAAGAGATCTACATGCAGCTTTTCTTGCTCTTCCTCCACACATAAATCAAATATTCCCTCCAAAAACTTATCTAAGTATCTATAGGACGGTCGTTGGCCTAGAACTTACTGGCATCATAAGCAATCCGGATGGGCTTTAGCTACGGTAATACAAACAGGAAGTAAGCATTATAAAGACACTGGAACACATCCTCTGCTTCTATCCAGCCTTATCTAAGACTCGTCTAAGATATCTAGGAGCTTCTCAGTTCAAGGGACTATATGAAGCATCAAAATGGAAAGCAAGTCTTTCTTAAACTTCGCAAAAGCTTCAAATCGATTTAGACTGAACTTCCAACTGGGATTATTAAGATCATTTATAGCGCGACAGTCGACGAGTAGAAACTACATCAATCTAATGATTCCCACATCGAGAGCTTTGTGAATATATGTAGAAGAGCAATGTCTGCATCGGAGTGGTAATTACAAAAGAGAATCAGGGAACAAGCAAAAATTAGGTCATTAAGTCTTATGCAAAACCATATCTAGGCCTCACTGGAATAGAGGTCCTCTTGGTAACGTTTGTAGTGGATTCAGTAGGAAGAATAATATGGGACACTCAGTTAAAGGATTATGAAATTTAAGGAAATTTGCCCTAAGGAAGAAAACCAACATAAGCTCAAGAGCTGATTAAACATTTTATAGAGAAATTTTGATATTATCTTACAAAAAACAATAAATCGCTCCGGAAATTGCAAGAAGGAATATCTGAAGTAAAACCCACCGATAAGTCTGAGTTTTCTTAATTCAAATCGTTGGGACAGGAAACTGAGGAAGAAAAAGACGAATTGTTTAACTTTTTCAGAGTAAATTTCTCACAAATTCGGATTCTTAGAAAAAATTAAGTCATTAAGTGGAGCCTATTATAAGACATACATAAGTGAATAATATTTTGAAGCACATTTTTGATGTTGGAGCTCTTGTAGCAACTCTTCCATATTGTATAGCCAGCATAATAGAGGTCTTTCTCGGCTTTAAAGTTGAAATACAGGGTTTGTACGGAAAGTAATAGGACTGAGTCGATTTAAAAAATTTATTGAACCAATCGTTACAATTATAAGCATTGAAAGTCACGGAACACATTCTTCGGAACTGCCTTGAGCGCCGAAGAACGTTCTGCTTGGATTCCCTCTTACCTTTCATCGGCCTTTTCAGGCAAGGAAACAAAAAAAGTCCGGAAGGGGTCACATCTGGGCTGTTGGACGACTGTGAGAACGTTGGGATGCCGATTAGGTAGCTGTGCACAAGAAAGGCGGTGTGAGCCGAGGCATAGCCGTGGTACAACTTCCAATCGGCTGCGATGTCTTGTCAGACTCGATTGACCCTACGCTTGAGTCTCTTGAGTATTTCCACGTAAAACTTGGCGTTGACGGTTTGTCCAAGAGGAACAAATTCAATGGACGATGCCTTTGATGTCAGAAACGACAATGAGTATCATTTGGATATTGGATTTCCTCATTATTTTCCTTTTTTGGGCGAGGGAACGCCGGCGTGTGCCACTCGGAAGAGTCTCGGGATCATACTCAAAGATCCATGACTCGTCATGGTGATAACATAATTCAAACGTCTCTTCCGCAGATTTATCGAGTTTCACACAGAATTTAATCGCTTACCTCTGCTCTAACGAACGCTGCATTTTCGCTTTGCACCACTCACAGAAACACGTCGCGCGGAAATATTTGTCCTGACTCTCCAGGTGCTCGGAAACAATTAACCGTTTGTTAGGTAGGAACGCCCTCTACCGAGTTCAGTCAGTGCGCGCACGCTCCGAAGTACAGTCGCGGGAAGAAAATCAGTCCTATTACTTTCGGACAAACCCTGTACTAAGAGCTTCATATTTTTTAAAGACTGTCATTAATAGACGAGACTTTTGAGGAAGTTATAGAATATTCTAGTAAATATTATAAACTTGTTTGATCATTCTTAGGTTCTTGGGTTATTGCTAACTCAATTTTCAGGTTGAGTTTTCCTTTTGAAACATAAAGCGGTTTTTAGTACAAAAATATAGAATTATAGTTCAGCTGCTCTATTTTTTAAACAAGCGGACCAATATTATCCGGTATATTGAGAAAATTATTACCATGTGATGGTAATAACGCAGTTTTTAAAATATTCAAGTTATGTCTGGGCTTGGAACTGGACACTAATAGTTCTGTGAGAACGATTCAGAATTTAAGGAGCAATCCAAGCTCAATCGAAAAGATATTGTTATCGATAAAAAAGTGTTTCATTAGTTCAATATTATGGCTACGAGGAATGATATTTCCCGGAGGACTTTTCGAATCGGCAATACGTTACTGATTGGCAAAAATGAGGGTTATTCTCGATCATATTTCACAGTATCACGTCAATAAGTACATAACTCTCGAAGGTTCGCAGTTCTTTATTATAGTAGTTTTTATATCATTTTAAAGAATATTCTCAAAATCATTATGAAGTTGCATTCGGCAAAATACACTCGGCATTTGTGGCAGTGCATTTTTCGGCAATTACGTGCACCGCAGTATATTGTACCTCAAATTTCCTGCCAAGCAAAAACTACACTCGATTTGTTGTGTCAAAACTAACGTCGATGGTGTCAAATCGGCAGCGATAGCCATAATATGACTGCCTGAACGAACACACACAGCCACTCAAAGAGAAGCGCACACACCCACAGACGCATACTCCACGTACCTTCGAGCCACGCCAAACATTTCGCGCAAAGCGAAGTTGGAAACATTATCAAAGTTCTGCCAAATCAGCATATCGAGTTACACTTGCTCACCTGCTGTGACTGCCGGCGACGAACCGACTGCCTGTCGGCGAGGTAGCTTGCACTACTGCACCCACCTCACACACACATACTCTCGGCACGACATGCGAATTTCGCGAAAGCTCAAATATACACTCGCCCACGCGCTCTGCCGCTCACGCGCCCATCTGTCAGTCGGTCACGCAATTCGCCTTTCGCGCATTTCATGTTCGGCGCACTTTTGACATTTTGACGAAGAGGAAATGTCACGTCACGTCGTGTTTTGCCGCACACCTCCAATTTCCGGTTGAGTGGGCTGCCAGCGTACATGTCGATCGACTGTGTGCCACCAAAGTCAAATACACTATGCGAAAGTGAAGTGTACAAAATGCACATTGCGGCCATATTTAACCCAGTTTGCAAAGAGAGTTAATATTCTTACATTATTGGGCATGTTTTGGGTGAACTCTGACCTATTTGGTCCCACTTTAAGTAAGAAATACGATTTAATCTGCTACTAATCTTCTCCTTCTTCTTTATTGCGTTCTTCCTCTTCGCTTCTTGGCGCCAATTGGAGATTCCAAGCTTGGTCAGGTCCTTCTGCACCTGGTCTTACTGACGGAGTGGGTGTCTTCCTTTTCTTCTGCTTCCCCGGCGGTTACTGCGTCAAATACTCTCAGAGCTGGACGATATGACCTAGCCAGCGTAGCCGTTGTCTCTTAATTCGCTGAACTATGTCAACGGCGTCGTATATCTCATACAGCTCCATCGACTGCGGTATTCGCCGTGGCCAACGCGCAAACGACCATAAATATTCCGTAGAATCTTTATCTGAAACACTCGTAAGGCCGACTCATCAGATGTTGTCATCGTCCTTGCCTCTGAGTTACTTGTAGAATTTGGTTTTTGCTCGACGGGAGAGCATCTGGAGAATGGAGTCATTTGTAGAAGTTCACACCAGTGAGGAATGTTCTCTGAGCCTATGCACTTGAGTCAAGCAGTTCACTACTTCCGGCCTGAGACTAGGTATCCTCTGAGTAGCCAAGAAATATCTGTTTGAAAGCGAGCTAAAATGAGAAGGCGATTCATCCCTCCACGTAAAAAACACCTCCATTGAAAAGGATTGTGCTCTCTTAGCCCACTCGATGGTGCCAACGTGTCATGAAAGCCGTTCGGCCAAGAGATCTAAATTGGCTCTCTCCCTCTCTCTTTAAATGTTACTATTGATCTCCGGACATGTAAAGAAAATTGGACAGTCCTCTTTCTAAGAACACCTCAAATTTTATAACTTCTTTTGTTTATGGCTGAGCTAAATCAGTCGGATTAATTGATATCCATGGGATCTCCAGTTCATAGCTCCTTTAAGACCGAAGAGGAATCTAAAGAATCTAACTTACTTCATCGAAAAAGGACGTCTATATACAAGCTCGATGGCGAGAGAGAGACCTTAAGGTATTTGGCACTCACAACAAATCAACTCTTTCTAAAACTATCAAACCAAGGAATTCAAAGAAGAAAACTCCACTTTCTCCTGCTTTTAGAACTAAATGAACAACATAAATCCACACTCCACTGCCAACTGGGTATCGCCGTTGCAAGCGAAATTTTGACACATGATTTAACGGTGTTTTATGGTTGACATACGGTCTTTTAGGAACCCATTACAAGCGTTCTCGTAAAATGTGAGCCGCCACATTGTGTGCCGTAAATACATGGTGTGACAATGCCACACGCTGCACGTTGCAAGTTGCGCGTTGCCAAAAATACACGTAATAATGTGGCAAAAATGTAGAGAAACTCAATGGAACTCCATGAAATTGAATCTGTAGCACTTAATGGCTCCACATGAGGCGGACGACAATTAAGAGGTCACTTTATGGCAACGGCGAATAATAAACGGTACTCAGACGCGTGTGTGGCAGAGGCAGGTGTGGCAACAAAGTTGTCAATGGCTTGGCTGGCGATTTCTCTCTGAGTTAAGTTATTCATAAAAACAGTTACTCTTGTAAATGTCTACAAGGTGGTCACTTCGAGTGCGCTGCTCAAAATGAGTTGTTAAACTGAAAGGTTTTGTTTATTTTTTAAATTTTTTCTTTAATTTTGCGAACCTCTTCAGGTGTATAAGGAAGTGTTTTACCTCCGCCTGCTGCGTCTTTGTTCGCACTTTCAATTGAGTCCTCAAATGCTTGAATTACCTTTGTTTCTCCTGAGGCCACACAGGCACTGAAAGAAGCGAGGTTCTTCTATGTGTCTGGGTGGTAAAGAGAAATGTTTTCATTTTTAAGTGTTTGGTTTAATTTGTTGCCAAATTGCTCAATTTCTATGGTCTTGTTTATTTATATGACAATAATCGTGCTGTGCCATTAAGAGAGTTCATTCTCAAGCTGTTTTAGAAGAAGATATCACCACTTTGAGCTCAAATAATAATAATTTTTTTGGCAAAATTTATATTGTTTTCAAAGAGCACAGTCAATTGTTGGAATTGTAGTCTTTGTTATGAGTAAATGCCTGAAATAAGAGCTGTAGTATCATCTGAATAGCTCATTTACTCATTAACTTTTTTTAAACAATATCTAAAAAAAAAATTGTACAAACCTTGGCGAGTAGTGAATCTAAGACACTGCTAGTGTAAATCCAAGAACTCACTTCTATTTCATTCCACCGTATCTGCTGTTGCTTTATATTTTCAAATTTTTCGAAGTTCAGAATAAAAGTGTTCTTTTAATGCATCTCCCAATAGATGTACTTTTTTCAGAAGCCTTTTTTTAACAGATCACGTGTGAGTCGTGTCAAGCAGTCATGTTATTTTTGTTCAGTATTGTTTGGCATTTCATCATGGAAGGACTTACGCCTCATCAAGTTTTACAAATCGTTCAACTTTATTACGAAAATTCACCTTCTGTAAATAATGTGATGAGCGCTGCAATTAACTTATGCTCAACATACAAAATATAGCTTTCGCAAGAACTGAAGCCACTCGACCTTTCCAAGCGACATCGCTTCGCTCTATGGGCTCCTGAAAAGTTCCAAGAAGATCCGACGTTTTAGAGCCAAAGATGATAAGCTAAATTGTTGCATTTGGGACGAAGAGCTGAAGACCTGAAGAGATTCAAGAGCTGCCATTTCATATAGAAAAACCCAATGATTTGGTGCGATTTGTGGGTCGGTGGTGTTATCGGAGAAGTGTTCTTAACTGGCGTATATGGATAAAACCGTTGAGAAGCGCGTTTTTCATTGCTGCTGCACGACAGTGAAAGTGAAACATCTGAAGATGGCGAAACCGATACCCCAACCGATGACGATGGAAATGATGTTCTATTGCCCGAGTAGGATGAGGTTCAAATAACAATTACCTGCCTGAGGAACTACACAGTGGCCTATAGATTATCAGCCGAGCTATTCAAATACGGCGATCTACTACCGACCAGGTTTTCACCATGAAAAGACCCATGAAAGGAAAATCGCGGTACCACCTCTTCATCGATTTTAAAGCCGCTCTTGACAGCAAGACTAAGACGGCTGCGTAAGCTCACATTGAACAATATCAAAAGCTCCATCAAGTTCGGGAAAGATCTTTACGAGCCGTTTGATACCAAGTGAAGTTTTAGACAAGGCGACTCTCTATAATGCGAATTCTTCATCCTAATGCTGAAGAAAAAATATGAGCTGCAGAGCTAAATAGAGAAGGTACAACCTTCTATAAGAGTATCATGGAACCGCTATCAACACCAACAAAAATATCGCCCTTGAACTTCGAAGCAAAACCACTATTGCCAGAAATGACATTATTGAGTAAGAAATTGAATAGTAAAGTCTTTTCTCGACGATCAAAGACCAAACTCTACAAGTCGCTTATCATTCCCGTTCTGCTATGTAACGCGGAGGCCGAGACAATGACTTCATCTGATGAGTCGGTTGTAAGAGTGTTCGAGAGAAAAGTTTTGTGGAAGACTTATGGCTGGACCATATGAAGGTTTTTGATTCAGTACCCGCTGGTGGAAGCAAAGGAAGAGGAAGACCTCCACTCCGACAGACTGATCAAGCGGAAAAGGACCCGGCTGCACTTGGTTTCTCAAATTGACATCAAACACCGAAAAGATGAAACGACCGGCGTGCTATAACCCTGTAAGCGGTGTTTACGCCAGTAATGAAGAAGTGGTAAAGGATTTTGCCGATGCCACTTTTATTTTGGGTCGACGGTAAATTAAAGCTCTCCTGAACATCAATCCAAAAAGCATGAATAAATTACAAAAGTTCAAAAGTTGCATTTACCTAACATGAGGAAAGTAAAATTCACGATATGAACAATCATATGAGTTTTGCAAGAAGGTTTTGCAATATTAAGAACATATAGGTTTAGGACGAATTATCGCCTCTAAATTTATGTCGAAAGAATACACCGAGGACTTCGAACAACAAGCTCGATATCTCGACCGTTTTGTGTACGTAACTGAAAAATACCTGAATTTCTATCCTGCGAAGAACTATAAACTCAGTAGCATATTTTCTTGAGTAGCAAATGCTTTCTGTTTACAGCAACAATCAATAGCGGAGATTTGAACAAATTTTCTTGTTCTTAATGTGAAATTAACTAAAGATAGAACTATATTTTGCTTGACAAAATAAAAAAGAGTATATTCAATATTTTCAAAAGCATTTATGATGAGAACCATAAGGTTCTCTTGCAGTTTAAGTCTCTGTAAGTTGCTTGGATTCATCTGCACTTCTATATATTGATTTTTGCCCTCTATTAGGGATACAGCATTCCTACTCAAACTTTCTTTCTTCAGTCTCTCACTTTATATAGTTTCTTCTTTCCCATACTATTTCTGTAGTTCTTGCAGTACTTCTGCATTAACAATACATATTGCTCAATGTTAATTCTACGATTTTCCGCATATAATCGCTCGTAAGGCGCACAATCTTTCAAATGCTCCACATAAGTGCCGACTCAAAGAATCTCTTTACTGCTGCGTTTTCATACAATTTTTTTCGGGCTTCCACGACATAAATCCGCATAATTCTCATGGTCTTCAAAAATGCAAAAACAAAAGCAAAAACTCATTGAAATTCCTCCACTTTATTGACTATACTGACTTTTTATTAAGCTCATCAGTCAAGTAGCGAGCAGCATTCTGCACATGTCCTTGCAACACGCCACATTATTTGTGAGCAGAGGAATCGGCAAACAATAAGCGACGAAAACGCATGAAACCAAAGCAAATTGTTGTTGTTGTGAGCAATTGAGAGCTACAACATGTCAATTACACAGGCAATCAATAAGGAATCACGCAACACACTAGTGACAAATTCCAGAGGAAATCGTCCTTTGAGGAAAAAACGTAAAGCAACAAAAACAGCAGCAAAACGCATGCGAATTAGCAATTCATAGATGATTGGCAAATGCGAAGATGCGACTGTGAAACAATGCGAGGACAAGCGACAAAACGGTAGCACTTGTGTGAGATATGTCATTGTGTTGGTTTGCGTGTGTGTGTGTGTGAGTCTGCGAATGCCTGGAATGCGCACATATGAGGAGGTAAGTAGATTTGCCAGGATTCAGTGAGTGAATGTGACGTGAAAGCAAAAAGTAATAACAACAACAACAACTTAAGACGACAACAACAAGTTAAGACAACAACTACAACTGAAGACAACAACAAAATTTTGTTTGACAACAACTCGTATGAATGTGATATGAAGGGAAAAGTAATAACAACAACAACAACTTAAGACAACAACAACAATTTGAGACAGCAATAACAACAAATATGAACGGAAAAAGTAATAACAACAACAACAACTTAAGACAGCACCAAAAACTTGAGGCAGCAACAACAACAAAAATTTCATTTGACAACAACACACAAGCTACACGTTAAGCAGATTACTGAGTTTGCAAGCAGCAAGAATACAAGCAAACAGTAGCAAATGCGGCAACAATGAGAAACAAAGCGATAAAAACAACAAAAAAAGCAAAAATCAGTGAAATAATTTAAAAAGCAACAAAACTAAAAAGCATATCCTGTGCAATACATCATCCGATCGAAATACTCAAGATGTGAAATCCAAGCAAGTGCTGCAACGGCAAAAATAACAACAACAACAACAACAAAAGTAATATGCACTCAGCTAAGTTGCATGATGCAAGCAGGCGCACAAGTCGCAGGACAATGCAGTTAACCGTGCGCAAACAACTCATCCGCTTAAAGGACATCTACACCATGCAACACAATGCGGCATGTACGAGTCCATATGTAGCGGAGGCAGAGAAAAGGACACTTTCTGCACCAATGCATGCGTTTTTCTGCAGCAATCACTCATATTGGCGCGACTGATGATGCTGATGAGCCTGGGAAACTGCGTTGCGGCGTTGCAAGGTAAGCGACACCGGTGGCTGGAACCTGTCTTCATGTGCCGGCAGCAGGTTAAGATTGATTAGAGTGCTTTTGTGTGCGAATAATCTAAGGCGATTTGGGAAATTTTCAGCTACCAAAGTAGCGGCGGCGGCAAATGTAAGAATGTTGCATGTTGCAAGTAAGTGCATACGTGTGTGCATGTGTGTGGTGTTGAGTAATACACACCGTGCGGACATTTCGCAAGGTGCAACACACATTAGCGGCGTGCATCAAACGTGCCACATGCGTATGTTTAAGAGCATCAATACAGTTTGCTCCTGTTTTTGTTGTTTTTTTCCCGATTACCTTGCTTTTTAGCCGTTTTGCGTCTTAGTTTTGCGGCGCTGCTACGCCTTCGTGCCGAGCGCGCCCCGTTTACTTAACTTCATGTCGCGCTAATCCGGCCACAAAACATGTCAACGCTGCCCCCGGCGTTTGCCACAAAACAAATTCTTTTACAAAAACCAGCAACCGCCACATGTAGCCGCTGCCAGCGTCTATTTATTTATTTAATGGCCGCATTGAAATCATATCAAAGGCATTAGTTGAGTTTATTATACGCATTTCTTCAGCCGCTCAAAAGGCTTAACCTGTTTTAATTAATTTAAAAGCGGCAACCCTATGCGCCTGCGGCTCAGCGAACGCGCCCTCAAGCAGCGCTTTGTTCTCGGCAATATTTCCTTTTCAAGCGCATCGCATGCGTTGCTGTTGTAGGTGTACTTGCCCTGGTTCTGGTTGTCAATCAATGACCTCAAAATTTGCCGCCGAAAAAGCGTCGTTGTTGCTTCACCAGCGTTGTTGTCGCCCCCGTAGCGCTTCCCAGCGCCATTGTTCGGCGCGCCGTTTGTGTGGATTCACCCCTTTTACTCAGCTACGATTTATCGCTAAATACCAACCATTTATTATGCGCTTATTTTTACTACCTTCTCGGGCTGTTTTATGCCCGTTACTCAGCTACTTAGCGGCATTGAGATGTTTATGATAATTTATCTGTGGATTTAAGATGCTTAGCTTGTGTTAAGTACGCAGATATTCATCATCAGCAGGCTTTAGGGGAGGGGAGAGAGGGGAGGGCGCTGTACTCAAGTTAAATGTTTGTTTGTAGACACTTACTCGTTTTATTAAAGGTAAAGCGTAGATAGATTGTGATGAAAGTGAAGACAAGCGAATTTCATGTTTAACTCTTTGAAATGTTAACCGTAACCCTTTAGCAATTCTTTTATTCCGACCAAACTTGCATAAAAATACATTTTCTAATACCAGGGGATACTCGACAGATAAAATTTAACCAATGAATACAATTTCGGGAATACTGGTCAGAGAGTTCTGTATTTTTTTGAAGATGGTAATAATGGAGTAAGCTTTCATTAGTCGACCTTATCTCAAAACGTCATAAAAACCACTATGCAAAAACTCCAAGTCTACCTTTTATGTGGTTACTGAGACATCATAATTCCGACCTCAATAACCTATGGACTATACATAACCAATAACTCGCTTAACAACGGTTTGAGTATTTCAAATCAGAGCAAAAAGCTAAAATACCCATTAGCAGAAGTCTAAAGCTATTTTGGTGATAATAGGCGAGATATAAGAAAGCTTTTACCTCAAAGTAGAGTTTGATCCAAGTGGTTGAAGTGTGCACTTTTTAAAATTAATTGAATGAAAAGATCCATTTCGAAGATCCCAATTTTGTTTAAAGAAAACAAAAAGACCTCAAATTTAATGGGGAATGTTTATTATCATTCGAAAGAACATTCTATGGCAGTTATTTTTTGAAGATTCTCTCCTTCAATTGTTGGCCGCGACTCCGTCTCAGATAGTCCATCCATTGAATCCGATTTTCGATGACTCATCCGAGCATTTCGACAGATAACTGGCGAATGACACGCGTGATGTTTTGCTCCATGGCATGAATAGAAGCGGGATTGTCCGTATAAACTTTGGACTTTATATATTGACACAGGAAAACGGTCTAACGGTGTGATATATTGGCAATTAATCGACCGTCCCAAAACGTGAAATTATCTTTTCAACAAAGTTTTCTCTTAATAAATCCATTAACTGTTGCGATGTGTGGGAAGTGACGCCGTCATGTTGAAACTAAATGTCCCCGAGATCACGAGCTTCCATATCAAGCATCAAGTAGTCGGTTATCATGGCGCAATAATAGTCGCTACTTTCAGTTACGTTCTCATCAGTATCATTTTTGAAGAAATATGGATCGATGATTCCACCAGCTCACAAACCACACCAAACCGTTGTTTTTTCTGGATGAAATGGCAGCTCTTGAATCTCTTCAGAATGCTCTTCGTCCCAAATGCGGTAATTTCGCTTGTCCACATACCCATTTAGGACAAAATGATTCGATTGTCATCTTCTACTGACGCTTTTAGGACCAATTTGGGAACAGAACTGCTGATGATGTGTAAAACTAATACTCCTTTTAAACAATAGTGGTCAGTGGAGATAGAAGAACTTGGAATATAGAAAATTTTCTTGGGGGTTGTTTTGTGAAGTACAATGAAGTATTAGTAACTGCTGTTGTCAAGTAAGTTGTGAGTTCAAATGTCATTAGCGGCAAATTTGAAGGATGTTTCTAACAAAGATCTCACCTAGATAAGAACTCCGATTATGATTTCGACAAAATAATGCTTCTCATAAGACCCAGCTATCTTTCAGAGACTGTATAACATTTGAATAAGCCAGCAGTATTCATCGGCTTCATCCTCAAGAAGCACTTTCCGCACTGGAACGAAATTTCATAAACCACGCAGAAATAGTACAAGTACTATATACGCTGTAAATAGTTATCGAGACATTGTATACCGAGCTTTCGATCAATGTATGTACAGAAACCCATAACACCGCTAAACACCGGTGCTAGTTCAAATTGGACTAAAAGGTCAGAAAACTAATTAGCAAAAGCTTTCTAAACCACCACCAGAGATTCTACGCGAGATAAATAAAATGTAAAATAGTATCGGTGGTGGTTTTCTACATATTCAAATCCTTATTTGATTGCTGCTACTCTTTACAGATGTGTGAAACTAATATCGGTCTTAAGGTATCTGGGTAAGGTGAGATCCAAGGACTTGAGTGCGATTCCGTCAAGTTTTTTGTGCTAATCTAGACTGTGAACAATAATAATTTATATTAAGAATGAGGACAAGATAGCGTTCTATGGGATCTGGACTCTAGATAGATGGTAGATAGTAAAATTGAGGCTTTGCACGTGACCTTTGGTCTATTGTGCCCCATATGGTCACAAAGGTCCAGGACCCTGCTGGGCGCGACTAGGGTGATGTGATCCCTGTCCACTTAGATGGAATCCAGGGCTTTGAGCCTGCAAGGAGGTTGATCATTTATTTAAACCTTGCAAGGTTGTACCCTCCCAGAAGTATGACATGGCATTGCGCAATGCAAAACATGAACAGGTTGAAGTTAAGACTATGCTGTTTGATATTTTGAGAAGAAAAAAATTCATAACTCTGTTGGTACTGTTAAGAGGATAAAATCTATTGACTTTTCCTGAATCCGTGACTCCGGGAGAGTTTTGGAAATTCCGATGTCTTGAGAACTGTCATTTTCTTTATCCGTAAAACTTAATAGGAAACAACTTTGTGGAGAAGTTGAAACTCTGGTATCTTTATTTTATTTGTCTGTGATATCCATTTGTTGGGTCCATATGAAGAATATTTTAGTTCGGGGAAGTCGCTGGTGGTTTTTGGGCTTAATTGTATGCTTGAATATTTATCAAACAGTAAGTTTATGGTAGGGATATCTTATTATTCAAACCAGAAAGCTATCTCTATGTTAACTCCTATAATAGAGTGACAACTGATTAGAGAAAACTCCAGAAATGTATGTTAATACCACTGTCTAAAACTTGAGCCTAACTTAGAGTATAGATAAAACATGAAAATAAAATGTTTACTATCAAAATTCGAGACAATTTTGTTGCGGATATTTCAGCAGCACCCGAAAAGGAAACTTCAGCAGCGACTGCGCCCACCTTCCGCCCGCCTGTCAACGCCATAAACGCGTTCGCGGTGAATAAATAATTTGAAGCCAAAGACAATTTCGCAGCCGCAGTACTTGAAACCGAAGTGCAGGCACTAAAATGTAAAGACAGACAAAAAGTTTTCTTGCGCGCATAAAAGTTCTTGGCTCCCAAAGGGGTTGCAGGCGTTACCCAAGACGCGCTGAGTGCAAGCCAAAGCAATTAAAACAAAAACAAAAGAAAAAAGTGGAACTTTTAATTATTTTTAATTTTCATTATTTGTACAACACCACCACCGCCACACTGCCAGGAACAAGCCACCACCCTGAATGTTGCAACGCGGCGCAGGGAATGTCTTTGTGGAGCGCAAAGCGGCTACTTGCCACAAAGCTGAATGGCTGGTGGGCGGGGGCGGCAGGCGTGTCAAGACGCCAAAAAGCCTCTTGTTAATTAAGCTAAACAATA
Organism: Bactrocera tryoni; assembly: GCF_016617805.1. Classification (NCBI taxonomy): domain Eukaryota; kingdom Metazoa; phylum Arthropoda; class Insecta; order Diptera; family Tephritidae; genus Bactrocera; species Bactrocera tryoni. Next base: position 13,278,530 of record NC_052502.1, on the reverse strand, counting down.
GTGAAAATGGCCGTTTGGCCTAAGTGCGCGCTGGCTAGCGCTCCGGCACTCGAGCGCTCGTAATGACGCGCCGCCAAAGTGATAATGATAATTTTCGCACTTTGTCTGCCGCAGCGCGAATGTGTGGCGCGCACCAAATAGCTGGAGGTGGCAACTTAATGAGGCGGCTTGTAAGAACTCGCTGGTTGACTTTGTTCTAGAGCGCGCTGGTGGTGGCGGGGGCGGCGCGCACAATTTACTTTTAGCTGCAATTGTCATTACAATTGATATTTGTTGTTGTGTTTTGCGCGCAATGCTTCTTAAGTAAACGAATGTTATTTATTGTTTTCTTGGCTTTCGGCGCTAAGTACTTTTGCGCTTCGACACAGTGCTTTGTCTTTCACTTTGGTTTGCTGTGCTTTCAGGTTTCGCGGTGAATGCGGCTGCCCCAAACTGACAACTGAAAATGAGGCACAAACGCGTTCCGGCTGTTGGGAGCCGCCTCATTTTCTTAACAGTATGTCTGCTGGCTTTTTATTACTATTCGTTGCGTTGTTCGCGCTCTTGGTGTGAGGATTTGCTTAATTACTTAATTATGTTAAATAGCGGCGGCGCTTGGGTAGCGGGAGCGCCTTGGCTGTGCGCTATGGCGCGTTGGCTTTCAAATTGATTTTGAAAAAAATTCTTTACGCTCAATTTCTTCCGTTGTTCATTAAATGTTTCCACACTTGAGAGTGGTGGGAGAAGCGTTAATAATTTTTCTTTAGAAATCATGCTATTGGTCAGTTTATTTTTGGAAATTTCATTGCAAGTTTTTTCGGCGATCAATTTCGTTTTAGGCAGAGCAAAATTTTCAACCACGCCTTCTATCCCAAATGTGTTGAAATTTTTACACATACATATGTATGTATGAAATTTTTGAGAGAAAGCATTTTTCTTACGCTCTCCATGCCATAAATATTTATTAAGGTATTTTGTGTAGGCGAATTTTTTAAAAATATTTCTTTCACAGCGATATACGTGTGTATACAGCGTTATATCGTCACCTAAAATGCAAAATAACATAACATCACTTTTCATAAGTTTATAAGCGAAGGAAAAACGATATAAGTGAAACCATTCATAGAACAAAAATTTGAGTTTCGGTTATAAATTGGTTATGTGAAATGGACATATACTATGTAAAATGGTTATGGTATTGGTTACAAAATGGTTATAATATGTTATATATGATGTCAAATGGTTATGTTATGGGTTATAAAATGGTTATGATAATTGGCTATATATGATATCAAATGGTTATGTTATTGGTTATAAAATGGTTATGCTGGTTATATATTGGTTATATCTGTTAGCAGAAACTTAAAATTTTAGGCACTCATATACATACATTATGTAACATGAGGTAGTGAAATATAAGCAATAAAAATTCAATTTCGATTATTTTGGTGATACGTTGTTTTGCATTTTAAGTGCCGATATATAATATATTTCAAAAGTATTTTCATTTTAAAAATTTATTTTTAACGCCTCAATTTGCTGAAATTGATTGTTGCGCCTTTACTTTGTGTCAGCGTTAAGCCATTTTGTGTTTTTGTTCAACAACCGCTAAATAATTCTTTTCGAAATTCTGCTGCTTAATATTTTACAAGTTTTTTTATTATTATACTTGAATATTTGCTTTTAAATTTTTTTAAAATTCTTCATGCATTGCACGAGCTAAGCACCATACAATTGCCTTTTGAAAGATTTATGATTTTTTAAATATTTTTTTAAGTGCCATTTTTTGGCACTGTGTAGCGGTCACATATTGGTCAGCCACAAGCGATGTTCCTTTGTGGGCAAATATATGCGGAGCGAGTGCCATTTTGACAGTCTAGAAATTCTCAGAAGTTATTTCAGCAAAAATAGTATAGAGTATATGAAATAATGAAAAAAATACCAAGGAGAAAGGGTGTTTCGAGGTGGTAAAGCAATTCATAGACAAGTTTTAAGAGTGGAAGCTTTTGACTCTAAATGAACTTTAAAGAAATTGGTAGAAAGCAAGAAGGCTATTTTGGTGTTTTCTATTAAAAATGCTTAAACTGAGGATATGTTTCAAAGAAGAAAGATTGTTTAGAAATAGGCGTCTAAAGGAAATTTTAAAATAATTTGCAGACTTTGGGATTACTATTAACACAAAAAAGCCACGGACCGTCGATTAATTTCAAATTACCACTCTCATAGAAATCCTAGTAGGTATAGAGAAAAAGTTGAGACAATCAATTTACACAAGCTACATACGCTTCAGGCGAATTTTTCGGCAATAAACCATTCGCCATCGACAAGTACAGGTAGAACTAACTTGGTTCCAGGTCTTGACTATAAAGTGGATACATAAAAACTTTCAAACCAAGCTGCTGGAACACGATGCCGGTCCGCTCCTGGATTGCTTCATTCAGCAGGTTTACGGTTAAATGTTGAAACTACAGCACCTAGCTTGATCATAGTAGAGTAACTCACAGTAGCTGATGCCTTGGAAGTCCCACCAAACTTATTGCAAAATCTTTCTAACCGTCAATCCTTGTTTGGCCACGGTTTGCGCCACTCACCGCTTTTCGTACACGACCGTTTTCGTTAGACATTGTTCCAAGTGACCCATTCTTCATTACTGATCGGTCTACAAGTTTTTCTCATTCAATAGTGTGGCAGTTTTCATCGAATTTTCTCTATATCCAGCTTTATCTAAATGTTTCCAAGTGCTTTTTTGTACAATATTTAACTCTTGGGCAATCGAAACAGTGCTTAGATGGCGGTCGATCTCAACGATTTCCATTACTTTAGCGCTACTTTCGATGATTGGTTTCCAGAGCGGTTGGTTTCCAGAGCGTGCAAAATGGAATCGACGAAATTAATAAGGAGTTAAGCAATCATAAATCTGTCTCAAAAGGTATTTTAGTAAGAAAATGTCTCTGTCTAATGTCATATACCATAAACAGATCACATTCCATAACGTGAAACATAGATTACTAAGGCGTTTATTGGAAAATAATTGGGTCTTATATCCTGTTACCCAAGAACTTCTTGAAGAGGTTATGTAATAATAAGAGAAATGTGTAATGATCGATAAGGAATCATTCTCTACTGCCTTGAGGGCAGTTTACAGTATTTTATACTCTGACAAGATGCTGATACAGGGTATATAGTTATAAGATAGGCTACTTTAGAATTTATCATCCGAATTTGCAAAGGATAGATTTGTTTGATATTTCTTACGACAAATATATGCAATCGTATAATATGCCTCCGTCCACTCCCCCATATACCGATTTTGTTAAAAATTACCAATATGGGTTTACCACCACCAAGCAGCTTAAGAGGTCATATGGATTACGTGGTTTCAAAAATTGAATTCTTATTATTATTTTATTAACTTCTACAACATCTATAGAATATTGTCCTCTAATTTTTCAAGTTCATCCGATTAATATTTTCGGAGATTCCTCGAGAACTGAAATGTTACGTCATGTAGGGAACGGTTTTTTGCGAAAGCTTCACTGAAATTTTCCTTTTTTTTGTAAAACTGGTCTGCCAAAAATCCAATTTTTCAGGTTTCTTTCCTTCGTCCAAGTTATTAGTTAAGTTTTAACAAAAACGTTTTTTTCATTTTAGATGATCTTATAAGAATTATCCTGCCAACGCGGGCGTATCTTTTTTCCGAGGAGTCACCGGAAATGGCATCGGACTGACCTAGAGTTTAAAACATTTTTCCTAAAATCTCAGAATTTTATAATAGGTAAAATAAAAAAAATTCTAACAAAAATATTAAAATTTTAATATGAGAAAAAATTATTGAAAAGGCTGTTTTTACCGAAGAAAACCCATGTAACCCATGCCAGAGAAGTTAAATTTTAACTCCAAATGGGTACCAACAGGCTTCATAGAAGCCAATATCAAAATTTGACATTGAGTGAAAATTTTCCCTTGACACCACATTCCCCATATAAAGATTTTCGAACTTCAGGACTTTATAACACATAAATCGGTCCATATGTGATTAGCTTAATGCAACTAAGCAAGCATTTCTTTCTAATAACAGTGTATCCTTGGTCCTAAAATGGATGAAATCGGACAGAATACTCTCCCTAGCCTTTGAAACATTCCATATAAGAATTTCACAACATTTAGTTTTGAATCTTTATGTCTTATATATTAGTTAATATGATAATTTTGCGATGACAAAAGTTGATGGAAGTCGGCTAAATACTAAATCTAGCTTCCATAAAACAAAATTTTGGGAAAATATGATATTGAATATACTATGGTGTAAAGCAGAAAAAGCGTAAAATCAGTTAAAAATTACCCCAACTTCCATATATATGTATAATGCTACTACGAGCAAAAATAGTAAGATTTTGTTCATAAGTACCAAAATTATTAATTTATTCTTCAAAAAATCTGCGTCGTCCCCTAACAAAGTAATAATTCCTCTTGGCCAAATAAACTGGCGCCAACGTTTTTATTAATCTTTCAGAAACAGTTGTTAAAATCCAATTTCCGGAATAGCCTTAGCCGCGTGGTAATTCACGTTTAATGTATTCAATTGACTCAAAACGGTTTTCCCGGAGCGGTCGTTTAAGTTTACTGAATATCCACGGAGCTAAATCAGCCGAATACAGTGGTTGCGGCATTATATTGGTTTAAAATTTCACGAAAAGCTCACGAAGAATAGGTGCATTATCGTGGTGCAAAACCAACATGTCGGCCCTCGACAATCGAAAAAACAGGCAACATAACCTTGATTTACCTGTTTTGCGTGTTTTTTTCGGCTTCTGCTCATCTTTGCCACGATATTCGGTCGATTGATCGTCTGTTACCGGGTCGTAAGCATAGATTTAAGACTCATCGTCAGTAATAATATGTTTCATGACATCCTGGTTGTCGGAAAGCATTGTTTCACAGACGCGTTCGTGACGCTGTGTTCAGAAAAATTTTTTGTGATTTTGGAACCAATCGTTTCTTTCACTTTCTTAGGTCCAAATTATCTTTTTAAAAATGGTTTTCAATTAACCTTGCGATTTTCTCCAACGAACCAAGTAAGATATCTGGACTGTTGATCGTCGATTCTCAAAGCAGCTCTTTGAATACTTTTACCAATCAAATCGCTACAAAATACTATCACTGAAGTGCCTTTCCAACATTCTGAATGTTTCAGCAGCAGATTTCAAGATTGGCAAGTTGCTCTCTCTCTCTCTCTCTATCTCTCTCTCTCTCTTTTGGTACTGTGGCAGAAAGATAAGCGTAGGGATGGTGCTAATGGGTATGTTGATGTAGAAATTTAGCTGAGATGTCATTGATAGTCGTGCCAACCTAGAAAATATATATATCTAGGCGAATGGGTTTTATGTGAAATTTAAATTAAAATCGACTGATTCTTTTCCAAAACGGAATAAAGACCTTTATTCCAGATGATGATTTATGACTTCCTGATTGTTTCTCGGCTTAAAGCTGAGGATTTTACTGCAAAGTCCTTTTTTACCTTCTCTTTGGGTCTGGAATCACAATAAAGTGAAGAGATTATTTTATGCATTCCAACAGTACCTCATCGTCTAAATAAGCAACTAAGAGTTTCAAATTTTTTCTATCTTTATTTCACATTATCTTGAACTAAAAATACATTAACCATGTGTTAATCTATGAATCGGAGTAATAAAAAATAAACAAGAACTACCTGGTATCAACAGTATTAAGAAGAAGAAGATAAATAAAGAAATACAAGAACAACAGCGATCCGAGTTAAGCGCATTGAAAGCACAAGTCGGACACATGCAAGCAAACCAACATACAACGATGTGCTTAAGACACACACACACATATACATTTGCAATGACATATACACTTGAAAGCGAGTCAGTGTGGCATGCCTCACTTTTGCCATTTTGCGTGTGTAAAATGAGCGAAATCACATGAACCATCCGCCTACACGTCACCACCCCCGCGTGCCGGCACATAGTTGTACGCATGTTGCACGAGTTGCACGTTACGCAAACAACAACATTTTGGCAACCGAAAAGTGTTGCCACAGATTTGCATAACACAACGGCAACTAGACACACGCTCACACATACATATACACATACACATGGATACCGTTATACTTACTCGCACATGTGTTCGCATTGTGAATTCATGAGCTGTGCTCCCATTTTGCCGGAGACAGGCGCAACAACAACAATAACACAATTTAAAACACAAACAAGCAAAAGTGGCTGTGCAACATGCGCTCGGTGGCATGTAACTTACAGTGCTTTTGTTGTTGCTTGTGCACTCACAGCTCCAGCTGCTTCTTATGGCCTCCACACACACACCCCTGCATATTGTCTCTAACCAGCTAGCCGCCCCAAAATGACGAGCGCTTCTTTTATTTTTCCTGCCGCCTCTTCGGAGCATTTCCCCTTTCGTGCTTTTTGCGATTTTATTAGTTTTATTTTCGAGTGGCGCGCAACAAAAGCAAAAACTCTTTAATTGAAATGGAAAATAAGGAAAAATCGCTGCGCAACGATGAGGGCGCCATCTTTGGAAAAGTGCCGGCATTATGGTTGGGCGAGTGGCGCTTTTTTAGCTTTTCGCTGAGATTTTTCGCAATGGCGGCGACGAAGTCACGACGACGACGATGATGACGCCGACGGCGCTGGTGTTTACGCTGGCAATGGCGGCGAGCGCCATCTGTGCATTTTTACGTGAAGCTTTTGTGCGGCTTGTGGGGGTGCGGCGCTTTGGAGTGTGGCTTGAGGCCTGTAAAGTGTGCGGTTGCATGTGTGTATGTGTGGGTGAAAATAAGTGGCTGCTTGTTGTTCATATTTGCGACTTCCGTTACGCCTTTCTATTTCTCGCGCCCACCACTTCAGCGCCCGACTGTTGCTTTAGCGCTTATGTTGTTGTGATTGTCACGCTGGTTGTTGTAATTGTTACTCTGGTTGTTGTTATTGTCATTCTGGTTGTTGTTATTGTCACTCTGGTTGTTGTTATTGGCACGGTGTTTGTAGGTGTGAGCTTTCGCCGCGGGTGTGCATTGTTGTTGTTGTTGCTCCTGCTTGCTTGTAGTTTGTTTGACGCATTTGTTGTTGCTTATTTATTTAATGTTATATCTGGTTGCGGTTGTTGTTGTTGTTGCTACCACCAAAGCAAGGTGTGATTTTGATTGCGCGTGACACGCTGTCACTGCTGCTGCGTCGCCTTCTACCGCTTCGTTTGCTATTATTGTTGTTATTGCTGCCTGCCTTGGTTGTTGTTGTTGCTGTTGGTTGGTAAATTCATATTTTTTTCTGACAGCTGTCATTTTGTGCATATAATTAGCGGCATTGCTCGGAGGGCGGTTGTTGCATGATGTTGACGACGGCGCTTGTGCGAATGGGGTGCGTCAAGAGGAAAACAGGACAAAGTTGAAAGTGTTTCTGTTGGTGAAAGACGCTAATTATGCGGAAATACTTCTGTGTTGGGGATGGGGAGTAGTTCTGATTAGTTGTTGTTTTTAAATGCATTTTTTAGTCAATTTTTGTGCTCACATTAGGTTTGGGTGTATTAGTTTATAGCCAAATAAATTCTACTAATGAATTCATTCACAAAATTTGTTGATTTTCGAAATTTGGAAAATAACTGTATTTGGTTATGGAAAAAATTAATGGCAAAAGCTTTCTTTAGTCAGCAAAAAAGAATTTAATCTAATGTTTTTATTCAGAAAAAAAGTTTATTAGTTATCTTTTCTAAGACTTTTCTAATTCACTACACTTTTTTTTCTGAAATAAATACAAATAAATTTAAAAAAAATTAAAAAGTGTTTTATTTCGATATTTTCATTTGTCATTCGCTTCATTTCAAGGAACTGTAAACAGATTACCCAGCTTTACCATGCATCAAAGCACGTACTTACAGTGATTTATCTTCTGAACATTTCTGAAAAATCTGGTATAAAATATATCTAGGGCCTCGGTTATCTCAAAAAGACCGTAACCGTAAACCTTATTAAGCGATATGAATCCCTTGAGATGAATTAATATCGCAGAAGTGCATGTCCCCATAGACGATTTCCATTCAAACTGACAGATCAAAACCAAGAAAAAGATGTATTTATACCCTATATATATGCTTTAAGAAATATACCTTTGAAGGGACTTATAACTTGGTGCAGCCGAACTTGAGACTTTTCGTATTTAAAATAAATTAAGACTTATTTTTCAAGTATACAAATTCAAACAAGCAAAATTCCCTTTGGAAAGCCCTAAAGGTAGGTGAAACCACTAGTCGATTCCAACATGCCTATACGAGACTTGGGTGGAAATTGGGCTCGAAGTGAAGAGAAAAAGGTTAAGTGTTTTGAAAATCACTTTGCCCTAACAACATCTTTACGCTGTCAATCTTACCCAACACAGCTAATGAGTCGCTCGAGTCGTTTAAGACTTGACCTTCTGAAATTATAGGAATCATATAATTACTTATTCCAAAAAAATACGCCAGGACAGGATAGTATTACCACAAAAATGTTAATTGAGTTACAAGATATTGCTGTATAGGTTACCTCTTTGCTTATCAATGTAATTCTTAGTCTTGGATTCTATTCAATTTCATCGAGAAAGTCGCAGATTATCTTGATAGACAAGTCTGGGAAGATTTAACACAGCCGCCTTCATACAGATCAATGGAAGACTGATTTTCTATATTTCTAAAATATTTGGAAAAGTGGTGCTATCAAAGTTGTCTGCTTTCCTTCACGAAAATAATGTAATACCAACATAGCGCGATGGAGCAACTAAATAGAATTACTAACGAAATGAGAAAAGCATTTGAGTACAGAGAGTACTCTTCAGTTATATTTTTAGACGTAGCTAAGGCGTTTGATAAAGTGTGGCATGAAGGTCTTTTATATAAGATTAAAAACATTCTACCTTTAGAAATGTATAAAATATTGGAGTCGTATTTAAAAGATAGCCAGTTATGGCTAAAGTAGAAGATTTCATATCTGATGAACGACAGATAAGGGCTGATATGCCACAGAGCAGTGTTTTTTACGCGATATATCTGTATGTGTATACAGCAGATCCTCCACCAGATTATAATGTATTGAAATAACTTTTGCGGATGACACAGCTTTAGGGAACCGTAACAAATGTCACATAAAAGCATCAACAATATTAGCGGAGCCTTTACGTTCTCTTGAAGAATGGAATAGCCAACTGGCTTATAAATGTGAATGAAGAAAGGTGTAAGCATGTTACGTTTTCGCTAAGACCAAAAATGTGCCCGGCAGTAAAAATAAACAATATTTTAGTACCCCAAGCCAACGAAGTAACATATCTTCGTATTCACCTAGATGGAAGGCTTACCTAGAGAAAACATAACTCCAGTAAAATAACTTGCGAGAAGATAAGAGCTGCAAGTTTGAATTGACTTCTAAATAAAACTTCTAAATAGCCTGGACAATGTGCTTTTATATAATGCGGTCATAAAGCCGATTTTGACAATTAATATTGATATAATACAAAGGTTCCAATCAAAAATTCTTAGAACAAACACGTGTTCGCCATGGTACATGCGTAATGAAAATATTCCTAAAGATCTTGGTATTCCAATGGTATAGAAATAAATAGAGGACAGAAGAATCTATAATATATATCTAAGCTCCGAGATCACCCAAACCCTTTGAGTAATCCTTTAGTATATTCCAGCGATCAAACACGCTTTAAAAGAAGAGTTATGTCTGCGTACTAAAGAGCAACGTTTCACCAAAACAGCTCAATCGTTTGCTTGAGCTTGTCTAGTTTTTAAATAGATTTAAGATTTGATAATTTATTGTTAGGCTTTGAAAACAAAAAAACAGATCCAATAGTTAAAGAAATATTGAAAAAAAAGTTTAAATCTATATTAAGTTGAGCTAATAAATTTTAAAGTTGTTTCAAAATTTTAACTTATTCAGTTTTTAATGGAATTGTCAATAGTATATATATTTATATACTATATATATACATATATATGTCGATGGGCCAGACAATTACTATTATCAATTCCATTGAACAGCCTTTTATCTAACTGACATCCGATAGCAATCTTGGTTAAAAGTACATCTCCCAACAGAGAAAAGGCGTTTAATTGAGCTTTAACCCTTGACACAGTATTTATTTGGAGAAATTTTCAGTTTTTGTAAGAAATTTGCAGACTTTTAAAATTCGATTTCGTTACTTTCTTGTTACTATCTTCAACTAATTTTTGAGTTTAGGCAAAAAGAAATAATCGCAGTAAGCCGAATCCGCCGCATATAGTCGGTGAGGGACTGGTAAAAAGAAGATTTTTTAAACAGCATCCTTGCGCTTTTCGAGCATCGATCAAAAATTAATGTTTTCGAATTTCAAAAAAAAAAAAAAAACAAGAAATTTAAGAACTTTTTTTGATCACAAAATTTATCAATTGTAAAAATTATGTTTATTTCTATATGTGGATGTTGTTAACTAGCTCACTCAGTTTCAAAATTTCGCTATTTTTTGGTGTTGCTGATTCTTGTAACGGCGTGTACCAATCGGTCACTAGACTTCAGTAGACATACCGCAATGTGTAGCTATGAAAGGTGCATAACATTCTCGGAATATATTGGACTTTATCAATATGCAGGGGCTTGGTGAGTCTTTGTGATTTAGGAGAGAGCACAATAGACCTAAGGTCGCGGTAAAATTCTCGTCTATCAATCAATACTCGGATTTATAGATTTTTCAGAGTTGTTTTCATATGCAAACAAATTTCCACTTTGGCCTATTTATGCAATTTCATATCTTAAATGGTGTAAAAAAGCAGAGGTTATAACTCAAGCAAATAAATAAAGTATGTAGATCTAAAAAGTGAAATTAAAAAAAAAAAAGCAGTAGACTCTCGTATGCAGATTTGTCTGCTAGACGCTCTCTTGATAAATTGAGGTCCCAGAAATGCGTTTGTCTGCAACATAATTTAACTACATAGTAAATTCTGGAGTTGTAAGCTATAGCTGATACTAACAATCGAAAAATTCATAAAAGAGACCAAAAATCCAATTCTAAGCCTTTATCGATTCAATTATTTTTATATACTATATTTATATGTATTTAATGTATGGTATTTCATAACATACGAATATTTTGAGTAAGTGTAGCCAGACTGGGCGAAATTGGAAATAGGTGTGCCTCATTTAAATGTAAATTTACAATTAATGACAAAAATGCAATATAAACATTACACATTGACAACGCACAATAAATGATTTCGATAGTGATTTTTCACTCTAACCATCCATATGTGCCACACACACACACATAGACACACGAGCGCACGAAGGACAATTATTGTCTGTGTCGAGTGAGCACTTCGACGTGCGTGTGTTCGCCTGTTGCATAATTAATCATTATTTTTCACTTGGATAATTGTCACTGTTGCAGCGTTAATCAATCACAGGCAACTGGAATAACACTAACAACAACAATATGACAGGAATATAAAAGCAGTCATTTGTTTGTTAAAAATGTTTTACTTTTATTGCTATTTTTGTTGTTTTGAATGGTGGTTATTGTTGTTGTTGCTTTGTTTAAATACGCATAATTGTTGTTGTTGTATACAAAAACACATTTATTGTTGTTGTTGTTGTTTCACAAAATAAAATGTTGTTGTTGTTTCCGGAAAAATATATATTATATGAATCTTTGTTGTTGTTTTTGTTAAACATACACATGTATATAATTGTTGTTGTTGTTGTTTCTTAAAATGTGTTTGATTTTGTTAATTTACAAAAACACATATATGTTTGTTGTTGTTGTTGTTTCACAAAGAATGTTTATTGTTGTTGTTGTTTACGTAAACACATATATTGTTGTTGTTTCACAAAATAAAATGTTGTTGTTGTTTCCGGAAAAATATATATTATATGTATCTTTGTTGTTGTTTTTGTTAAACATACATATGTATATAATTGTTGTTGTTGTTTTTTTACAATTTTTTGCTTTTGTTGTTTTACAAAAAATATATATGTGTTTTTGTTGTTGTTTTACAAATATTATATAGTACATTTTTTGTTGTTGTTTCACAAAAAGAATACGTGTGTTTGATGTTTTTTTTTTCAGGAAAAACACATATGTTTGTTGTTGTTGCCAGAAAACACATTCGTTTGCTTTTGTTGTGCCATCAACTAAATAATGTCAGTTGTTGTTGTTGTTTTTAACTTACAAAAATGCGATTTTGTTGTTGTGTTTTTGACTAAGAACTCATACATATGTAGATCCACACACCTGCTTCTAACTCTCGCATACATTTCTCTCCGCAAAGATATACTGTCTTTTATTCTTCCTCTTCCTCTGCTCCTCCGCCTATTTGTCATGCGATATGCCAAGTTCCGTTTATTTTTGTTTTTACTGAATTTTATTGGCCCGAACGGCGCGATTTTCAATTTGTCAAGCCGCTTGAACTTCCGTTAGTGAGCTGCAAGCGGCACCTCTATTGACCATTTGATACTCGCGGCTCGCTGTGTGGTCCTTGGACCCAAATTTTTTGTTTCTTAAATAAATTACGAACCACTTAAATGGTCGCAGTTCCACGCTTGAGAGTGTTGAATGAAATCGGTGCACTCTTCTTGAGTTTCTTGCAGCGCTGATTCATTAAAATCATCTTTAGCTGCCTTAGCCGTCAACCGGCGAAGTGTCCTTTTTGGTGCCCGCAGACAACGTGGAGTCTATTTCATAGCGGCAAAGTTGAAACGCAGTCGTGGCAGCACTCTTCGGTTGACCGCTAAAACCGGACGTGACCCACGCCGTCATCCAGATAAAAGGATCTACGGCCGGGTATGTCATGTCACATGTCCCAAATTACATTGCCTATACAAACAATTATAAATTATATAATTTTTCAGGAGCTCACAAGTGCCCACAGACTAACGGACGCGTTACAAGTGACAACGACAGACAGCTTGGCGGCTTCAAGTGGCTCCAGCCGCTGCACTTGAATTGACAGGCACTTGAGTGGTGTGATCATTGCTTTCGGGTACATGGGTGTGTGCGCGGCGCATATTTGTGGCATATGTATATGGGTGGTCCTGTTGTGATTCTTTGCTTGTTTGCTTTCTTTTAGAGTAATTTAAGGAGATGGAAAAACAAATATTTTAGACTCTGCTAGCTAGAAAGTTATGACGTCACGACGTGGGAAGTTGTAAGACACGTTTGAGATATTTTTATTATGCCTTTAATGGTCGTTGAAATTCATCGGTCTAAACCGAAAGAGGTCACTTTAATGGAAAGCTAGTGAATGTGCTGATTAAGTCCAGTACTTTGGATGAACTCTGATTCAACCTAAAAAAAGCGACACCAGAATGATAGTTACTGTGATAACTATGAGCGTTTAAGTTAATCTCATTATAATACTCTTCTTCTTTATTGGCCTAGACACCGCCATATATGTATATCTTATAATGTATTTCGTAAAGAGAATATAACTGATCTTTTCTCAAGAACTGTTGCAGAACTGAAAAGATAACCGCTGACGTGAGCGTCGAAATATGTCACTATCTCTTCGATATGACGACTTTCTCTCTGCAATGACACTAACTGTATTCCCTTATACATCATTGAATATAGGGCTGTAAACTTTTCCAACCGAATAAAGAAGTTTATAATTAGTATTATGTATGTATTAGTGTTCGTCATTTTTCGTCGAACTCAACCCTGTAGACAACGGACTGGTTTTAACAGAGCGACCCACAAAGCAGTTTAATACTAACCGTATAGCGGAGAGGTAAGCATTAGATAAGGTGTTTTTTGAATCAGTATTTGACTTATTCATCGAAGGTGTATACCAAGTTTTTCAAATTACTTCGATCAAATATGATCATGGGAGACCAAATCTCCACCAATTCGGGTGAATCCTTTCTTTACGGAGCGCCTAGATACTTTAGCACTATAAACCTCAGGTTGAAACCACGCTCAACCTCGTACCTCTTTGGATGTTTTGAAAAATCTCTAATTCATAAAACCTCTCTTTTTGATTTTAAAAATGACTTATGTCGATTTCCTACAGAACTACGAGTCCTATTGAAAATTGATAAATGGCAAAGTTGTACGTAATGAAAAGGTTTATAACTTCTTGGACGTTCAACCGCTCTACCTTGTCCGAAGTATCTCTGTGGTCCTTATTTTGAGATCTGTTTTATCGAACTTTCAAAGAGCATGTTAAAAGCCCCACAACTATGGAGAAGCTAGCCTAACTGATGGCAAAGAGATCACTAGATCTCCCATTCTACCGGTAGCGGTTCTAGGATGCTTTTTCTTTGTTAGCTCACCAGCTTTACAGCCTGTCACTTTTATCAGAAAGGCACTCGTTGATATCCGTATTGATAGCGAATTTAGGCACTTTTTGACCAGCCCTGAATGCATTCTTGAGCGGCTAGTATCACCACTCTGCTATCTGAGTGGATGGTCACTTCTCTGAAGAAAGCTGCACTCCGGAGATGTAACTGACTGCGATAGTCAGGAAGTCCGAAGCTGGAGTTGATAGAGAGCTACTGATAGCAAAGCTCTCCAACAACCTTTTCCCAAGCAAAGGCTTCTTGTCACCAATATATGTGCAGAGAAGGAGCCGCCAGAATTCGGTTATGAAGCCAAAGGGAGTGAGGATTTCCGAGGGTTCAGATATGTGTTAGTTTTGGAACTCAGATTCTCTGTGTCTGATAGCAGCCATACACCTTCCGTCGATGTCTACGGGCACAATGTGTAAGATGGCGTTAAGTGCCATGGTTGGAGTGGACCTTAGTGCACCATACATGCTGATGAGCGTCGTTCGTTGAACGATTTCAAGTTTCTGTGCAAATGTGGCCTTTTTTAAAGCCCTACACTACAAAAAATAGGACATCATGGGCTTTATTATGGTGTCGGAGATACCCCACCTTTTGGCAAAGGCTCCTCTACAGCAGTACAAGGCAATCGATGCCTTTTTTGCTCCCTCTCTTTGATATTAGGCTTCTAAGAAAGCTCCTATCCAGGATTAGCTCTAGATATTTCACTGTATCCGCCGTTTGCAGACGGATGTCTCTCATTTGTGGCACCGGTGTATCTAGTATCTTCGAGTAAATAAAACCATCTCAGTTTTATTTGAATTGATGGTGAGACAATTCCGTTTAAAGTCAGGGTGAGGTCAAGAATCTCCTTCCTGTCCGCTGTCAAAAATCTAGGGGAGTACAAATGAAAATATTTTCGCTAACAATGAAAACAAAGAGCGATTCACCTGTGTCCATTCAAGCTGTCGCAGATTGAATGCGCGTTGTAGGCGTCGGAACCAATGATGAGGACAGTTCCTCTTCGTAATGCTTCAGCCAAGCTCTTACTCAACAATAAAGGAGGTGATTCCACCTTCTCGTTGTGCGACATGTATGCAAGGATTAACCAGAAATATCCGGTATCGCACCTCAGCCTTGCCGTAAGGTAAAATATATACCTTTAATTCATTTCAGACCATCATACTGGCTCTAGTTCTACATGCATCGTTGCTCACCAGCAGCTTATGACTGTTCGTCCACAAGCCAGAGATGCCGTTACTGGTCAGCGAAGGTTCCCGGATCAGGACGACATTGGCTTCGCTTTGTTTTAGACGACACAGTGAATTGGCGCAGACCGCCCTCGCAACTGCTGGAGGTTAATCTGGAGGAATCTCATCCTTCAGACTCTCCTCCAAAAAAGCTAGTTCAGAACATATACATATTATTCTATAAATCCACCTTAAATTGTTGAACAAAAGAGCTGCGAACGAAACAAAGCCTAAAATGCGCCGAATTTCAAAGCGAAGTAAAATTAAGAAAAAAATTTAAAACAATGCGCACATAATGAGCAACACGGACAGACAAGCGGATACAACAAAGTGGCGGACAATTGAAAGGAGATGAAGCGCGTTGGGGCTGTTGGAGTGGTGAGCCACGATGAGGCGGAAATCAGTGAGGCATTTTGCAGGCGAACGACGGAACATATGTAAAAATTCATTAAATATCCACAAAATAACTTTTCGAAGCCGTAAGCACACACATCCACACACAAATCCAACGGCAAACAAATGAGCGCGAGCATGTGTGAGGGCACACATGTGCTGGTACGGACGTGTGTGCGTGTGTTTGCGCGCTCGGCAGACATGCAAAAGAAGGGCTAAAAGAAAATTAATGCGTATTTTTAGCAAATTCTTCACGACCGGTCCGTTGCGCGGTGGCGGCGAAGAGCGGGAATTAAAAAGCCAAACGCCGCGCTACTTTTAATGAGCAGCAGACACACACACACGCACATAGACACATACTCACACACATGCGCGCACTTAAAGGTAATTTACACATACACACGCACGCATGAAAGCCACATGCCTTTGAAAAGGATTCGCTTCCGTTTTAATTTGCGCGCTTTCACATTGTTTCTGGTGTTGTTGTTTTTACATATTTCCTCATTTTTGCATTATTTTTTTGTTGAAAATAAATCGATTGGAAATGCAGCTATCGCCAAGCTGTCTCAGCGCCTCAAAGCCTGCGTCCACGCAGCCAACCGGCTTGCTTTAATGGTATTCCTTTTGGATGCCACAAACACAAACACACACTTACATATAAACAATTGGCATGTGCAAAAACACTTGCGCATATTTACTCTGTATTTATGTATTTGCATGTGTGTGTGTGTTTGTGCGCTCACACGTGGCTGCAATGGATCTGCGGCCAACTGAATTCTAAGTAACCACATCACAGACATTGAAATTGCAGAAATGCTCGTAATGCCAAGCAAGCAGCCGCACACACACATCTACATTTAAACACAGGTTTTTATAAAGATACTTACACATGCATATGTAGGGTATATGTTAATGATGAGGGCAATTTTACTTAAATCCACACGTTGCGCTCGCTTTAAGGCCATAAGACCGGCTGAAGTGTATCTCAGAAGGGTCAAAGGCACAACAAAGAGTTTTACTTTTACTCGTTGCTCGCATCAATTTCATATTCACCTCCTTAAAGGCGCGCTTTTGTTGGAATGCAGTGCATGCTTTTACCAAAGCTTTAAGCAAACTTCGTCATTTTTAATTTAAAATAATAATATATAAAATATATATTTTATAAAGACAACTCACACTTCGATCGGTATATTTGACTGAACAGAAATTCCGATTGTCAATAACTCTAGGATTTTAGGTGTGACATTCGACAGCCTGTGATCTTTCACTCGTCACATTGCCGCCACTATTGCCAAAGTACAGAACCAGCAAAATCCTCAATTCGCTGGCCGACAGCAGATGGGGAAAAGACAAAAAAACGTCTTTGGAAACATATGAGGCTTTTAGTACTAAAAAGCTGAATCACTAGTCATTTGGGTAAAAATCCGATAAATGGGGGCAATCCACCTAGTGAAAGTAGGTTTAAAAATAAAATGAATTTAAGGATTTTAGAATTGAAGAATGAGTTAAATACCTGGTTAATGTCTTTAAATACGCCGCACCAATACGGTCGCCTGGATGCAGTGCAGTGCAGATGAGGAAGCTACAGACATGTCAGAACACTGCACTCCGGACTACGGGATGCCTCTTGATGTCTCCTATCAAACACCTGTACAGTGAGGAACGTATGCTAAATTAAGGAACTTCTCTCCAAGCAGTTTCTTTTGGGGTGCTTCGCAGAAATCATCCTTGTAGTCACCTGCTTGCGGTGCAACCGCCTCCTACTAGCATCAAGAGATCCTTCCTCAACTCAACGCCGACCAGACTTCGGACGCAAAAAACTTCAGACATGCTCTGACCACTATTCACAGTAGAGCCATTAACACCATCACCGATTCCCTCTCAGTGAATGGCGTACTTGCAGTCAAACCACCACTCATTGCTGTAGACAAGCTCAAGTTACTGCGAGAATCGAGAATGACCCTTGTGCAGCTTCGATCTGGATACTGTAGCAGGTTAAACTCCTACTTAATCCAGAATCGACCCTGACATATCAAATATATGTCCAGCGTGCAACAAGTCCGCGTGTGACACCAGCCACCTCCTTGCATGCCCTGCTAACCCTACACATCTGACGCCCTTCTTCCTATGGTATGACCATTAAATCAACAACAACAACTTAACCGCAGCTTTAGTACCCTTCACTGGTGCAAGTTTATGGCATAAAAGGTATAAAAAGGCCTTTATCTCGATTTTGTTCTTTCAGTAGGTCTTATGTGAGCTGAACGCTATAATGGTTCGATTCAAAAAATATCTACGAAGATTGAAACCTTGGCTTGGGCAATAGTATTTGCCGAATTTCGTGAAGATATCTTGTGAAATAAAAAAAATTCCATACAAGGACTTGAGTCTGATTGGTCAGTTTGTATGGCTGCTTTTTTTGGGTAGTGGTCCAATCTGTACAAATCCTTTTGAGATTGCAGCGATGCCTTGCCTAGTAATTTATGTGAAATTTCGTGAAGATACCTTCTCAAAGTAAAAAGTTGGATCTGTCAATTGTATGGTTACTATATGTTATAATGGTACAAAATCAGTGTTTTTGACAAATGAACAGCTTATTGTGAAGAAAAGAAGGCGTGACAACTTTTGCATCGATATATCAATAATCGAGGGTTCAGCTCGTTTACATACAGACGGAGAGACAAACAGACAGGCCGAGAAAGCTAAATCATCTCAACTCATCAAGATGATCATTTTTATAAATATACACTTTGTAGGGTTTGCCACATTACCTTCTGGGGCTTAAATTTCGTGGCACATTTTTTATACGTTGTTAAGGATGTAACAAAAAACACCTATTGGGTGATCCATTTCGAGGTTCTTTATTTTTTTAAAGAAACAACAACGAAACTTCAAATTTAGTGGGGAATGTTTAGATCATTTTCTGCTATTTATTTTTTGAAAATTAGCTCTTTCAAATCTTGGCTCAGCTATATCTCAGATGATCCATCCGTTGAGTTCAATTTTCGATGACTCGTTGGAGTTTCGACTGGTAACTGGCGAATGCCATGAGTGATGTTTTGATCCAAGACCAGACCTTCCAGAATCGAAGCGTGATTGTCAGTATAGACTTCAAAATTTACATGTCCCCACTAAATAAAGTCTAACGGTGTGATGTTACACGATCTCAGTGGATAATCGAGCGGCCCAAATCGAAATGATATTATCTACTCATCGAAGTGTTCTCTTAAAAAATCCATTGATTGCTACCATATGTGAAAAGTTGCGACGTCTTGTTGAAACTAAATGTCGCCGAGATCACGAGCTTTAATTTTCTGCATCAAATAGTCGGTGACCGATGATTACACCGGCCCACAAACCACACCAAACCGTTATTTTTTCAGGATGAAATGGCAGCTCTTCAATCTTTTCCGGTTGCTTTTCGTCCCAAATGCGGACAGAAATGGGCCTCATCGCTGAACAAAACTTGGACCTTCTTGGAACTTTTTAAGATCCCATAGAGCGAAATGATGTCGCTTAGGAAGGTCGAGCAGTTCTTGCACAAGCTATAGTTTTACGCTTTCAATTTAAGATATTGATGTAAAATACCCCAAGTCGTTCCATTCGTCAATCCGAGTTGCTGCGAACGCCGCCGAATCAACTCTCCACGGCCTTTGTGTACACTCTTAGCAGCGGCTGTTATATTCTCTTCAATGCGTGCTGGACGGGGTCTATTAAGTCAATTATATTATCCAATAATGATTGCTGGGTCTCCAGATGGGTGATGGTGTTGCGAATTGTACGACCAGTAGGCCGATTATGTTGACATACAACATATTATTTGCAGGATTCGTGAATTTTTGTTATAAAGTCGAAAGATTTGTTTACGTTGTTCAGGCGTAAGCCTTTTCATGATGAAATGCCACACATCACTGTACAAAAAATAACATGACGGCTTGAACGGCTGACGAGTGAACTGTCAATAAAAGTCGTTTGAAAAAAGTACCTCTACTTTGGTCATCAGTTGCGATTTAGAGATTATAAGCACTATTTTCTTCCTGAAGAAATACTTCTGCGCTTGGTTTATTGAATACAGTAAACAAGTTCCAAGAGATTTATGAATCTCAAACTTTATCTAGAGTAACGCTTTATTATCAGTTATGAAAGAATAAATCCTTTTTGAGAAGAGTCGATCTTTAAAATTTACTCGACGGTTCGAAAAGATCCATAGAAATTTCCTGAGAGTCGCTATGACTGAATTTGATGTGGTCGAAAAATTATACTGCAGTAGCCTTTTAAAAGATTTCAGAGACAATTGTCCTAAAGTTATTTTAGAAGTATTAACACTAGCAGTGTTGGATCCACGGAGGGGTCGATTTGCGTTAGCTTGCCCAGACAAAAGTAGAAGAATTAGGGATGGAAAGGAAATCATCAAGTATACTCTGTGCTGAATTATGAGTCATAATATATGTAAAATCGGAAATGAAACGCGTTATTGAGAACCTAAGTAAAAACATAGAATTTCTTGTTTAAAAAATGTTTACAAAAATCCAAAATATCTAAAATTTCTCTTTTTGATTCTAAGCCATGTACATTGTATAGTATGATGTATTGTCTTAGTACAAAAAGATTTCAATCAAACACAGTTCGACTTAATATGTAGAGTTTAAGAAAATATGTAATATACGAGTGCGAGCACCTGCCGAAAGAACCTGACGATTAAGAATCTTATTTGCAATTTCCTTTGTTGAGAGCAATAGTATTTTTGAAAGTAGTCACTTGACCATTGTTTCTCACATACTCTCATTTATTGTGTTTTGTCGGCAACAACCTGTCAGATAATCAATAAAGAAGAATGCAATTACTTCCAACTTGTTGAGTTCGAATTACACGCATGTGCATAAGCCCACTTTTAGCCCTTAAGACGGGCTTTGGCAGATGAATAGGGGAATTTTTGCCTATTGACCACGCGTAAACGGTGAAAAGTAACCAAAATGAAACGGTTAGCCACAATGACAACAATGGAAGGCGGGCGGGCGCACAACAAAGCAATCAGCGTTGCACAAAGACAGAGCGGCGCTACGCATGCGCAGTGCAGTAAATCCTGTTTTGCATACTTATCCATGCTTAAGTGCCTATGTGTGAGTTTACATATGTGGATTGCATGTGGAATTACATTTATACGGCTTTGTTGCAAAAAGGATGTTGCAAGTTAATATGCAACAACAATGAGCCGTTTCCATATCTTCATACAGCTGCTTAAGCACACACACGCCCGACTAACTGTCTATGCCGGCTAAGCAGGATAATAAAATAGCGAAGACAAGGCATCCAAGAACAATGCCTAACAAGCCTGCCAAGGAAGCAAGGAGGCAATGTGTGTGGCTATTAACTAATTGCATATAATAGATCTACCAAAATACTGCAGCATACACATGCACACATACAAGAAATGCCAAAAATAACAAGAAAAACAACAATTTGGAAACTGGAAGCAACAACAAAGTGGCTACAAAGGAAAAGTAGCGCGCGGCACAGCAAAAGGATAATGCGCGCCCAACTGCTGGTTGGTGAAAAAAAAGAATAAAAAAAAATTTAAGGACAGATCAATAAGCAAAATCATAAAAGTGGCAATAAAACTTTTATAGAAAAACGAAAATAATAAAAAAGAACTCAAAGGATACAACACGTAACTGTTAATTGCCGACTGACTGCCACAGGCCAACAACGTGCCGCCAACGCTGCAAGAAAACACGCGCTAAAGCCGCGACGCGCTGCTCCAACTGTCGGTTTCCGTTCCTTGCTACGGCTTAGCAGCAGTTGGCCCCGCATTTCCTTTTGGACTTAGTGAGGATAATAAATACAACCGCCATGCTTACTTTTGTTGCCCTTACTATGCCTGATTGCTAGCGCTAAATGCGTAGGGGCCTTGTAACATTGCCTTGACGAGTAACTGACACCGCCAACTGATCCTTGAAACGGCCACATTGGCTCCTTGCATCTGTGCGCACGCGCATTGATCCATGCCACGCTTGTTGTGCGGCGCACCAACGAGCCGTAACTGTAAACAATAAATATTATTGCACAATAAAATAACAATTTATCGCTCTTAATACTCAAATATAATATATATCAATTTTATTGCATTTATTGTAACGAAATCCGAAGCGATAATTGATTTATTATCCCTTTCTTGTCAATTAGCCTTTGAAGGCTCGCTTGCGTGCGGTGTGTGGGGATACCTACATGTGGCTTTGTTGTTATTGCTGCTTGTAAAAGGATCATCGTTGGGTTCATTGTAGAATGATATGAATTCTACAGCTGAAGGGTAATACAACGCATCTGTAGGCTTTAAAGAAGAAGAGAGCAACAAATGTTGTCTCAATAAACACTTAAATAATTTCTTGAAGGAAGTATTATCAATAAAAAGGCGCATAGCATTTACTTTGTTATTTTGAATACTATTTTGAGTTTTTGGTTCGAATTCTTGCTGTGGAGTTTAAAAAAACATATACCATAATCTTATTTAATTTTTGTTTTGAGTTTTTTTCAATATACAATACATAATTTTTAGGCAACATTTTAAAAATTGTCTTTAACTCAGCCTACTATATGTCAAATAACACATCTTAAAACAGACGAAAGAATAATAATACAGCCTAATAATAAAGAAATATCACTTACAGGCATACCGTAAAGTCCAACCTTGTAAATGAGTGGCTACACTCTGCAAATGTTTTCGAGATAATCATCATCATCTTCAATCAGTAAATTTTATCTCTTCAGAAATGTGAAGAAAATCCACAAAGCTCGGAATACATATTTCATTGCGGTGGATCGCGTGAACACTCAGTTCCACGGAGATCTTGCAGGTGTATGTTGAGCTGCTGACCAATCTGGACGTTGTGAGAGCAACTAATCTGTAGTGGTCTTCTGGCAGCAAGGCAAATGAAAGCCAATGACTATAACTGATCTCCACACAAATATAATAGAAATCGTATTTCTTCAGAGGAAGCTACATTTAAGTTGCAATAACCTTCAAAATATTATCATCACCGTCTAGATGGAAACAGATTATTGAACGAAACGGCGCATATTTGAACTAAATCATACAGTGATTGGATTTTTGTAAAGCATTGAATAAAGAGCAAAAAAGCGGAAGGGAGCTATTTGACAACCTAATATCATACTGAAAGTATGTGTGTTCGAAGCTTTTAATTTAATTCTAAATGTTGGCTACCAAGTCCTCAGGGTTATTAACTTGATACCTGTATTCTACTTTATGAGCAATTGAAATAAAGTTTTCAACCATTAAGTTACTTTGATTCAGAAAATATGGCACCAGGGCCTGCAAAATATTATACCTCTCAAATATTCTTCTTCTTTATTGGCTTATGCACCGCAGCACGTCAGTCGTCTTTCCTTTTTGCTGTTTGTCGCCTATTGGAAATCCCAGTGTAGCCAGATCCTTCTCCACCTGGTATTTCCAACGGAGTGGAGGTGTTTACTTCTCAATTGCCTACACAGTCAGTAGTGCGCAAGAGTTATTCTGCATTGGACTTAGAGGCTGACATTTTTGTTGGAGTTAATACTGGTTCCAAGGTAAACGAAATTCTCTACTACTTCGAGATTATGACTGTCGTGGAAACCAAATCGCGAGTGTGACTACTGTTTGCTTAACTACAGGGAATAATTCGTCTTAACGCTTAATTTTTATACCCGTCAGCTCACTTGGATGTGTAATGTATGGTATGCTATTCGAGGTTTTTAACTTTGATTTCACAAATGTGAGGCAATGAAGAAGAATGTGTTGAGATGAGATCAACCTACAAATGCTTGAACCTGATTTTTAACCTTTTCGCGCGGGCACTTCTAAAAAAATTTGCAAGAGGAGAACGGAACTTCGACCCTTTCCCTTACTCTAGTTGTCTTAATAGTGTGTACATACATGTGCTATACTCGAGTCTCCATAAACTCGTGTTTATTTGATATAATAGATGCGCAAATATTTTTAAACTCGCCTTAAACACGACTTTTTCGCTCGTTTTGGGAATAAAATACTTTCTTCGATAAATTTGGGCGAAGAGTTGGAAAAGTTTACTTCATTGTGTAAAAATTTGGGAAAAAACCAAACCATGTACTAGTATATACATATCTCAACAAACTCGCGTTTGTTCCTTCAAATAATGGTAGAGCAAGTTAATTTTTCCATATAATTCATAGTTCTTAAAATGACCACTGGTACCTTCAATACTATTTTTTTAGTAAATTTCACGTGAAAAAATAGTTAGATAGCTTAAAATTGTGGTTTAAAATTTTACCAACAGAGACAGATTTTTCGAAGGCTATGGAACAAACTCTAATGAACGGAGCTAGATTTCAGGCGACCCTTCAAACTGCCGGAATACTGAAATATCATCTAGGTCGAAATCTTTGCGGTGAAAAAAGCTGCTGAGGTAGCTAATGATGCACATAAAAAACTTGAATATAAACGTCGATAGCCAAGCGACAATTAAAGCAATAATCTCAGCTCGCATTACGTCAGAGAATGTCCTTAGAAGCAAGGTAGCAATAGATGTAGTAGCTTCCAGGAAAGCGATTGGATATATAGAGCGTTCTAGGTCGTTAGAGCATTCCATTTAAGTAGCCGATGAGATATTAATAAGGAGCTCGCTAAAAACGATGCTCAATGGAATTTCTGAAAGAGCTGATGCATGGCGCAGGTAGAGATAGGAAGTCTAACGGGGACACAGGATCGCCAAGTTCATATAAAAGGGAACCAAAGGAAAACCCGCCTGCTCTTTGACTCACATGCTCTCGAAAAGACTGCAGGACGATTGTTAGCCTAGCCACAGGGCACAAATCATCATAGCTTACTGGCAGCACATGCGAGCAGTATGAGCGTTATTAATAATGACAGTGGCACACTTCCACTGCTTATGTCCGACCTTAACTAGAGGGATTAGATATCTAGAAGCTTCGCACTTCAAGGGACTGGATGAAGTATCAGAATTAGATATAAAATCCCTATTAAACAGCTCGTATTAATACACCTCCAGCTGGCATTATAAACGACCAGTAGGTCTATGTATGGTGCGACAAGAAGCCAGTGTAACCTAACCTTTTAAATCAAAAAGTAGTGTTGTCTTCAAGTTCTCTATATCCGGTATATTATTACAGAACTACGTGGAGGAATTTAAGTATTATTTGATTTATCCTAAAGTCCTACGAACAAGTAAGATTCTTCATTAGTTTATATTATCACGACTATTGTTTCAATATTGGCCGAATTTTGCCGAATTTCGTCTATTTTGGAACCAGCGTGAACACCACCAACAATGTCAGCCTAGAAATCCAACGCAGAATAACTCTTGTCAACAGGTGCTACTTCGGACTGAGAAGGCAATTGAGAAGCAAAGTCCTCTCTCGACGAACAAAAACCAAACTCTATAAGTCACTCATAATTCCCGCCCTGCTATATGGTGCAGAGGCTTGGACGATGTCAACAACTGATGAGTCGACGTTGCGAGTTTTCGAGAGAAAAGTTCTGCGAAAGATTTATGGTCCTTTGCGCGTTGGCCACGGCGAATATCGCATTCGATGGAACGACGAGCTGTACGAGATATACGACGACATTGACATATGTAGTTCAGAGAATTAAAAGACAGCGGCTACGCTGGCTAGGTCATGTTGTCCGAATGGACGAAAACACTCCAGCTATGAAAGTATTCGACGCAGTACCCGCCGGTGGAAGCAGAGGAATAGGAAGACCTCCACTCCGTTGGAAGGACCAGGTGGAGAACGACCTGGCTACGCTTGGAATATACAACTGGCACCACGTAGCGAAAAGAAGAAACGACTGGCGCGCAGTTGTTAACTCGGCTACAATCGCGTAAGCGGTGTCTACGCCAATTAAGAAGAAGAAGAAGATAGTCCTTGACCGGATAAAAATCCGGGTCAATTTCGGTTACGTAAACCCGACTGTGGTGGAACGGATATAACCACAATACTAAAGCGTCTGTCATTATATTCTATAACTAGAAGCACTTGGAATTCTTGTATGGTAAAAGTCTCTTAAGCTGGTCAATACGTATGTGAGAGTTTATGGGGTGAACATGGAAATGCAACTTCATCTACAATAGGGAACGGAACCTTTTTTTCAATGGTTGCCATGAACTCCATTCATCTACTCTGGACACACATATGCTCCTACTTTCGTAGCGTTTCAACATTGAATATCAGCTAAACTACACATATGAACATAAGTATATATAAAATCTTCTTTGTCCACACCAAACTTCTTAGTTCATAGATTAGTTTCGCTTAAAACCCTCTTACATTTTTCATTTCACAAATCCTTTTACGCTCTCAAGCCATTCATTTCCATCTCATCAAGCGAGCACCGCAATGCAATTAATTTTATTTCCATATGAAAAATTCTAAGTTTACTAAGTTCCTTAGTTCACCAACTAGTGACATTAATCACGAGACAGTCAAGAGCAGAGAGTCGCTGGCAACTATGCGAAAGTCTGAAATATTGACGAAAACAATTTGTCAAAGTGTCAGTTGTTGTCGCAACATGGCTCCTCAAATATTTACACACACACATACACCCATATGCAACGGTAATCGTATGCACATATGTAAATGCTCAACACATGCACACATCCACACATATATTTCCATATACTTGGTTGTTCCTACATCTTGGTAGTGGCGGCAACGCCCACACATGTCGAGCCATGAAATTAAGTTCAGCTTCTTGATTTTGAAGTGAATTCATTAATAAACTAAATATTCTCAATGAGTAACGGTAAATTTTAATTATCTCCCGTACGAATGGCTGGAAAATTCTATTAAGTTTATACATATGCGCATATGAAGGTAGCTGATGTATTAAGGAAGTAAATCAGTGTATAAACTTGGAATAGGACTTATGTACATATGAACACATATGCAGAAGCATAGACAAGAAGACCACGAATATTTCGCCAATGTAACTAAATTACAAAGCGTCTTTGCAATAAGCACTTTTCTCTTTCAAGAGAGCAACAAAGGAGTATCCATTAACAAATAATTAAATAACTAAAACTTAACTCTTTTTCAAGCATTTAAATAAAAATTTACTTTATCAAAGATCTCTCTATTATTCATTGTAGATTGTCAAAAATCGGTCATTGCTTGAAGTAATTAAGGACAGGATCATCAAAAACCTTCGCATGATTCAAGGAGCATCGCTATTTCCGTTGGTTCTCGTATTTACTATGAAGATCAGTCAGAGTTCACTCATAGGTGGCGCTGCTGTAGCGATCGAGGAGAAAAACGCACACTTAACGAAAGAAAATGGCATAAATGACCTAAAATTTGAACCAGTTCATAGATATACATTTTAAGTATGGATACCCAACTGATTGTTCATCATAATATCTAAAAAAAATAAGTAGTTATTCGTTATTGACTTGATTAAAGGTTCCTGGTCTCAGATTATACTGAATATATTATATATTTCCCCTTAAAGAAGATTAAAACTTTGTTATATTTATTGGGTAAAAAGGTTTCCCAAAAAAAAGGGAGGAAAAGTGTGAATATGCTTTAAAGTCAAAGATACTACATTTATGATATGAAGCCTAATTCAATTACTGGAGTCGGTAATCGTATTGATTAATTAAATTCATATGCAGTTGGGCATTAGATGGTACTAAGTTAATAAAAATAAAAAAAAAATTAATCATAAGTAATGAAACATTTTCGAAATAACAATATAATTACCGGTTCGATTACTTCTCCTTATTCTTAATTACTTTTAATCGACTAGTGGTGGTAATAAATATAAAGATAAAGATTTTCATTAAGTCATTCGTAAGTCCTGCAAAGTTACTAATTTAATAACTCATTTTTTATTCGATTTCTTCTAACTACTTTTAAATATTCTCGACCGATTATTGAAGCAAAAATTGCATGAATCTATAAAAAAATTGGAATAATACTAATTAGTTAATAAAATATTCGAATTAATAATATAATTATTGATTCGATTACATTTGATAATCTTCAAATACTTTTAAACGCCAGTTGTTGTTAAAAAGTGATAAATATTGAAGAAATAATTACAAATAAAAACAAAATTACCGATACAATTACTTTTGATTACAATAAAATACTTTCAATCGACAATTGTTAACTCTCAATGCAAGATAAGCATTCAAAGTTTAATGATGTGTAATATTAAGCAACCAAAATATGTAAGTATTTGATAAAATTGCATTAACTACTTCTGATTATTTTTGATTACTTGTAATGAATATTGATAGTTAAAATTCGACAATTATATAAAGTATATATTAAGAGTTTTGAAAAGTTATTAGATTTTGGAGTATTAAATTCTTAACGGTATTTATAGAAAGTAATCAAAATGTAATCATTACTTTTTATTATTGATACTTAAAACGTGGAATTAATCATAACAAATGCTCAATGGAATTCATAAAAGTAATTAAATATATCAGTAATCATTACAAGTAATGATAATTATTTAATAACTCTATCAAAAAGTTCTTTCCCCCGCATTTTATTATGTTAAACGGATTTTTTTTATATATATTTTTTATTTTTTTTGATAAAAGTTTAAGTAATGAATTTTTGACGTTATTTATGGAATGTTTTTAAAGTGTAATCATTTTATTTAATCCTCTGTTGGTACTTATAACGTCGAATTAATGATAAAAAATTCTTAATAGGAATCGTAGAAAGCAATTAATTTTATCAGTAATCATTACAAGTAATCCCAATTATTGAACAGCTGTCAAAAAACTACTCTGCCACCTTTTTTTTAATGATAAACAATAATCATGAATTACATTCATTTTTAACTCCATAATAGGAAATAAATTTACCTATACTATTAACAAGTAATGATAATTATCTAACAGTTCTGCCGAAAACTACCCTGTACATTATTTTGATATTTTAAAATGAATTGTTGGGCAATTGCTCTTGTATTTGACCATTAAATTTTTGAGTAACGAATTTTTCACGGTATTTATAAAAAGTAATTAAAGAGTAATCAATACTTTTCATGGACTATTTGTACTTTAAACGTGGAATTGATGATAGTAAATTCTTAATACTATTTGTAAAAAGTAATTGGTAATCATTACAAGTAATCAGAATTATTTAACAGCTTTCACGAGCTCCTACTCTACTTTTCCTTTTATATTTCAAACAGAACTTTGGTTAGATTTTTTTTTTTATTTTTTTATAAAATTTTTGAGTAATGAATTCTTTGCGGTAATCAAAATGTAATCATTACTTTTAATCAACTCTTCATACATAAAACATGAAATTAATGATCTTAAATATTTAATGGGATTCGTAAAAATTATTAAGACTTATTAGTAATCATTACAAGTAATCAAATACTCGTAACAAGTAATCAAAATTATTCAACAGTTCCATCGAAAACTATTTTTCCTCATCTTATATTGCCTCATATAGAATTATTTCTTCAATTACATATTAACTCGGGTCGATCCATCGGGTGTTCGATGTTATATTATTTACGAAAATACCAAATACCTCAACGTAATTATAGGTATACCTTAAAAATCACTTTGATTACATGGAATTTGGCTTCGGATTTATGAGCGCTGAGATCTTAAGCTACACATTACTTTCACGCAAATATGTATATAATGACTTGAATATATTTATAATCACTACGTACTCGGCATACAGGCGCAATCCTCTGCAATTTATAGAACACTCTCCCAAAAACCCTGCTATGAGCCTTTGAAGATCCACAGCTTTTGTGTCCACTTGGCTGTCTATCGGCCGGCCAACGAAAAAGGAACGAGTAGCTGCTTAGCATAAACGAGCGCTGGCCAGACGATTACTGCGCCACTGTAATCACATACAAGGTGCGTAGCGCAAGGATAATGGCATCCTTCAAAGCACACACTCACATGGATAGGCAGTAAACAAAAAAGGGTTAACATTGGTCACCCTTTCAAGTGATTTTATTGCTGTTGTACACTTTGGCGCTGCGTCCAGCTACGATGTTTACGCCACGGCGTACTTAAAGGACGAAGGACTCGCCAGCCTTTGTTTGCTTGCTGTTTGTTGTGTGCTGAGCGTTGCGCTGCTGACCGTTGGCTGACTTTAGTAATTTGCCAATGAAGTGGGCGTAAATGGCGGTGCTGTTGTATGGCCATCACTCTGGACTATGGAAGGGGGGTGGCAGTGGGGAGGTTGCTCGACATGGCAAGAATGCTTTTAATTTTTAGAATTTAGAATAAACTTCCATGAATTTATTGCTTTTTAAATAAACAAACTGAATGCTTCGGCAATGATTAAATGTTTATGTGGGTGTGGGTGTGTGCATTTGTCTGTCCATTCACAACTATGCGTGCCTCATACACTTGTCTATGCGAGTGTGTGTGTGTGTTCAGCTATGATAGCCTGGCTGCAGGGGTGTGTGCGGTCAGCTGGGCTCAATTGAATCAACACCCTGTTATGTGGGCACTGCGGACGCACCGGAATCACCAGCATAGTTTCAGCACACACACCCACACCCATGTTTGTATGTATGTATGTCGTTTGCTTTGCTCACAGTTTCGTAAAATTTTCGACTGTGTTGAAATTTGTGCCACCAAGCGTAATTGAAAGTGCTTTGAGCCCCAACATCGAATTAAGCGATCCCCGAAATCCTTATTAGTTATGTTAGCCCTTACACTTTTCCGAGTAGTTGTGCTTGAAATTTATTTGATGGCATCTTAAATATTTAATTATTGCTTGCTAACCGTATTTTTTATCTTGTTTACCGAAATATATGCGCATTTATTCATGTAAGCTTTCAAACAATTTGTAGCCCTTCAACCGGCTGTGAGCCAAGCGCTGAGGGATGCGGCATTTTTCATGGGAAATTTTAAAATTTCAAACTTTCCACACAGTTTGACTATTTTGTTGCACTTCAACGATAATTGCAATGGCATGAAATGAAAATTACCTAAAGTTGAGCGGCAGTACAGTGGTGGGCATGGAAATGGAACAGAAAACTTTACTTTTTTAATTATGACTAAGAACTTTGTCTTGAAAGAATTAAAATTTTTTTCCTCCTTAGCTGCCGATCGTACCTTTCCACAGAGCCGCAGTGCAAAGCGCATCAAAGACGCTATTGCTGCCGTGGAGCAAAGTATCGAAGAAAACCCGAAAGAGCCCATCCACCAATAGACTATCGAAGAAGACCCGAATGAGTACATCTAAGATCGTACGCAGCTATTGAAGCTATACTCAATCACTTTATGGAAGATTTTGTGGAGGGATTTTGATTTGTGGGCTTACAAATACGATTGACGATCAAGCGCGTAACACGTTCGGTGAATGGGTCCAGGATACGTTTATAAACGAAATTGGGAATAACAGAAACCAGAATCCATTGTTGAGATGCCGTTACATGCTCAATAACTCACTCTTTGGTGTGTTCTATGAGCAGATGGAATCATTGGTCCATATATCTTCAAAAATTAAGCCAGCCATATTGTTGCATTCCATGGGAACGCTGTAGAGCCATGATTAATGATTTTTTTTTAACCAGAAATGAAGAATTTTATGTGGTTGTAACAAGATGCGATAATTCAATGAAACAATCTATTTATTGAAGTCAAATTTTTGTGAGCGCGACACCTTGCATGGTGATCCTGTCGCGTTTAATCTGAAATCGAGCGGTTTAATACCGCTGGACTATTGTTTGTGTGGATGGCTTGCCATAAGTCCAAGAAGGATGATGCCTTGTACTAAAGTGATCGAAAATATAACCTTTTGACAAAAACTTTTCTATTTTTCTCGCAATTTGTGGAATGAATCCAATACAAATCAAACCTTAATATTGAAATCCTGTTCTTATGAGAACCATATCTCTATCGATCGGAAAAATGGTTAGTCAGTAGAGGCCATATCTGGGCTATAAGGCGTATGAGACAAAACTTCTCAGTCGCTTTTCTTCAAATAGCTTTTAATCGATATTGCAATATGACGCCGAGCGTTAAGGATTTGTTCTGCGACCTATGATGTATTCTGCCCCCTCCTAGGTCACAAAGGTCCAGCACTCCGATGAAGGTGATGTGATCCCTGTCCACGTTGGTGGATCAAAGGGTCTCTTCTCAGCTTCTGCAAATTGCTGGACAATCTAGAATCGGGTGTTCCTGATTTTCCGGTTCCATGTCGCAAAACCAGGAGGGTGCACAAGAGACTATGACCACGTTGGGCATATGTTTCTTGAGCCCGCAGTGGCCAGTATAGAGCGCGACGATGATACGGAATTCGTGTCAGTGGAGGTTGATCATATCTCTAAACCTTGTTAGTTGTAACCCCCACCATATTGTAACTCAGCGTTGCGCATTCCTGTTGTCCGCTGTCAGTGCCGTTCTTTCCCTACTATTTCCTCCGTACGGAGTAGCTTTTTTATGGCGTGAGACCCCACCGCCATGTATGGATATAGCCCCATCATTCTGGAAGCCGCCGAAGAGTGGGCTAGTTCGCAGCGTTGGTAGCGTTGCCCATTAATGCTTACACCCGGTCTTAGAAGCTCTTAATACAGCACGCTCTCCTGATACGCAGCCAAGGAAATTGACGTCATAGATATTCGGTTTTGCTGTTGATTTGTCTGGTAGGGCACGTATCACGTGTGATTTATCGCATTTTAGGGTACAATAAAGTATCCATTTTTCATGACCTGTTACAGTAACAATTCAAAAACGATTTGTTTTCTTCCAATACCTTTTGATTTCAACTCACATGGCACCCAATTTTTTTGCTTTGGAATATATCTGGCGTCTTTTTAAGGTTTCGAAATGTCTGCTTGAGGGACTTTCAAAGATACGGCGAGCTCCTCTCTTGGTTGGCAACAATATTCATTGAGCAATGCTTCCAGTTCCTCTTCATCAAATTTGTTTGCCCAACCAAATCTTAGTTTTCCAAGCCGAAATCAACCCTTTTAAATAATGGAAAACTATTTTGGCACATTTCCTCAACGAGAGCAAGTTCATCGTAAACATCAACCAAATCAAGCTCCTTTCACACAGCTGCCAACGAAACCATTGGTTTTCGAAAAGGTCAAATAAACAGCTACTCCTATAGTTGCTGATGTTCAGACCAGACTAAAGTTATAGAGGTAATACTTCTCCATCTTGCTGAACGGCAATGAAAATGTTACATCTGGAGGTGGCGAACACGATTCTTCAACCAATGGCAATGGGATAGATTGAATAGCAATTACCCGTCCAAGGAACAACAAAGCGGCAGGGCCCAATCGATTACCGGCCTATTCAAATATGGCGGCGAAGCATTGACAAGGTGAAACCATCAGTTTCTTTGATATGATTGGATGAAAGCATGCCCGACGATTGGAATCTAAATGTCCTCTGCCCAATCCACAAATCTGCGCCAATTACTGTCTGATAACCCTCCTTAATGCCGCATATAACGTCTTATAATGCGTAGACTGATTAGTTCTTGTCAGTATGCCTTGAACTGGAACTTCTACTATCGACCAGACTTTCATTATGCGCTTAATCTTGGAAAAAAGCCTGTGAAAGGAAGGTCGACATACACCACCTCTTCGTTGATTTTAAGGCCGCCTTCGACAGCACGAAAAGGAACTGCCTTTAAGCCGCTATGTCTGAACTTGATATTCCCGCAAAGCTAGAAAGGCTATAGAAGCTGACGTAGACAAGACCAAAAGCTCGGCCGGGATCAGAAAGGACCCTCCGAGAAGGATCTGTGGAGGATAGTGTCATGTGTAGAAATTCATACAAGCGAAGAAGTTCTCTGAGCGCCATTCACTTGGGAGTGGCCAGAATCGATGCTTTTACATACGGTTCAAGCAACTCACGACTTCCGTTCTTACACCAAGTATTCTCTGGGTTTGAAGACGAGCTAAAGTGAGAACGCGAACCATCCCTCTCTGTTGGAGAGATCAGGTGGAGAAAGACCTTACTTGTTTTCTCGAATTGGCGCCAAATTGCGAAAAGAAGAAACGATTGGCGCACTGTTGTGAACTAATATCGCGTAAGCGTTGGCTAAGCCAGTAAAGAAGAAGAAGAATGAATTTCAGTACTCTGATTAAGCATTGTCAGCAACCATTTTCTTGGTGAAACACTGACTCTATAATGTTCCAGAGTTCTTTTGATTATTGCTAACAATAAATGGAATGAATTAAGTTCTAATAAAAAGTAAATTAACTCTCTCAGACTACTCTTTAGTGAGATGCACTTGCTAAATTAATTACAAGTTGAAAGCAAAAGCCTGACGCTCCAATGTTATGACCACCACTGTATTTATGGCGCACATAAAATAATTGTGTCGAGTGGAGGACTCTTTATGAAACGCAACGAAGTGCAGCAACATTTTAAAGCAGCAACTTTAATGGCATACGAAGAGGCAAGCAAAAGGAAAGAGGCAAATTACGCCCGAAGCAAAATTGAAGCAAATTCTTTTTTATTTTTTTTTTGATTTACAGAAAAATGGTGCACAAAACTTTCACCAGTTGCATTTGGACGTGGCAAGGCAGTAAGTGGCAACGTGCAACGTTGCAGAGGAGATCAGTTGAATTTTGTTTGTTAAAATTTATTCTATTTACTTTGCGCTTTTAAAAGCAATAACAATAACAACAACACACAAACTTACTTACTGGCGCACTCATTGTAATGCAAAAAAGGAAATGGGAAAATAAGAGTAACAAGCAGATGAAAAAACAGCAAAAATAAAATGCCAAAGAATAACAACAACAACAAAAAACGAGTGGCAAAACAGTGAAAAGCTTTCAGCAACAGTGAGCGTCAGAGCAACCGCAAAATCGTCTGCCATAACTAATTAATGCAACAACAAATTGCAATAATAATAACAACAATAACAGCAAAAACAACAACGAATGTAGTAACAAGCAAAAAAGCACGTCTATAACGGGAGTGCGCAGCAGCAGCAACACACAGCCGACAGCTTGGCTCTAATGCAATTGACTAGCACCTCCCTACCCCCTTAACCCTCCCCCGCTCCTACCGCGCGTAGTGCCACTGCAGCGGCCCGCTTCATTCGTACGCCAGCGCTGTGCGTTCGTGTGTGTGTGTGTGTGCGAAATAAAAGTAAAGCAAAATAGGGGGCGCGGCACTACTTAGCAGCCCTCGTCGGCGCTGGCAAATGAGAATCCTTAAAATTCGTTTTCTGCTTTTTTCGCCTCGCCCGGCTTCGTGTGTGTGGCGCTTCAAAGGATTTTTATGTTTACTTGCAATTTCCTTTTTATTGTCATTTTTATGTCTTTTTTAGAAATTTGCACATTTACTGTGCGCTTTGTTGTTGCCTTTCTTACAAACTCGACGAGTCGGGTTTTTTTCGTGTTGTTGCAAAGCAAAGCACGAGGCACGAGTGCGCATGTACACGACGGCGGCCGCCGAATGCGACTAAAACAACACGGCCAATGCAAAGCAAAAACAAGAACAAGAAAAACTAAAATGAAAAATAATAACAAAAACAAAAACGCATTACAGATTTGCGAAAAATACGCTCGTAAAAATGGTTGGGGCCGACACCCACACACACACACTTGCAGCTGCAGCGTCATCGCCCACGCTCGCTGCATTCGTTTGCGGCGCAGCAAAATGCAGAAGCAACAGCATTCGACTGCAGCAACAACAACAGATGTGCCGTGCCATCACAGACAAACAGTCAGCAGTCGCTTAAATGCACGGAGATAGAGCGCATTCACGACACGACAGCGGAGATGCCTCGGCGCAGTGGTATTGGTGAGTGCGTGTCTGCTTGACAGTGAGTGAGCGTTGTTTGCAGCAGCTGATTCGCGGTGTATCGGCATTCTGGCTGCTGCGCTGGCATTTATGCTCTGCCGAAATAGTCACCGTTATGTGTTGCATTGCGAGTTTTGACCGATTTCTGCGCTTAGTGAGTTATATAGTTTTGGAAATGAGCTGGGAAGACATCTTTAACAATTGGTAGGAAAAATATATTTTTTTCTCGTCCTTTTTGTAGCTAGAACAACTTATCCTGCGATCATTACTGTCCATCGCTCTCCCACTCTCTGTCTCTCTGTAAAACTCAAAATTATGCATAAACAAGAAAAGAATTAGCTTCAGCTGGACCGAATCTATACACACAATATCCTTCACAAGATTCCATGATTGGTCAATTTGTAAGACAACTATATGCTATAGTGGTCCGATCTGAACAACAAATGGAGGAGATTATACCATTTTCTTCTTCTTCACATACACCACTTTCACGGTTATATTCGAGATTATTGGCAGTGTATTTTACGTGGGGTTCCCAAACCTGGAGCACAAGCCTGGGAAGAATGTTTCGCCTACTCACTTTTGTTCGCCTTCAAACGGATGTATTTTTGGCTACCAAGTGGATACTTGTTCTAAGACGGGAAGTCGTGAGCTGGTTGAGCCATATGTAAAAGAATCGTTTCTGGCCATTCCCAATGAAGTGAATTCCTCACATGCGTGAACTTCCCCACTACACTCCATCTTCCTGCCCTTTGCAATAATCCAATCCAAATTTCCAAGATCTATCGTCAAATGATAAGATTTTATATACAAGCACTTGATTCCGATGGTTCAGTTTGTATAATGGCTAAGTCGATTAATTGGCGGATCAGACAAGTAAGCAGTTTCTTGAAGAGAAAAATACGTGTACAGAAATTGATGCGGATACCTTAAAAACTGAGTTCTCTTATATACAGACAGATAGGCATAGATGGTTAAATCGACTCAGCTCGTCATGCTGATCATTTATATATACCATATACCTTATAGGGTCCCCGACGTTTCTTTCTGTGGATTACATACTTCGTTGGAAACTTAATATACCTTACTCTGTGTACAAAAAGAGTTTATGATATCTATAAACGACGAAAAGAGAAATAAAAATGTATGTTCTTATGTAGATACTCGTAAATATATGAATGCTGCTTATATAGACATCAGATATAGATCAACATAGATCACAAAGCGAATAACCACGATCAAACATACGCTCAGCTCTTCACTACCAAATAATTCGATTACTTGCTCCCTCTTTTAATTATTCCAAAGACTTCTCTTTCTTTTAAACACATTCTCTCGAACGATACTAAAAAGCTCTCTGTCGTAAAGTCTGAAATATGAGAAAGCTGGTAATCTGGTCAAACAAATAACAATATCGTTGTGATAGAGCAGGGTACTCTCAGAGGAACCGTAGAACCATTTCCTTACTCCCTTCTACGCCTACAGCTGCGGCAAATGTTATTGAAGCGCATCCCCATTTTTATCCCATGTTCCCCAAATGACCCATATCTCGTTATGGTAGCTGTAAGTCTATATATACTTTTCCTGAATCTACTGGAGGGGTTACATGGGCTAGCACGTTTCAAAAAAACGTTTCAAACTTTTTATTGTCCTATTAAGTTCTACAACATCTCTAGAATATTGTCCTAAATTTTCAAGTTGATCCAAGCAATAGTTTCGGAGATAAAGTCTTGAGAACTTGTGCGCTCGAGTCTCTACCTAGACTAAGTGAAGCGTCTTTAAACGGGTTTTTGTCGAAATTGTGTTTTTGAAGTAGGTTGGCAAAATTTCTCAAGAACAACTTAACCGATCTTCATGAAATTTTACACAAGTCTTTGAAATAAAATTCTTAAAGAATGGATGAAGGAAAGTCGCGAAATTTTCACTGAAATTGTATTTTTTTGTAATTTTTAAGTTTGCTTTTTCCTTGGGCCAAGTTCTAAATTAAGGTTTTAACTAAAACACGTATTTTTTCACTTGAGATGATCCTGTAGGGAGTTATCCTGCCAACTGATCTATTTTCCGAAGGGTCACCGGAAAGGGCGTCGCAATGGCCGAGTTTAAAATATCTTTTTGCCAAAAATTTCAGAATTTCTTTGTTAATGTATGTTTGTAACAATGAAAAATTTATTTTTTTATATGAGAAAAAAAAAATTTTGAAGAAATTATGTTTTACCGAGGAAACCCATGTAATCCCTTAATGAGTCCTTAGTTCTTGGCTTGCCATGTGTTCGCACTGTCTTCTTAGCTATCTTACATTTGGTTACAGATTCTCGTTTGTTCTGAGCTATTTGTTTAAATTGTGAACCATATTGAGCTCTCCCTTGATTGTTCCTAGCGGATGCGGTGTTATATCTGCCTTGAATTCGCCTAGAGAGCTTCCAGATTTAGCTAACTCGTCAGCATTTTCGAGTTTTTCATTTGCTGAAAAATTCTCCTATGATCGAGTACCCAAGGTATGGATAATGGATGATGGAATTGACCTGCCAGTGAGCTTGAAGGCTTCTTGCATTTGTTGACAATGCTGAATTTAGTTTTCGGCGACGACAAGGCTAGCAATGTCGCCTGGCTATCTGTGTATATGGTAGCTTGATGTCCTCTAGACCTTTTCACTCTTTTGGAAAATCCTTATCCTCAGTTCTCTGCTCTCTAAATCTCTCCATATGGAAAATCACTATCCATTATTTATTGAGATGTAAGGCTACAAACAGAGCTCAAAACTAATAAAAATAATTAGAGTGAGTCAGAGCTGGTACTTTGACCTTACAGATATAGTATAGTATAACTTACACGGTCTATAAGTGGTTTGAAATCAGGCGTGGAAACATCGACCTGCTACACCCATTTTTTCGGGTGGAATGTTCCTATGGTTAATATGGTAAGAATTAAAGATTTGCAAAAGAGCTTAGAGCAAGTTTTGGGTTACCAGGGACAAAGACTAAGGTATAGCATTTATTTCCCTTATTATTTATTAGCATCTTGGAATATAAACAGATGAGGATAGCACCAGGACCTTAGGTCTCTTGTGCCCTATCTTGGTTTAACTTAGCTTGTATACTAGTATATGCCATTTGCTCGAATATAAATGCATAATACTTCGATCTAGTGAGCTATACTCTTAAAAATTTGCGAAGTTTAAGCAAGATTTAGGAAGCTCGCCAGTTTTACTGAGCCCCAAAAGCTAGGTTAGCTCCTTTCTTGAATATTATGCTCCGTAGACACTTTCTCACTAACACACTTCAACAACGGGTTGACTGAGCTTGAAGGCTTTCAACTTTTTCGGTACTTCACATACTCAAAAATTAAGATTTCAGTGACATTCAATCAGTTTCTGTTAGATAGTAAGTGATTCGAAGTTTCATACTAAAAAATTTTCATATAACAGCCCTGACTTTCCAAAGCAATTGTTAGGACATAAAAGGCCAATGTGAGAGAGCAGATGAATATCTCTCAGCCAGCAATTGAGCGAAGTCTGCAAAGTGTGGCAGCAAGAAAGCACGTGGCTGCGACTGCTCTACACAGCCAAGGCAAAAATGTAAACAAAACTCACACTAACGCAAAAATGCAGAACAAACACACATACACACAACAACACTTATGCTGTACTACGGGTAGAGTTGTATATGTGTGTATGTAAGCATTGAGAGTGCAACAGCAAAGCGCATGGAAACATATGAGTTTTGAGGGAAATTCTAATTAGAAAATTAGAATTATGCTATTAGAAGTAATTGTAGAGCAAAATAAAAGGGTTGAAAATTTTGAGTGAAAATTTTGAAATTTCATGTGTTTTAACAAGCAAACATAATAAATTACTTACGACGACGTTAAGAGGGTTGAAATTTTTAATGAAAGTCAACTTAGGTTTCCTAAGATGCTACACGCATTGGGTTGGCTGAAGGTGCACAAAAGTATGCTACACACATACATACATATATATTAATATAAATCTATGGGTGTGTGGAATAAATTCTAATTTTGAGGTCTTCATATAAACACACCCAATCCCACCTTCGCACACACTCCCACACTAGCGCTTTGTGCAGCGCGCAGCTCATTATGCCACATGTGTTGAATGTGGAGCTAGGCGCTGCGACGCCGGCCGAGCGAAGCGCAGCCATCTCATTCGCACATGTTCATTAAATTACGATGCGCGTTACGCAGTTGCCACTAATTCAATGCGTGGCACACACATCTACGTGCAAATCTATGCATATGCGCCGCTGCCACATCCACTAAAAAAGCCTGACGACTCCGAGCGTCACGGGAGCGGGAGCCAATTGAATGCGCTGCACTGGGAGTTGCTGTTGCTGTTGCTGCTGCTTGTTGTTATTGTAAATTTATTTGTTGTTGTTGCTTTAAAACACGTATGGTTGTAGGTGGGCAGTTAGTTGCTGTGTGTGTGTGACAGCAACCGTGGCAACGAGACGGTGAGCATACGCAATGCGTGTGGCATGGTTGGAGGCGCATGGTGGAGCTGCTTGCCACACACATGTCATGTGCAAAGTACGCTACTTACATTTTCATATACATGTGTGTCTATGTCTATGTATATTTTTAAATATGTATGTATGTATGTGTGTGTATGTGAATTTAAAATATCTCGGTTTGTATGTTTGGCTTGCGCTTTGTAGCACAAAGGGTTAATAACATGCAGCTGTGAAGAAGCCAGCTAGCTGTTGGCCGGCAGACATTGTGGTGGCATGCAACAAAAGTGTGTGGCAAGTTTGTGTTTGTTTATACGGCTTGATGTTCGAATTTAGTTGGGCAAAGAACAAAAATTAAAAAAAAAACTTAAATTAACGATTCAAAACTTTTAGTTTTGACTTTTGAATTTTAATTTTTGAACTTTAGAGTTTTAAATTTTGTTTCTAATCTAAGATTTGGATTTGGAAATCTTAGTTTTTAGCTTATTGATTTTATATTTGAACTTTGTTGTTATAATTCTAAATTTTTTATTTAGAATTTTCAATTCTGAATGCATTTTGAATTTTAAATTTTTAACTTTGTATTTTGAATTTTGAATGTTGAATTTTTAAATACGAATTTTGAGTTTTGAATTTTTAATTTTGAAATTTGTATTATGAATTTTGATATTTGTATTTAGAAATTTTGAGTTTTGAACTTTTAATTTTAAATTTAGATTTTTTGAATTCTGAATTTTAAACTTCGAATTTTGAATTTTGATTTTTATTTTGAATTTTAATTTTGACTTTGGTGATGGGATTAATTTGGATTCGAATTTCAAACTCTGAATTTAAAATTTTGTATTTTTAATATTGAATTTTGAACTCTGAATTTGATTCGAATTTTGAATTTAAAACTTTATATTTTTAATTTTGAATTTTAAATTTTAATTTTGAATTTTATGTTGGAAATTCCAAATTTTGAACTTTTGATTCTATTTCATTTAACATTTTGATTTTTATTTTGAAATTTAATTTTTTCGATTTTAAATTTTCGATTTTTGAATTTTTTGTGCTCTATTTAAGATCCTGAAACCTAAACATTGGGTTTTGAATTTTTCAATTCTAATTTGATTTTTGGACCTACAATTTTTAGTTTTGAAATTTGGGTATCGAAATTTGAAATTGAAAATTCAGCAATTTTAAATTCGAATTTTGTTTTCCTGGAGTTGCAAATTATCAGTCCTGAATGTTGAATTACCATTTTCTCTTGGGATTTTTAATTCTGGATTTCGAAATTTTGGATTTTCCAATTTTTTTTTTAAGATTTTAAGTAATTTTTTTTTAAGTATTGAATGCTGAGTTTTGTATGTTTTTTCAAAAAATTTTGTTTATTTTTGAAATTTTAATTTTAAATTTTGAATATTGAATTTTCAATATTTATGGTATTTAACCAAAACTTTATTCTACTTTCCTAAAACTTCCGTCCAAACTTTTGTCCCCCCGTCTGCTTCAATAAACATGCGTGCTTTGAGTGCCACGCACTTTCCTATGTGCCTTATATATACGAGTACATACATATGTATGTATG
The DNA here is from genome assembly GCF_016617805.1 of Bactrocera tryoni. Lineage (NCBI taxonomy): Eukaryota > Metazoa > Arthropoda > Insecta > Diptera > Tephritidae > Bactrocera > Bactrocera tryoni. The sequence goes on along the minus strand of NC_052502.1, from coordinate 13,236,798 downwards.
TATTTTCGAATATCCTTCGCACACAACAATATCTCGTACTTGCCACAAACAGGTTTTTAACTGATATCCTGTCTGTAATGCGCGTATCCTTTGTTGCGCCACCGCTCACCTCGCGACTTGCCTCGCCTGTCGTCGGCCGTCCAGGCGCAGTTCGCGCAAAAGCGAGTATTTCTGCTTTTTTCCACAGAATTTTCATTTGCATTTACCGTAACGACAGCGACCACCCCGTCCGGTAGCTGCCACTTGCCACATATGCGTACGCACAATCGCAAACAAACAAACACATACATATATGCATATATTGCACTACTGCTCACATGCCACACATGCGTCATGTCGGAAACTTCCCAAACAGGTTTTTGTGTTTAGTTTCGAAGTGTGTGTTTTTAACCCTTTTTCTCCGACTTTTTTGAAAATCACTTAAATTACACTAAAAAATCTCGAAACAGTTACAATACGCCAACAACAAAAACAACAGCACAGTTGCACAGTGTATGAAACAAAAGCCGGCAAATTGTTTCGGCTGTGCTGGGACACGCAGCCAACACCACTGCCGCTGCCCCGCGCGCTTCGGTCGCTATGTGGCAGCAATGGCTGGCCGTCAGCCGGACGCACGGTGGCTGTCGGAAGAGTTGGCAGTTCGCAAGAGTTTGAAGTTGTGCGGCACTGCATGGCAAACGGTTGGCAGTCTGCCACCTACATAACGGCATAACGGTGTTGTGCGTAGCCAGCACGTCGCTTCCCTCCACACACTTGCAACACACATGTGGATGCGTTTCGTTGCGTTGCGTTGCACGTTAATTGCTATGTCAGCTCGTGCAGGGGCAAGCAAACGCACATCTGAACATACATGCATATACCTTCATGTATATAAATGTGTGTGTATGTATGCCAACTGGCTGTCTGCCAGTTCAGACAGGCCATCAGCGCGGCAAGCGGTGCGGTGGTGCGGTGTTTTTTACGCGTAACTCTGCTTTTTCTAATCATTAACACAATTGTGAGTTGATGTAGAAATTACTTTAAATTAGAAATGTCCGTCACACGCATGGCCTCGCACTTTGTTGTGCTTCCCTTTGCTTGGCGCTGTTGGATAAGCGCTGAAGCCGGCAAGTGTGAATGCTCGTTAAAGGCTATTGAAGCTAGAAAACAGGATAGCTGGTTATGTAATCACAGGTATACATACATATATATGTGTATGTTTATATACATATGTACATACATATGTGTATGATTGTTTGTATTGATAAGTAAAATATCGAATAAAAGTTGTATTTTGCTTATGTGGTAACCTGGTATTGGTTTTTCAATAACACAGGGGCATAATTTGCTTAAATTCTTGATGAAAAAAATTAAAAAAATTTTTGAAATTATGACTTTAATAAAATTATGCTGGAAAAGGTTAATAAAAAGTATATACACAAAATTCAAAAAAAAAATTTAAAGAATATATTGAAAACTAAAATCTCATATTAAAAAATAAATTCTTTTTAAAAAAGTTTTAAAAAATATTTTAAAAATTTAAAAATAGTTTTAAAAAATTAAACAAATTGTAAAAAATTTGATAGAAAAAGTAAAGGAGATAAGTGTAATTTTAGATTTGAAATTATAACTTTAATAAAAGTAAAAAAATGCAATAAATAAATTATGAAAAACAAATATTAAAGAATTAAAAGTGCATTAAATAATTTTTTTTTAATACATTAATAATTATACTTTAAATAGTAAAAAAATTCAATAAAAAAATTAAAAATCTTTTATTTGAAAAATAAAAGCAAACACTACTGTATTAAAATAGTAAAAATATATTAAAAAATAAATTTAAAAACAAATTTAAAAAAAAAATTTACAAAAAATATCAAAAATATAAAAAAAAGATACGAAAAAAAGATTTTAATAAAAAAAATTAAAAAAATAAAAAACAAATTTAAAAATAAAAGGAGTTCAAACAAAAATATTTAAAAAAATGGTCAAAAATATAAAAAAGTAATAAAAAAATATGAAAATCAAGACGAAACTCAGAAATAAATTTTAAAGTTGAAATAAAAATTCAATAAGAAATTAAAAAAAAAAGTATTTAAAAAAATATTTTAAAAAAATTATAAAAAATGAAAAACAATGATCACAAATGTGAAATGAAAATACAAAGAGTACAAAAAAATAAGAAACAATAAAGAAAAATTTAAATAAATAAAAAATAAATTTAAAAATAAAATAGTTTTATGAAAAACAGATATTGTTAAAAAAATGTAATAAAAAATTAAGCAAATACTAAGAAGCTCAAAACAAAACTCAGAATTAAATTATACTTTCAAAAGTTAAGAAAAAAATTAAAAACAAATATTTGAAAAATAAAAAAAATATATATTTTAAAAAAGTCTAAGAAAAATATTAAAAAAAAAATCACCAAAAAATGTGTAATGCAAAATGAATAAGAAAAGGAAAAAAAGAACAATTAAAAGAATGAAAAAAATGTATCAAAAATATTTCAAAAAAATTTTAATTGAAAAATAAAGAAAATTGTAAGCAAGTCAAAACGAAACTCAAAATTTTCATGAAAAAAATATTTTGTCATGTATGTTAAAATCAGTAATTTAAGCCAGATTTAATACTTTAAGTGAGTAATAAAGCTTTTATATAAAGATTTGTGCTATTATTTATTTTTTGGAATACAAATAAAAATTTTGAAATATGAGATTCGAAAAGAGCTACAAAATATTAAGGCTCATATGGGCAAGTCTATGTACTTTGCATTTAAAAATCAATTTTTTTTAATTGAGCACTGGATATAATTTTTTAAGTAATCTCATAAAAGGTTGTGCTGTTATTAAAAAACATTTTACTTTTGAAATTTGGTTGTTGGTTTTGAGCATTAAATTTTGAAAAAAAAAAATTTTTTGGCTGTTTAGCTTGTATTAATTTAGGTCATGCATGATTTTCTTAAAATCTGTAGAGATTCACATATAATATTCCCTTTCAAATTTAATAATTTTGTTATTTACTTTTTATTTTTTCAACGTCTCATTGATTTTTTCTCATTTTCAAAAATTCAGTTTTATAAAAGAATAGTTTTATTTCACTTCATAGCAAGTGGTCAAGTTGGCGTGGGCGTATGCGCAACTAGTGCAATGCGAGTCGCCGTTAGTGGTTACCATACTGTTATGGGTCGCGCCATAATTTTCGGTACAAATTATGTTTTTCTTTTCTTATGTGTTATTTTCTTTATAGCATAATTGTTTTTAAATTTTTTTGTTTTTTGTTTTTGCATTATATGTATTGTGATTCGTGCCAATGTACTTTCATGCAATAAAAGGTATTGATACCGATTATACTTCCAATATAACGTATGCTTCAGTCTAAGTGGTACAAATGTGACATATTCAGGGTGTACGAGGACAGTTTGGACAGTTCAATAGCACAGTGATTATTTGTAATTTTTAATTATTTATTTTTAAATTTCTTTGTGATCATTTTGACTGCGAAATTGCACTGAGCTATTTCAGAAAAATATTTATATGTGTGCGTGGCAATGAAATTATATGAATTTCTCGGCTTAATCATAATTTTTTTAGAAGCAAGTGGGTGTTAAGTGATTGATTGGATTTCTCTTGAAAAGCTGATACTCTCATGTACTCAGAGAGCGTCACACAACAAATTAATTGCCTTTATTTTGATTGCAGAGTTAGTCGTTAGAGAACTAAAGTGAATCGTTCCCACGTCACTCGGGTCTACGTAACCGGTACGGATCCGGATATTTGTCTGGCCAAGGACTATCAACTCAGCAGAATTCTGCCGCTACAACAGCAACAACAACAACAACAGAGCTAAAATGGCCATATAGTGTTTCTTGATAGCCTAAAAAATATTCACTTTTGCTGTATACATGTTCGTTTCACATGCTTTTGGACCGTGATAAAAGCTGCTTCGAAGCAAAAGGAGAATATTTTAACTAAAATAAATTGATTTTGTCGAAAAAACCATTTGTTCTGTTTTTTTAAGTCTTGTTTACTTTGGAATGCACCTTGTAAAGCCTAAACGCCATTGATTTTCGCTTTTTTTGTCATTCAGAAGTAGTCAATTTCATATAAACAGCTTCAACCTTATTATTATTTAATTTTTTGGCAACATAAAAAATATGACTAGATTAATTGTCCGATCTCCTATTCGAAAATCAGTCACATAACCCTTGCTAATATAATAAAAAATCTGTAAATTTTTATTATTTGAAAAAATATGCTCATAAATCATAGTTTCATGAAATTTATTAATTATATTTTACAATTAAACAGATTTTAAATGTATTGAAATTTACATAAAGAAAAATAAAAACAAAGAAATAAATTAAATTAAAATAAAACTCGTTGCCTAATGTTATCAAAATTATTTCTGGCCAATCGTACTCATACACTTACTCCACACTGTATGTGCTGAAAAATAATTGCGCTCATTTCGATATATGTATATGAGCATATATTTTGGCTGCTAAAGCATTGCATGCATGTATGTGCTACATAACGGTATATATGTATATGAAGTTTCCGCTTTATACAAGCATACATAGGAACAAAACACACACATGAGCATATATTATGTGTTGTATTTACATATATATGTACATATATATGTAGCATGTTTATCCATTCAAATAGCCGCTCATATTGCTAAGCGTATGAGCAACATATTCAATGCATTTTGCAATCGCTTCATTGCTGTTCACATTTGCCACCGTTATAGTACGTTAGTTTGCAGCGCATTGTTGTTGTATTACTGGCTGCGCTCTAGTGCTATCAACGCTGGCGTTTATGTTAATGAGCGTACGTTTATTAATGCGTCAATACATATGCATGAATATAGCCATCTCACTTGGCTACATTTGTATATGTGTAAGTATGCATGGGTGTGTGTGCGTTGCAACTACAAAAAGTGCCGTTATATATGGTATATGCATATATTTAGTAGTTGAGTGGAGGTGTATATATGTAAATATATGTGCATATGTATATATATACATATTTATATATGTGTGTGTGTCTGGAGGTTGGCCCATCCCACTGCTAGCATTTTCCAGCAACTATTTGCATCCCTATACATGTGTGTGTGTGTATTTATGTGTGTGCGCTTGCTGAAACTAGTTTCTATTGCTCAAACAACCACCGCAGCCGCTCATTAATACTCACATATATGTTTGTATGTGGTTGTGTTGTTGCTATTGTTCCTTTAGCTGTTAATGTTGTGAAATTTATGTGTTTTTGTATCGAAATAAACCTGATTTTATACTCAAATGAGTGAAATGTGAAAGCCACACAAAAATAGATGCTACTGTATACATACATATACACACATACATATGCATATGTGTACATATGTAAGACTTAAAAGTTGTTTGAAGCCGCTGCTGACGGCTGAGCATTGAATATATATATATATATATATACACTTATACAAATATGTATGTATGATAACAGCAGCATGTGTGTATGTGTGTTGCTTTGATCTATTACACATATGTACATATGTATATATTTGTACATATAATTACATATGCTGACATCATCTGTCGGGAAGGGGTTATTATCATCCTTTTTTGTTTTGTTTCGCTTTGACCGGCGCGCCGCAGCAGCGGAATTGTTGTATTTCCGCCTTTTATTTCATTTATTTTAAATTTATTTCACATTCATTTATTTGCATGAATGACCAACGCAACGAATGACCGCGCGGCTGGCTGATTACGCCTCATGCCACATGCAACATCTCCTTTGTGTGTTTTGCTTGCGCTCAGCGCGCGACTTTAATGATAATGAAATGAGGCGCGCACAGATTTGTGTTTGTTGTTGTTGTTAATTTTTAACCCCATTTCACCGTTACTTGACCAATTCATATATGGTTGCATTAAGTCTACAACTATGTAGCGCGTTGCATGCCAGTAAAGGCACTGAAGGCGCTGCGGTCAGGTTAGACGTTGTGTGCGGCGGAAGTGTTCAAGTTGTTGTACAACATGTCCTTGGTGTTGAGGACGCGTATATTGTGCGTTATTATTTTATACATACGCGAACGGTATATAGAACGGTCGCAAAGTTAAAGCGCAAAATATTAGATAAAGTTTAGAAGCGCGCAAAATTAAAACTAGTGCGCGTTACATAGCGCCGTGCCGCCAGCAAACGCGCTAACTTCTTACAATTCGTTTACTATATATAACATACAGCAGTAAGTAGCATAACGTTGCGCGCTATTAAGACGACCTACCAACGCGCCGCAATGTGGGTGACAGCATGTATATGGTTACGCTTCCGTTTCCGGCTCCATAACAAATAAAATACTAACTCAAGTGCGCTCAACGCTGCTCACACAGCAGCGCCAGCAACTGAGCAAGCCAAAGTGAGAGCTTAAATGAGCGCGCGCTTGTGTCCGCAAAGAACGCTCACATCAGCTTAGCTTGTGTCTGCAAGCAGCGCTCATATGAGCTTGTGCAGCGCTTGAGTAGCGCGTAACCCTTTCGTCACTTTGCAGACCTGCCGCTTGGCCCACGCACACAATGGACTCAAGCAGCAGAGAAAAGGACTCAAGCGCGCTGCTGACGCGGGCAGCAACAGCCAGCGCCACAACTCTCTGTTGCGCGCGCGTGCAACTCAGCGCCACAAACGCACAACATCACATGTATGTGTGTGCTTGTGTGCGCACATATGTACGCCTTCACTTAATAATGCGTTGCTGGCGGAAAATGAGGCGGAATTTTGTAAATTTTCAACTCAAAATTGTGTTGCCGTCGTGCGCTTATCACTATTTGCATTTCTGCCGTGCCACAGCAGTGTAGCCAGTCGACTATATTTCGTATTGCTAAATAGCGCTACAACGCGTTACGCGCGCCAACACGTTAACAGTATCAAATTAGTAGCAGTTCACAAAACATACGCTATGCAACGCTCTCCTCTAAACAACCGGAACTTGTGAACACCAACGCCAACACCGCAACTCAACGCCCAAAAATATCACGAAAATTTGCATACAACTCATTCCTTGTTGTTGTGGTTGTGTGTTGTTGTTGCCTGCAACGCCAACACCAACGCATCATTGCATTTGCAGCAGTGTTGCGGGCAGTGCATGACGTCGCGCGCGCCACACTCGTAACGCCACTCGTGCGGCCGGTAGTAGTTTTTGTCGCCGTCGTTGCTGGTGTTGCCATTAACGTGTTACCGTTTACCGTTTGCCGTTGGCGCTGTCTCGTTGTCGTCGTCGTCGTGGCATATGTCACTCGGTATTTTGACCACCAACTTGGCGGCCGCATTTCCGGCTCACAAATTTGCGTAATTTAAAGTTGCACTTTGCATCGCATCGAAAACAGCATCGTACGCGCGTTCCGCGGCATTAAAATCGCACCTTTGCAAAGTGCGTCTCGCTTTTCTCACGCGTGACCGCCGTTAATGCGTGTGCACTTTTGTTGACCAACTGACCAAAAGCGACCAGGTGGCAAGTGTAAAATTACAGGTTGCAAGTGGCAGATTTTTGTTGGTGGTGTCGCCGCGCTCTTGCATGCCATTTAGATTGTGGCAAATTCGCGTTTTCAAGTGCAGTGTAACCAGAATCAGTTCGACTGAAATTCGAGTGAAAATTTAATCGTGAATTTGTGCGTGGGAATTCTATAACAGTTTTGTGGCATAATTGTGAATAAAAAAAAAATAAGTACAAAATTACTTGTCGAAAATCTACTTTTGTTGTTGTTGGCGTGAGTTTGTAAAGTGTTGTGTAAAGGTGAAAAATTAGTCAACTTTCTATTTGCCGATGATGCTGAAATAAATATTTCTTCACAATATCCACATAAAAGCAGCCAGCCGAATTTAGTAAGCTCATAAAAAGTGTTTATCACAAATGTAAGTTCCAAGCAATGCTTTCTGACATAATTATTTCGCGCATATATTTGTGTTTGTCTAACAAGAAATGATCGACATATTTTCAAAATCCTTAAAATATTTCTATAATAATATAATATAATATATCGTATAATATCCTCCAGACAATTAAAAACTCTTCGATGCGCCTAACAGAAAATCTTTTCAAATTCGTCTTATAAAAAGTACGTGTACCACTTTAGTTTGGCAGGCAAAGCACTAGCTTAAGATTTTCTTTTTAGAAGTAAATATAAAATTATTGGATCCGCAAATGTGATCGAAGAGCAAATAAGTTTCTGTTCTAGTTTCTGTTTCTGTTTTTGATCTATATCCGGTACTAATAGAGCTCCCTTAGACACTGTGAAGAAATTTTTCTTCCTTTCTTTGAAGTACTAAATTATCGAATCTGCTACAACTATATACATAGTAAGGAAAGCAATATACTGATTTCAGCTTTTATTCACTCCATTTTATTAAACTATACGCAAATAATATTATAGCTCTTAAACCATTTGTGGATTGCCTTTTCCGAGTAAGAAAACTACTCGACATGTATAGATTTTTTTACAAATTTGGTTCAAAACTTATAAAAGCCTTTTTTAGAACAGAGATTTCGGCGATTTCGACCTCATATCTTCTCGTAGTTTTGTCAAAATAACAAGTGTGAAAAGAAAAATATCTAATGGCTACCTAAAAAACTGCTTTCAAAATATCTGTGCACCTTTTGACGCCGCCAAAATTGAGTGAGTAAAAAACTACCTGAATGAAAAAGGTTTCAATGCTACAAATCTAAACCTAAAAATATTTAAGGAAAGCCTTTTTGAAAGCATTATTTTAAAACCAGTATCTAAATGCGACAGAGTGACTCACCATGCCGCAAGACTTATAGAAGAATTTTTGCATTACAAATGTCGGACACTTTTCATATCATCGCTTATATAACGCTTAGATATAAAGCGTTTTGAGCCCATTAAACATATTTCAACTTCAAGCAATGATTTTTCGTCCTTCCATAAGTGTGAATATTGCAAAAAAAAACGAAGGAGGATGAATTTCTAAGGGGCTACATAGGTTTTCTCGGGTAAAAGGCAGCCTTCTTTCAAGAATTTTTTCTCATATAAAAATTAAATATTCTTTAAGAATTTTTTATTTTGTACAAACATACACTATCAACAAAGAAATTCTGAAATTTTTAGGAAAAAAGTATTTTAAACTTGGCCTCTGCGACGCCATTTCCGGTGACCCCTCGGAAAAAGATGCGCCCGCGTTGGCAGGTTAATTTCTTACAGGATCAGTTAAAGTGAAAAAATACATGTTTTAGTCAAATCCTTAACTTAGGACTTGGACGAAAGAAAAAAAAACTGAAAATCGGATTTTTGGTAGACATTTATACAAAAAAAAATGAAAATTTCTGTGCAAATTTTGCGACATTTTTTTTTCAAAAAAAAAAACCAAAGTAACCGCTTAAAATAACTAATATGATTTTTTCGTTATGCTGTTTTTGATAAAATTCTTCTAAATGCCAAACCTAAGTCTAACAGAGAGATTCACACTGCTACTATTTTTAGGTAGGTAGGCTAAACAACGCACCGAGACGCTCAGGGAATCATTGTGAAACCACCAGGAATTAGGCTACTCACGTTATTTTATATCCTTATTGAACCAATCTGTTCTTCTGAACAACAACAATACAAAAGTTATAATTTGTTTTTTTAATAATTTTCGTTTTAAAAATTCACGACAAATTTTATTTCTTGTTTAATACTTAAATATCTTGATCCTGTTGAACATATGTATGTCTGTGTCGAAATTTTAATTTTCTATGAAAATGAGCATTTTTTTATTCGTGCGACTTCACAAATTGGCATAACTTCTGCGGCAATATTTTAGTGTATTTTAAGAAACCAAACGTCGAAATCAAAGTGCCCTGAGATAAATAAATAAAAATTATCGATAAATGAAAAATGATTTTAATAATTTCATTTTTGCTTGAGAATATTTAATTAATTTTGAACTTTGGGGTAAAACTGCAATCCTTATAATTTCTACTCGTATTTAGTGGCTCTCTCTCTTAGTCTTTGGTGAAACTGATCTGGTAGCTATTTTGTATCATTTAAACTTTATTGGCGTGAGTGAAAAATTCAAGAAAAGAATTCAAGAAGTCATTCGAAGTTGGTAAAATAACTAATTCGTGGTTGGCCTCGGATCCTTAGAACAAACGTGTTAAAATTGAGTGAACTATGACTTGTTGCATATTTACTGCAATTTTATTACGACAAATTCGCAACTTTTGCACATTTTTTTCCTAAGTTTGTCCAGTGATATTGCCTACTTTTCACAACTCAGTTACTCATAACAATTGTTTCGGAAAATGTGTAAATGTGTAAACCATTGGCTTATTTAGACTATAAAATAAAAGTATAAAATAAATCAACGTATGTACTAAGAACGACGAAGCGATTGCCTTTTAATCCACCTACTAGTCATGAAAATGTAGTGAATATTTTTTCAAAGACTTCTAAAAAATAAGAAGTGACATTCCCTCTATTTTTATTTCTGTAAAACATTCCATTTCTATTTGATGTCTCTATTTCTCTAAAACAGTCATTCGTGAACGCCTTGGCATATATTAAATATTTGCCTTCGCTAGCATAACAGCTGAGCGCCAAGTTGTAGGCTTCATTTTTGATGTCAAATGTGAAAAGCACTTAATACAGAGCGGCGGCTTTGAAAAGTAATAATTTTCGGAAAAAGTTTTGCTAAACATACTTATTTCAATGCAGTTTCTTCTGGATAGTACAATGTTGCTGAGTATCTGTGTAAATAAGTTTGGTGAAAATGATTGGCTTTTAATATAATAAGAATATCATCGTCGCGACATAAACAAGTTTTTTTTTTACTTAAGAGAAAAAAAGCATAAATCATTTGTAGCAGAAAAGAGCATATTAAAAAAAAAGTATTAGCTTTTATTAAAAATATTTATGGGGTTTAGGTCATCGTACTTTATGTTTAAACCAGATGCTAAGGCTACCAGAGGCACCTAGATTAAAAAAATTGCTTTTCTATTTGTTGTAACGCTATTTCAAATAATATTAAACAATTTTGGGTTCATAAAAATAACTGTAAGTGTCATTTCAGAAACTTGAAAACAATTTTTGTTATTTACAAAGAGCAAGCTGTTAAGAACTGTATTGGCTATTGACTACGAATGAAAGGAGCTAACTAAAAGAAGTTTCGCAATGAAAATTTTCTATTAAACAAAAAAATTGCTGTTAATATATGTAGTTGTATGTGAGGGAATGGATGATGCCCAATGTAAACATTTGAAAAAAATGCAACAAAATTGCCATGTTCTGCTGAGCTTTCGATACGCTCGCAGCACCCATAGAGACCTGAAACTTGCATATTTTTGCAATTGTTCGCGGTTTTATTCAGATGGATGTTATATATAAAGAAATATATAAAAACAAAGCCAATTTGGGTGCTGTGAAAGACATTTATATTATCGCTACAAATTTTTTTAAAGAAATGTTTAAAATTTTCAATTAAATAAATAAAGAATTATAACAGCATTGTTTACGAGCTAACGCGAGTAGTGTTAATTCTTGTTTTGTGAAACAGTACAATTTTTAAAAGCACAATGGTATTTTATATTAATATATTTGAAAATATTCTGTGAAATTTTCATGAAGAAATGTTGAAAAATCCAGAAATTACCACAATTCCTTTGGGGCGTCTCGGAAAATAGTTCAATGGCGAAGGGGTCAGTTTGAAGGGGAAAGACGCGATTTTTTGAAAAAAAAACCTAATTTATTGTTGTAAAATGAAAAGTATTTTGAAGATGTTAACAGAACTCGCCAACGATAGCTGGTAAATAATCAAATGGCTAAAGAGCTGAAAATTTCGCAAAGTTCAATGCAACGACTGTTGAAAAATGAGCTAAAGGTCAAGCCTTACAAGTTCCAAAAAGGACACAATCTTACACCGCAGCAAAAAAAAGTTAGACTCGAAAGAGCGAAGGAGTTGTTACACTTGCACGAACGTTTCGAATTTCCGAACATTGTGTTTTCTGATGAGAAGAATTTCCCTATTGAGCAATTCATAAACTCTCAAAATGACCGTGTTTACTTGACCGAACGCACGTACGAGAATTTAAGCCTACGAATGGCCACCCGAAGTAATTTCCCATCGCAAGTTATGGTATGGGCTGCCGTGACCGCTGATGGGCGCTCTCCAGTCGTTTTCATCGAGCCTGGTGTCAAAGTAAATGCGACTTATTATCGTGAAAATATTTTGGAAGGTGCTTTAGAGCCGTGGGCACGTAAACACTTCGGCCGGAAAGAATGGACGTTCCAACAAGACTCGGCGGCGTCACATAAAGCGAGAATTAACCAAGAGTGGTTAAAAAATCATGTTCCACGCTTCATTTCGTCGACACAATGGCTTTCGAATTCACCAGACGCAAATCCGATGGACTTTTCCATCTGGTCCACTTTAGAGAGCAAGGTGCGTACTAAAAAATACACCAGTATGGATGCGCTCAAGAAAGCGATTGTACGTGAATGGGCCAAAATACCACAAGCTCACATTCGTGCAGCATGCAACTCGTTTTTTGACCGTTTGAGGGCCATAGTCAAGGCAAAAGGTGGCCATATCGAGCAAAAGTGAATTGTACTTTAAAATGTACTTTTAAATAAAGTGAATGGATTCTAAATTTTTGATTATTTTCATACTATTTTGTCATTGGAATCAATAAAAATATTATCAAACTAAAAAATTATAGTCGTTTGAATAGGTAACACTTCGAGTGGGTAACCCTGTAATAAAACATCTTTGTGGTATAGTATTACCGAATTAAAAAATTTTTTTAACAAAAAATTAATATATTTTTTAACAAAAAATATTTCATACTTTACGTATGTTTTCTGCAATTTATAATAACACAAGAAATGTCTTTTATATTAGGAATTGTAAATAAAACGCAAAATATTTAATTATTCATCAACATTTTCTCGCCTTCAAAGTAATCCCCACAACACGTAATATATGTATTTATGCCAACGATTTTTCCAGTCCTCGAAACACTTTTGTAAGCACTTTTTTGTCATCGCCTTCAGCTCCTTCCACGCATTTTGTTTTATCTCTTCGATCAACTGAAAATCGAGTTCCACGGAGCGGCAATTTTAGTTTGTAGAAAAAGAAAAAAATCACACGGAGCCAAATCTGATGAATACGGTGGTTGATCGACGATATCCATCGCGTTGTTGGCTTTAAATTTGGTCATAATCGTGACTTGATGCGCTGGTGCATTATCATCGTGTAAAGTCCATAAATTGTTCTTTCACGATTCCGATCGTTTTCGACGGTTGTTCTCACGCAAAAGCCTCAATACGGCTAAATAGAGCTATTTATTGACCGTCTGTCCTTCCGGAACAAATTCATGGTGCACCAAGTCACGAATATCGAACAAAACAATGAGCGTCCCTTTGATTTTTGAGTGGCTTTGTCGTGTTCTTTTTTTTTGGTTTCGACTCGTTTTTTGTCTCCATTCTGTTGATTGTTGACTTGTTTGCATGTCAAACTCATAAACCCATGCTTTATCAGCAGTTATAATGCTTTCCATGTGGGATCGGAGCTCGCACGATGAAACATGTTCAAAGAGACATGCTTTCTTTCACTCTTTAAAAAAAAAAAAAAATCAGCTTTATCTGAATGAGTTGAGCAAGAACGCGTTTCATACACGAAATATCCACTAAAGTCATTTAGATGGAGCAGGAGATGTCGAGCTCTCTTGCCATCTCACTAACACTTGTCTTACGATGTTAAAGTACCATTTCCTTCACTTTTATAATATTTTCATCAGTTGAAGAGGCCGTCCAGAACGAGGCATGTCTTCAACGATCTGCCAACCATCTGTGAAGGCTTTGTACCACTCGTAGGCTTGTGCTTTTGATAAAACTGAATCACTCTAAGCCTTTTCCAATATTTACAAGCAATCCGCTCATGAAATTTTGTTAGAAATACAAAATTTTTGACAAATTCTTTGTTCGATATTTTTATCCATTGTAAAAATCGCAACGCGTTACTGAGGTGTATCGAATTAAGCAGCGGCTGTAGACAAATTGTTGACAGATTGCGCTCATATTTGGCATATTAATTAAGGAGAGTCCTACCAACTTAGCAAGTACATTTTTTTGAAGCTGTAGCCGGGGAACTTAAATTATAATTTCAGGGTCCTTTATTTGACACAATATATATATCTATATTTAGATCACCATGATATGATGAGTCGTTTTGGTCATATCCATACGTGAATTTGTGCCTTAGTTTTTGAGATATCGATCAGAAATTTTGCATATGTTCCTTTCACCTCAAGAAGCACTCGATGTGCTGGAATGGCCGATTTTGTACTACTCTACCATATAGCTGTCATACAAACTGGTCGATAAAACTCAAGTCCTTTTGAAGAAAACTGTTATATTTGACTAGATATCGTTGTGAAATTCAGTATGGATTATTATCTAAGACAACCGTAAAATTTCCGAAGAAATCATTTAGATCAAACTAATATATCACACATCCGCTATACAAACTGTTCGCACAAAATTCAGTTCTTGTATTTATAAGCGAACTCATAACTTCGGTGCCGCGAAAGGAAACCTGTGTCATTGTTTTGCATTTATAAATAATTGTAAATTACATCTTTAATATATGTATATTATGTAACAATTGTAACAAATATGTTACGAATGCCAGAATATTTATGGAATTATATTTTTACACCGTAAGTTTTTGTGAATTTTATTTTTATTTACGCATTTTTATCTTCATTGCAATATTTACACAGCCACACAGCGCTTGCATACACTAAGTGCCACAAAAGTGTATTTTATTTGCTTGTTGCAACAATTAATGGCGAGTAAAATTCTTACATGAAATCGAAATAATAACAATAAATTGAAATTAAAACAAAATCGCAACGAAAACGCACCGAAATAGAGGAAAAAAGCCGAAGCGAAGGCAATTGTGAAAAAGTGAAACCTTGAAAATTGAAAAATTGCTGGCGCACCGCACTTATTTACCGCAAGTTTCACCGCGAAATTGATCATTCAATGGCTTACCGAGGGCAAATATCGGCAAGCAACTCGATAAAAAGCGCACTTCAACACAAGCGCAGCCAACGCGAACGCACACCAACACAAACATGTACTTGCAGCTCTAAGTGTGTGCTTGTGGCATTTGTAGCTGCTTGTGTACGTGTGCGTGAGTCATAAAGTTGTACAAAAAGCAAAACAATAACAAAAAACATGGAGTCACTTAAAAAAACATAAAAAAATTGAATTTCATATTCAAGTACAACAACAAAAACAGCGGCGGCGAGTTAACACCAACAATTGCGGAAAAAACGCAGAAATTTACATGCAAAAACAAAAACAGAAACAAAACGAACTAACCGAAATGAAATCGAGAAAAAATGCACAAGTGTACAGCAGTAATTTGGCATTGCGAGCCGAGCACTCCCCCCGCCGCCGCCACCCACGCGCCACCAGCGCCGCCATCAATCGTCACGGTCTACCTGCCGCCGCTTGACTGGCCAGCGCAGTTACTTCGCTCACCGCCTGTATATATACATATATTAGTGTGTGTGTGTGTGTCTGCTTATGTGTGCGTTGTGTTGGCCGCAGAGTAGGCCAGTTGTTGGTGTAATTTTTGTTTTGAAGTGGTCAACCAACTGAGCGACCACAAACGAAACAAAAACAGAAAAACTGGCGAATGCATAAAAACACACACATACTACAACAACAAAAACAGCAACGTTGAATAAATAATGAAAGTAAAAAACAATGCCGTTGTTTACAACTTCGCCGCGGCAACAACAACAAAAGCAACGGCGATAACAAACAAAGCAACGAGATAATTATGAAATTGTCATGGAATATAGGTCGTGTGTGCCTGATGCGAGGGCAAAAGCGCCTAAAAGCATGCCACGCACTGTAAACAAAACGATTGTTATTCAATTAGATTTGTGAGTTGAGTTTTTTTTATTGCGCAGAGTGGCCAAAGGTAGACCACATACTGTGTTTTATTAAAAAAAAATAAAAATTTTGAAAAAATCTATATATCACGGCAAAATTATTTCTACAAATTTTGATTTCGAAAGAATTGAACAAAAAAAATTTCTTTCGTTTTTTTTTCAGTTTTATTGAGAGTGTTACACCCAAAACATGCAATTTAATGTCTCTTTAAAAATTTTGTTTTTAATTTTTTATTTTCATAAAAATATTTTTCCTTTAAATCGCTTAAAAATATTTTAAAAAAATTAACTAAATTCGTAACCAATAAGATGCATCAAAAAATTCCAATTTTGAAAATTATTTGTGAGGGATTGCCTAAAAGTGTGCCAAACAAAGTGAACATTTTATGTTAATTTATTTAATGCATGGATTTTCAGAGTTGTTCACAGTTGAATGCTCCAAAGTGGATTAGATAATACGATCAGTTATTTTTTTGTTCAAATAATTGAATGAATGAAATGAGAATTTCATACTCTAAGGAACGTTTCTTGAACTAACGAAATAAAAAATATTTTTCGAAAATTTTTGACAAATTTAAAAATAATGCTCATGGAATGTATTAGAAAAATATAAGTTTTGAAAATGCTTAATCGAAAGTTTGAACATTTTTCTCTGCAAGCGCCTAAAGTTATGCTTGTGTTAAGAAAACATCTTCTTTTATTTATTTTGTTCTTGAATTTTTGGTTTAATTCACACAGGGGCACTTAAAAGTCGAATACATTTTACAAAAACAGCATAAACAAACCGATTTTCAGTTATTTATTATTAAAATTATTTAAAAAAATTAAAACTATTAATTAAATTAAAATTATTTATTAAAAATTTATTACTAATTTTTTAGGCATATTTATATTTTGAATAAAAAAATACTAAGCTTCAACAGGTTTATTCCGAGATTTAAATTTTTCGCAGGAAGACGCCTAAAAGTATGCTAAGAATTTTGAAAAAATTATAATTTAACATTTTTTTAATTTACATCTTCGTTTGCAAGCTAGTTCTTAAAATTTTTTTAACTTAGCGGAAAATAATTTTATGATTTTTAAAAATAAAATTATTCATTTAAAACATATGATTATATAATTCATTTTATTTTACAGAAAAGTGTTGAAAAATATTCTTGAGAAGTTTAAACACAAATATCTGCTGATAATACCTTTAAAAGATCTGAGTTTTAAAAAGTCTGAGCCGTGTGCCTTCGATTTTTTGCTGTAAAGCACCTAAAAGTATGCTAAGAATTATTAAAAATTATATTATATGCATTTTTAGATTTACCGTTGCATTTGCAAAATTGCTGTAGAAATATTGTTAACTTGAAGGAAAATAATTTTTTGACTTTTAAAAACTAATTTTTGCATAAGAAAAACTTTTGCTTATTTCCATAAAAAATATTTTTTTTACAGCAAAATGTTAAGAAATATTCTTGAGAAGTTTAAATACAAATGTATGCTAATGTTGTTAAAAAATCTGAATTTTGAAAATTTTTAAACGTATGCTTTTGATTTTGCAGTAAAACGCCTAAAAGTATGCTGAGGTACATAGATTGCTTAATTAATTGTGAAAGTTATTAAATAATTTAATATTTATAATGCAAATTAATTAATGATTACAAAAATAAACTAGAAAAATGTTTGTTGATACGCCTAAAGGTATGCCAAACTCTTTGAAATAATAAAAACTTTACGCGGTATATTGTCAAAACAGTTTTTCTCAACCAAAATTTTTTAGGAAGTTCAAAATCATGGAAAAAGAAAACAAATTTGAAGTTCAATACTAAAATGTTTGCGTTGTGAACAAATTGCATAAATTTTGTTTAATAAAACTGTAAATTAAATTTCGTCAGGAAGGAAAATGCGTCTGAAAAAATCGAACTTAAAACATTTTATCGACGGTTTTTTTTATTGTTGTCAATGAAAATGTTAAGATTTTTTTTCAGGAGGCAATTCAAACCTAAAATATTTTTTCAAGGCTTATAAAAGTTTGTTATAGTTGTTTTTGTAAAATTTAGTTAAATCGAATATAAATATTTCTAAAAATTACATTTGGAAATACGATTTTGCAATGAATTATATTAGGACTTATTTGCATTGTATTGTTATAAATGCGTGTTGCCTAAAGGTATGCTTCTCTAAATATAAAAGCTTTACTTAGAGAATTTGTTAACACACACAATTGTGCTGTTTTTTTATTATTTCTACTGCGCCTCACGGTAAAGTTTAATATTTGTCTTTCTGCTGAAAATTCTAAAAAAAAATATATTTAAAAATTAATTGGTTTTGCAAAACTTTAAAATAATAATAAATGTTTAAATAATTTTACACATTTCTTTCCTCAAGCCCTTACTTAATCACCCACGCGCCACCTAAAATTATGCTCAAACAAATAATATCAATTGTGCTAGAAATTGTGTCACGCACCACGCGACACTGCCCTCTGCCGGCTAACCTTCAAACATCAACCTCCAAATATCAGCGATACCAAACAAGCCGCAAAAGTGGCTTTTATTTGTGGCCAACAAAATAGCGTGTCAGGGTGTTTGTGGCGATTTGTAAATCAGCGGTTTTACTTTGCTGCTGTTTTGACTGGCCAACACAAAACTGGAAAAAAATTACATAACCATATGACTTTTGCAAACAAAGAAAAAATTAAATTATTGAGCTATTTTGGAAAAGCGAAAAAAGAGAAAAATTGCTGCATGAATTAAAACAATTAATTAGTCACTAATTAATTGGCAACTCAATTCCATTATTTTTTTAGATTTTTGTCATCTCATTTCATTTGAATTCACATGCGTTGAATGATTTTGCGTTTTAATCATATTTAAACTAGGAATTTCTAACGAATCGATAACGGTATTAATTGATGTTGAATTATAGTGCCATTTTATATGTAAATATATGCAGACACATAAAGAAAAAGATGGGAATTTATTGACAAGCGTGGGTTTATGCAAATTTTAATCTAAGAATATTAGAATAAATAGCAGGGGCCCTCATTATACTGAAATTCTTAAATTAGGTAACTAGATGAGGTATTGTATGGGTTTGTGAGGCCACATAGTCTGCTAAAATTCGCGTCCACCGCAGGCCTTCTAAACGATGACTACTCTCCATGGACGACGTTACGGCACTCCTACTATTATCGCAAAGAATTAACATTGATCATTAGCCTACCAGACCGGCTTGAGTGCGTGGAGTAGTCATCTTCTAGCAGGCCTAAGTAACCTCAGAATAGATAATAGAGAGATGAAATATAATTTCCAATAGTAGAGAGTATCCACGCTTCATTATCTGCGTGAAGGGCAGCACTTATTATTTTCGAAAAATTTTCAAGAAAACTTCTAATTTTTTTTATTGCTTTTACTAAGGCGATAGATAAGCTTATGTAAAGTTGAATTCTATATCTGAAAAATTTCGGTTGCAAACATTTTTTTAGTGCAATAGAAAAGTCTCCTAAAATGTAAGAAAATAATGCAGATTTAAAGCAGACTTGATGAAAATTTGGATGAAATTTGCAGTCCGTTCCTGTTATGTGAACTCAACTGACGTAGGAACGAAACTGGAAAAATATTGTCGATCGGCTGACGATTTCCGGAAGAACATTTGACCAGCAACAGAAAGTATTTCGCAATGACTGGCGACTTTTATGAGTAAAACTGCGTCATCTATAGAACGAAACCCCAAATCAAATACCTGAAACTCCGTTGAATCACGAAAATGGAATTGTGACATTAAACATTACTTTTTCGAACAACACCTTACACTCAATGAAAATCGATGTCGATGGCTTTTGATTTAATGAATCAATCCGAAAATGAATAAAAAAGTTCTGGTTGCGGACCCAATGCATCTAGTCACGCTCTGCATAAGACTGTTGTGAAAAATAGGAACATTAACTGGGTACTTAGACCTACAGTTTTGAATTTTGACTTTTTTTGATGACCGTTTTTCTGATGTTTTACCATACGTAAAGCAAAATGTACGCTGGCAATTCTTGAAATTGAAATTTTTTTAAGAACAAAATGTTATAGCTATTCAATCTGCACAATGTTTTTCGGAGATTATAGCGTTACCTTAGGCAAATAATTCGAGCCGAATTTCGTGAAGCTGTTTTTTCATTAAACAATTTTCCTTAAAAGAAGTTGATTTGGATCCATCAGTTTGCACGGCAACTATATATTTAATTCCGCCGCTTTCGGCAGGTACAAAGGCCCAAATACTTGAGTAGAAAAGGCGTGTGCATAATATCACAACGATATCTCAAAGACTGAGGGTCTAGTTGACCTGCATATGTACAGACAGACAAACTTGCATTTAAAATTTCTCCATATTTCACATGCAGCCACTTTCAGGTAAGCGGGAGTAGCTCAATGAAATCTTTTCTTCACCTCAAATGTTTTTTTGATGTTTTGACTCTCATTTAAGCCCAAACATTCCCCATTTAATTGGTGCCTGGTGACTATGTTCGCCAATACAAAGTAAGAATATTGTTTTTTTATTTCGATTGCGTACAGAGGCAGCTCCTATGTTTCATATCAGTTTTTCTAGCAGTATCCAATCATAGTTATTTTTGCCATAAGGCATTTTCTCGGACTTCAATAAACCCCTTTTATACAATTGATGATTTCAAAAGCGTTCTGATTGTCCTGAATTACCTCAAAACTTCAAACCCATGCGCAGATAAGCTTCCTTAAACATGCACCTTTTGGTTGTGCTCAACATTCCTTAAACAAATGTTTTTCCTTTTCTTAGCTTAACATGACTCAATGAGTTGAAGAATATAAAATTTGACTGATCTGTGAATATTAAACTGCTCTAAACACGGTTTATAATGTTCTGCATTCAATGCTACTTTTTTCAATGTGTGTTTTTGAAAGTAGAGGTTTGATTACAGTACTGCTGCGTTTGATGCCAGATCGCTGATGTCTGCCCCGTATTGTATTTATATATATATCTAACCCTTTTTTAAGCAAATTTTCCGATCTCTCTTAGACTGAGGAGTGATTTCTTTTCGAAAAGGAAACTTGCCTCACTTTTAGATGTCACGTGGCTCCTCGCGCTTTCTGACTTCTCATATTTGGTTCCAGTACCTCGATAATGGCCAGACCTTCTCTTTAAAAATTTGTACGCCCTTAAATACTTTATAGTTTTTTAATAATTGGTCCATTTGGGACCTTCTGGATGCTTTGCTATACAGGTTCAAAACGTTTCTCATACTGAGACACATTAGAAAATCGGAAAAAAAAGGGTTCGCAAATCAAAACGTATTCATTTTGAAAATATAAAAATAGTTTTTCGCTAACTAATCGAACAAAAGAAAGACGTTATTTTTTGAATGCACTGCGTGTATATAATTTAAAGAGTTTCCGATGTTTGCTTTTGAATGTTTCAAACCTCATGATAATCTGAATGCACACTGTACAGAACAGAAATACAGAAAAAGCGCTTAATTTTGAATGAGGCCTTTAAGAGTACTAGGAAAGTTGGATGTATATTAAAATAACTGCAGCCAACTTTGCTTAAGCTATTTCTGTTTAGCTGGAATTTTTAAAAGTGAGCAGTCGAAAATGAAATAACCTTGCCTTTAGCCCATATCTCTTCCTCTTTCTTTTCTGAATGTAGATTAAGAGTTAAATTTTGAGTCAAAATGCAAAGCAAAGTCAATAGTGCCTTCAATGCGGCACTTCCTATGTCGGATAAGTTCAAACCCTAATGGAAATGGTAGGAGAAGTTTGACCATAAAGTAAGTTGGCAAATTACTTAAGATAAAAAAGCAATCGGATATATCAATTAAATTCCTCGGGTAAATGATATTTCAAAAAATATATTTTGCTAACTTGGCGTTACTGTGCTTAGGTACTAAGCCAAATATGAACGCAAACTGTAAACCAGTTTATTTACAGCGGCTGCTTAGGTCAGTACACCTCAGTAGTACGTTGCTATTTTTACAATGGATAAAAACATCGTAAAAAGAATTTATCTAAAATTTTGTATTTCTAACCAAATTTCGTGTGCGGAATAGTTGCGAATGTTAGAAATGGCTTACGGTGATTTAGTTTTATCAAAACACACAAGCTTACGATTGGTACAAAGCTTTTAAAGATGTTCGAAAGATCGTTGATGGCATCCCTCGTTCTCTACGACCTTCGGCCTCTTCGACTGATGAAAATATTAAAAAAGTTAAGGATATGGAAAATCGTCGAACAAATGTTAGAGAGATGGCAAGAGAGCTCGACTTCACTAGCGAGTTTGTTCGAATGAATGTAGTTGGTGGATATTTTGGGTTTAAAACGCGCTCTTGCCCAATTTGCCCCTATAAAGTTGAATTTTTTTTTAAAAAGAATACGATTGTGACCGAATTTAAAGCCAAAAATGCAATGAATGCCATCGATAACCACAATATTTACCAGATTTGAAGATAAAACAAAATTTGATGAATAAGCTGATGGCCATTCCAAAGAGTGTTTATTAAAAGTGTTTCGAGGACTGGAAAAATCGTTGGCATAAGTGTATTACATCTGGTGGGGATTACTTTGAAGGCGACAAAATAAATATTGATGGAAAATTAAATATTTTGCGTTTTCTTTACAATTTCCGTCTACTTTTTTGTAGTCAAGTTATTTGAGTAATTTAGTAGGCAAATACAGTACGCCAAAAGCGGTGTCTCTTAATTTTCAAACCATTTGCAAACTAAAATTTATATTAAACATTGAAAGAAGCGATTTCGATATTAAAAAAAATTGTTAAAAAATATATTAATGCAAGCTTCCTCTATTTATTGAATAAAAGGCCTGCACGTGCACCAAATAAATCTGGCAAATATGTTTTATAACCGAAAACTGTGATTTATTAGCGCGCTGTAAACGCGCCATTTTGTTTCTCTTTTATGTTTTTCGGTTTTCGTTTTTTGCTTAATGAGCGATCAGTGGATTTAAAGCGTATTAAATAATTTTATGACAACTCGACATCATATTTCAGCGCGCCACAAAATGCGGCATTAAAATGCAGCAATTTTTCAGCAACGAAAGCAGTGGTCAACGGCGCGCCCAGCCGCCGGACGCCGCCTCGCTTTATTCGAATGCGCAAAGCAAGAAGTTTTGTGAGCTTTTCGCGCGCGGCCGCCGCAGCGGTGCCATGTTGCAGAGCTTACGATAATTAAGTGCACATTTTTGCACAAATCCCGACATTAAATTGTCAATAATTAAAATTAACAGCCATTTATTTTGTGTGCATGAGTGTAGGTGAATATTTGTCGCTGAGTACATATGTGTGTGTATATATATATTTGTGCGTGAGTGTGCTTATGCATGCAAGTGCTTACGTGTGCTTGGGTAGAGCAAAATCCTGCGCATATTTTTGCAACGCGCCACTAATTAATAAACACAAAATGTCCACATGCCACGCCCCCCCAACCACAATAATGCGCGCTTTAAGTTTCAAGCAGCGCCGAGGCAATATTGTTTCATAAAATAAGTATAACAAATAACAAACAAAGACATTGATTATAAAGTGCCAGAGCATGAGTTAATTTTACACATTACACCGTTCATGTTGCATGCCACATACACTCAATGGTTTTTTATTTCTTTTCCGAGCGGGTGTGTGTGTGTGCGCTTGCAAGCGTGGGCGTTGATTGAGGTATGTCACATTATTTAATGCGCTTATAAAAGTGTTCTCCATTAAAAACAACAACAACAGCAACAACAATGCCAGCGCGGGCGCCAACAATATCATATCCGCAAAATATCACCTTCCGTGAACGCTTACGCGCCGCCAGCCAAACGCGCGCGCGTGTACATTGGCTGAGGGCGTTTTAATTTGGCATACTTTGCACTGTCGCGGACGGACACGCACTTATCCGCTCGGATGCGCAGATTGGCGCATCGACACGCAGACAATTAATAAGAATTACAAGTTGTTCACTAGCAGCCGCTAACCGCAGCAGCACCAGCAGCAGTAGCGCGCGCGCGCGCACACAAACACACTCACAGCACTTGTGTGTGCTCAGCGCGGATTGAAGCAGCTTAACTGCGAACAGATCTGATCAGCTCAGCATAACCGCCGTGCCGCCTACATACATTTGCGCTCGGCGCGCGGCGCGGCGCTGGCTGACGGCTGGCCGCCATTACGCCAATAACTTAATAAATCATCGCACATTCGTTGCAAGCAGCAATACTTGCGAAATTGTTGTCAATAACAGCAACAACAAAAATAGCAACTGCAATTGGTAAAGCATACGCGCGCACACAAGCAAACACAAGCGCGCACGCTGCCACCACAACACAAAGCCGCGAAAGCACAAACGCGCCGCGCACCGCTCGCTACGCGCCAACGCTTTGTTGCTGTCGCCACATACATATATACATTTATGTATGTGCATGTGTAGCGCCTCATCGTCGCCAGCAATCTGCGCTGTTTGGCTGGCTGTCGGTTGTCGGTTGCTGATTGGCACGCATGACAGGCACAGCCGGCCGAAGTCGCTTGGGTCGGTCAGCGCGTCCAAAATGCATAATTCAATACAAATCCGCAAATTCCTTTAATCCGACGATATTCATTAAAATGAGCCCTGGGAAACATGAAGTGGATTACGCGACACGTATACGCCCTGTTGGTTCGGCCGCGGTGGGCAATCATTGGGCAGGCAGCGGCAAGTTGCGCGCAGACACACGCGCGCACACACTCACATACAACTAAAAAGTAGTAATTACTCACACATGCTTGTAAGCGCGCTTGTTTGTGTGTGTGTGTGTGTGCCTGTAGAGTTACTTGTTCGCTGCACGGTAGCAACAGCAAGCGACCGCTTATTGTATTGACGTTGCTTGCTCTTGGCCGGCGTATGCGTGTCAATTAAATCCACTTAAAAAGCGCATTTACGTATGTCGCGCGCCGCGTTTGTGGCGAATGAGCCAGCGTTTACGGCAACGCGCGACCAGCTATGACGCGCTTTAATGGCCGCACTTGCTGAGTGGGTGTGTGTGTGTGTGTGTGTGCATGTGGGTTTGTTGGCATTACTGCATTAACAAGCGACCGATTGTTTGGTAGTTTATTAACACAAATGACCGCCGCCAGGTGGTGTCTTCTGTATATACATATACATATATATAAATATAAATATACGTATGTATCCAATACATTCATAAGTGTATATGTATGTATGTAAGTATGCATATTATATTATCTGAAAATAGCAGTTTGTTGCATGAAATATTTGCCACGCATGCATATTTTGCAACGAGACTTAATGCCAGCTTCCACAATACATACAATAACAACAGCAAAAGCCAACGGCAACGACATCGTTATTATATTTAAAACAACAACAAAGGGTGCCTTAAATTGTAATTATTATTACAATAACAGTAAAAATTATTATATAATTATAATAACGTACAATTTAGTTCCAATCTTTGTTTAAGGGGTTGCAATGGTTTTCTCGTGTAAAAAACAGCTTCTATACAACAATTTTTTCTCACATAAAAAGCAAACATTTTACTAGAATTTTCTATTGTTACAAACAGACACTTTTAGCAAAGAAATTCTGAAACTTTTGGGGGAAAAAAATATTTTAAATTCGGCCATTGCGACGCCATTTCTGGTGACCCCTCAGAAAAAGGATGCACCCGCGTTGGCAGGATAGTAGGGAGTCATCTAAAATGAAAAAAATACGTGTTTTAGTTAAAACCTAAACTTAAAACTTGGACGAAGAGTAAAAAAAATTGAAAAATGGAGTTTTGACAGACATTTTTACAAACAAAATGAAAATTTCAGTGAAACTAAAAAAAAAAAATCCTTCTTCTAAGTCTTTAAGTATTGTATCTCAAAGAACGGTAAAACTTCATGAAGATCGGTTGAGTAGTTCTCGAGAACACTTGCCAACCGACTATAAAAACACAGTTTCGAGAAAAACGTGTTTAAAGACGGCACATTTAACCTGGCTAACCACGACCGCACAAGTTCTCACGGCTGTAACTCCGAAATGATTACTCGGACCAACTTAAAAATTTAGAACAATATTCTAGAGGTGTTGTAGAATTTAATAGGACAATAAAATAAAATCGATTTTTTTACCACCCGTAAACTTATGTAACCCTTAATGTACTGAGCTCAAAAGTAACATCTCAATTTTGTTATGATATCTTTAAAAATGTATGATGTATAAATGTCTATTATAAGTACTTCCATGAGAGCACGACCCTCCCTACTTTTCCATAAGTTGAAAACCACATATGTTCCCCATTTCTATAAACGCTTGTTCCGACGCTTTACACTTAACTTAGATGTATAATGTAAACTCTCAGTGTTCTTGAATAAAACAGTTTTTTTAGCTGGATATCTGTTCGATTCTTCCTCTTTGCGAAAGCAGAGTTGCCACATACGAGCAATTTAACCCTTCGTAAACTAGTTCTATTAAAGGTCAAAAACATATGCTCGATAATCAAAAGATTTCATTTTTGTGCGCAATATTGGGAGCAGGGTTGCCTACTGTAACAGTCAAACTAACGCAATCAATAACACTTTTGTAATTGGTTCCTAAGAAATTTCGTACTCAAGTTTAATTTCCATCAAAAATACTTTTGAGGTGGGCTGAATGGATTTACAAAGTGCGTTCCAAAGTAAACAGGACTTAAAAAAAAACAGAACAAATGTTTTTTTCGGCAAAATCAATTAATTTTATTCGAAATAGTCTCCTTCTGCTTCAATACAGCTTTTTGCACGGTCCAAAGCATGTCGAGCGAGTGTTTTAGCTCGTTGGCCGGTACGGCCGCCAGTATGCCGGTGCAAGCCTTTTGAATAGCCTCTACGTCTGCATAATGCTCTCCTTTCAAGTGCAAATGCATTTTTCCGAAAAGAAAGAAGTCGCACGGTGCCATACCAGGTGAACACGGCGAGTAGTTAATTGTTACAATGTGATTTTTGATCAAATAATCGCCCTTCGAATGTTGGATTCTGAGCAATTTTTGATCGTCAGTCAATTTGTGCGGAACAAACCGTGCACATACCTTTCGTAAGTCCAAATGTTCGGTCAAAATGCGATAAATCGATGTTTTGGAGATGTTCAATTCCATTTCCATGAATTTCAATTATGATTTCGGCTGATTTTTGATGAATTCACGCACAGTTTCGATGGAATTTCCGGTGATCACGGATTTTGATTGGCCCACATATTGATCGTCATTTATGCCCTCACGACTACTTTGAAAACATTGAAACCACTCGTGCACTCTGCTACGAAATAGGCAATCATCGCCATAAACTTGTTTGATCAATTGAAACGTTTCGGTAAATGTTCTACCAATTTTAAAACAAAATTTAATGTTGGCTCTTTGTTCGAAGCTCATTTTCGCACCGATAACACAAACATACTGACACTTAAAATGCAATAACTTCACTTCTAATCGATGGAATGTCATAAATTCTCACTGGACAATTGATAAAGATGGCAGATTGTACTTTCTCGATTAAGTTCTGCAGCTAGAATGATTTCCTCCACCAGCAGAACGAAGAAGTCACACGTTAGGGAGTAGTCTTGTTTGAAACCTCTTTTGGTATCGAACGGCTCGGAGAAGTCCTTCCCGATCCTGACGGAGCTTTTGGTGTTGCTCAACGTCAGTTTACACAGCCGTATTAGTTTTGCGGGGATACCAAATTCAGACATCGCAGCATAAAGGCAGCTCCTTTTCGTGCTGTCGAAAGCATTGCTATTTTTATTCGGTGCATTTTTCACGTGGCGGGTCCTAAACCCAGCGCACAACCATTTTAAGGGGATGTTTCGCCTCTTCACTTTAGCTCACCTTCAAACGGATGTTTATAGGCTACCCAGAGGTTACCTGGTCAAAGACCGGAAGTCGTGAGCTGTTTGAAAAAAATTTAAAATGTAAAAGAATCGTTTCTGGCCACTCCCAACTGAATGGCAATCAGAGAACTTTCCTCACTTGAGTGAACTTCTACACATGACTCCATCCTCCTGATGCTGAAATAGGCCTCATCGCTTTAAAAGAAAACGTCAGATCTTCTAGGAAATTTTTAAGAGCCTATAGAGCGAAGCAATGTAGCTTGGGAACATCAAGTGGCTTCAGTTCTTGCACATGCTGTGTTTTGTACCCTTTCAATTTAAGATACCGACGTAAAAAGCGCCAAGTCGTTCCATACGTCAGTCCGAGTTACTGCGAACGGCACCGAATCGTCTCTCCACGGTTTTCGTGTAACCTATCAGCTGCGGCTGCTATATTCTCTTCACTACGTAATGGATGTGATCTATCCGATCGAATATTATCCAATAATGAATGCTGGGTCTGAAGATGCGTACTCGTGTTGCGTGCAGTACGCTTAGTTGGCCGATTATATTGATCATAAGTTGAGTGACGGGCGCGAAACATTATTTGCAGAACGTGAATTTTCCTAATAAAGTTGAACGATGTTCAGGCGTGAGCCTTACCATGTTAAAATAACATGACGGCTTGACACGGCTCACGCTTGAACTGTCAAAAAAGTCTATTAACAAGAGTACGACTACTTGGATCTCCCGTTATAAATTTTCTTATTTTAAAAGTGATTATACGTAACCGTTATTACTATCTTTAACACAAAGGAAATTCTCCTTTTTGTATTAACTTGGTAATTGTACTCAGATCTGTGAACCTTGTGCACCAAGTTCCTGAAAACTCTTTTCTCCATCTCATATTCAATCCGAGAAAGAACTCCACAATTCATTCGCCGGTCACCACATATGCTTATTACTCCTCTTACAACTGCTTATGGTCGCGCTGTATCTTGCAAATGTATGTATATACATATACTAAATATGTGGCAACGCCTGTGTGGCAAATGGCGCTGCATACTTCATGTATATATGTGGGTGTGTGCATAAACCGAGGACGAGCAGCGAAGCGGCGGAGATCTGGACGATTTTCACGTTACAGAAATTAATTCAATTTGTTGTGGTTGCATTAAGCGGCGTACAAGGTCAACGAGGAGCTTACAAAGTGGAAAATAAAGGAGATAAAAATGCAGGGAAAAGCGTTTGCTCAGGTTACGGCCTGCGAAACGCCTGCAAGTAGAGCGCCAACGATTATATTGCCATGTATGTAGGCTAAAGTATAAATTTCATTAAAAGCGGCGAGAATCAGCTGAAGAGACACAGATACGAGTAAGAGACATGGATGAAGAGTCTTACCACGATATGAGCAGCGCAAAAGCAAAAAATGCCCATTTAACACCTGCTCGTTTATTAAGTGTGGTCCGACTGATTAAAGGAATGGCTAACTGTTAATAAAGTACTGCAATATTTCGCGCTTTAACTCACTACTCTCTCCCCTCACCTCTCACCCACGAAATATCGTTTTCATAACGTCGCATGCATTAATCAAGTGACAAATTGAGTATTCTTGCAGTCGCTTCCACATGTCATTTGCTTGCAACACGGCGGTGCGTGCTGCAACACCAACTACTCACACACACACATACACACCAAAAAAAAGAAGCAAGCTATCACTGAATAAAAGTACAAAGAGGAGTGTGTGAAAGCGCCGAAGAGCAGCAGTTGGGGATAACCGAAAAAACGAGCACAAGTCCAACAAGGGAACAACAACGAGGCGGCAAGCTAACGGCCGACCACGAAGCCAGAAGATTGGTGGCCGCAATGTTGGCCTCAGAAATCAAAAAGGCCCACCGAAAAACAGCACAACAAAAGTAATGCGTGGCCGAGTGCCACAAGCCTATCAGCGGGGTCGCATCAGCACTACAACCGTTACTTCACTTCTTGTGTTGGTCGAGTTGCTGTTGTTGCGCTGCAAACCATCGCTGTGGCATGCACCGCAGTCGCCTTCCTTTTGTCCGTACTGCATTCCACGACGCGCGGGTTGCATTTATTTTACCTTCTTTTTCTCCGCCGTTTTGTCTCTTTTTTCCAATCAACGCGGCCCGATGCATGTGCGAATGGTGACGCAGTGAAATTGGCAAAAGGACACGCGCCGATTGAATTTTTATTTGCATTTCCGCGCGTGGAGGCCACGAGTGAGAGTAGGTTGTCGGGCGGTGAAGGCGAAAGGAAGTACACGTGGCGACACGCCAGCAACCGAAAAATCGATGAAGACGAAAATAACAATGAAAGATTGTCGGAATGCAGAGTTGGTGACGTGTGTCTACAAATATGCGTAATGTTTTTTCATGTGGTTTGCAATCTCCTTCTTTTATGTGGTTAGGTTGCTTTTTTACGCCTCCCTATTCTTCTGCTGAAATACTGAAGAAATCAATATTGTTCCTAACTACTGTACAAGTTCTGGGCCTCCTGCCAGAAAGATCTCAGACTACCTTATTCGAGTCCGCTTCGAGGCCCCTTTGTGGACCTATGGCTCCTGTATCAGCAGGATGCCAAGGTAACCCGATGTGAGCCTACTCGCGGTTACTGACGCCGCGTAATGGAAGTTCACCTGGGCAAATTCAACATCTGCAACCACAGGAACTAGTTCTCCCGGTCCTTAAGTTCCCCCATGAGCTCTTGGCTGTAGCACCCCCCTTTTACGCCGATCTCTTCCGTTGGGACTTCCTCTATAACCTCAGCAGTTGCAGCTTGCTACGCCGTTCTGGCGCCCGAGTGAGTAGCTTCCTCATCCACCTGCACTTTCTCATCCTTTCAACTCTCCTCAGTAGCTTTGGGCTTGCAGGATCTGATGACTACCGTGCTGAACCGGTAGTTCAGGCGGTAACCCTCTTTCTGGTTGATCTTATAGGAATCAGCGTACATACAGAGATTTTACCTCCATCCAGAATCCTCAACTTTGCTATATACTACTCTAGCCCAAGCCTGTTATGAGCCATCTTTTCGGCCTCCTCAGGAGTTCTTCTCTCCTGGAGGTGCCTCAGGTACCATTTAAGGCGTTCAGGAGCTAAACGTAAATAGCGTGAAGGCCAAGGACACCTTATGTTGTCATTATTTTTTAATAAACCGATGCTATTGACATTTCCGTCTGCAGTCTGTAGTGGTCGTTGTCTTGTGGAAATTGTTGTTGAAATTGGGTTTGTTGGTTTGGTGACTGTCACCGGTACTTCCCAATTCGGCTTAGTGTTGAAATATATTCATTAGTATACAGCCGAATTAACCTCCTGGCTGCAAATCTTTCAGTGGCACGGGAGTGGAATAACTTCCTGGATTAGAAGGTGGGAGCTCTTGGTCGCCGACCATATGCGGAATCTGACAACCGTTCTGAGTAGTGCGAAGCAACACCGTTCACATTAATTGAGAAGTGCCGAGTATGCCTTGCAACTTACGAAATGGTTCCTGCCATTCGCAGAGGTATGTATCGATAATAATCGATATCTATTGGATTTAATTTTTTCGAAAATACTCCAACGCTATTAGATTAGGATTTTTCGATTAAATTCAAAATTTATTAGTTGATTTTTTGAAAGCAATCGATGTTTCGAATTTTCCGATAATATTCGATATATTTCTACTCAAACTTTTTGAACTATCACAGTTATTCTTTAGTATGGAATGTTTGTATTATATAATAAATAATATCCATATTTATATGGGAATGTAATCGATTATCATTAGTTTTGAATGTTTCAATAATTATCGATATCTATTCGAATAAATGTTTTCAAAAATAATCGGTTTTACAATTTTTACAATTTTAACATTTTTCGATAATAATCGATAAATATTACCTGATTTTTTTATAACAATCGATTTAAATTAGTTTAGGAAATAATCGATTACAATTTTTGCATTTTTTCGATTATAATCGATAAATATTATCTGAATTTTGTTTGATAACGATCGATTTAAATAAGTTTAGGAAATAATCGATTACAGTTTTAGCATTTTTCGATAATAATCGATAAACATTATAAGAATTTTTTTTGATAATAATCGATTTAAATTAGTTTAAGCTGAATCTGCAATAATATTTTTAAAAAATCTACAATTGTTTCATACACATATTATTTTAATCGATATTAAGAGACTCCCTACTTTACGGCCCACCACTGTATAAGCTAGCGCACAATGACAGACATTATTTAAATTGTACGAATTAATTTATAATTTGAACTTTGCTCAAGTGATGAGTGAGTGTGGGATATGCGTGTATCCATATATAAATGTGTGTGTGGCACAACCATGTCGCTGTTGCAGCAATATATCAACGATTATTTGAACGACCAGCAGGTCGCACCTCCTCCTGCCTGAGCTCAACAGCTGTCCGACACGACCACCTGCACTTCCTGCACACACACACACACAAGCATGTGCCTCAACTGGCCTGGAGTGGTGCAACAGCAACGTGTGGCATGCATTGCACTTTTTATTGATTTTTTTTACTTGCAACAATCATCGATGCTTTTGTTTTCGCCGCCGCTCGCTGCTGACATTTCATTTTTAATTTTTTCGCTTTGCATTCGTAATTTCTGTTTTACCGTTATTGGTATTTGTATTTTTTCATGATTTCATTGTTGTTTTTGTTTGTTTTTTTTTGTTGGCAGCTTCGCAGAAGAAGCGGAAACCCTGCAACTGGCCAACGCACTTCCGTTTGCTGCTCTTCCGTCTGTCCGTCCGTCCGTTTGTCCGCGTGTGCGTGCATCCGCTGCTCGCCAACGTTGCGTTGATTGTTCGTGTTTATTGTTGTTGCATTGTCCCTCAGCAGTCCGTTGAATTATTGTTGGTCGCTTTCGTTGTGATTACAATGCTCCTGCCGCCCTGGCAAGCAGCTACTGTGCGTATGTGTATGTATGTTGTTGTTGTTGGTTGTTGACGGCATCTCAGTGCCGTTACACTTGCCGCCGATGATGAAGCAACAACTTTTTGCGGTTCAACGTTGACTTTTTATTTCGCGTTTCTGTTTGACTTCGTTAACATAAGTGTTGCTTCAGTTGCTTGTTGCCGTTGTCGCGGTTGTTGTTGTTGTCGCCTTGTTATTATTTTCATGTTGCAGTTGTTGCTTATTTTTGCGGTGTGCGCGCAAATTTCGGTGTTGCAAGGCGGCAACTACTGCCATTTTATTTTGCATTTTTAATGCGTGTAGTTGTTGTTGTTGCTCTTGTTGCTTGCATTACAGTTATTCCAGTGCATTTTTCATAAGCTTGTTGTTGTCGTTTGTCGTTGTGCGGCGCTTGTTGTTTGCACAGCATAATTTTTTACGATCGCCACCTGCGTGTTGGCGGCATCAGCAGTGTTGTTGTCGGTGTTGTTTTTGTTGCTGTTGTTATTTGTTCACAGCGAAAACCCCAAACAGCAAAAATGCCTGCCACTTCACCGCACCGCCGCGCCCCAAAGCCGTACAAGCGACACCCAACTGCACGAGCATATAAATATACATACACACACACATACATACATACATGCATACAAGCGTACACACACTCACACAAACACAGCCAAGTGTACGTGCGTTTGGCTGCGTGTGTGTCCGTCCATCTGTTGGCGCGTAGTCGTGGCAACCGCATTTGGTTGGTGATTTTTGGTTTCGCTATTGTTGTTGTTGTTGCGTTTTTGTTCGCCACTTCCAACAAACGGCGGTCGCTGTTGCCGTTGATGTTGCCACTTACATGGCCGCTGCCAGCGCTTCACACGCCGCCTTGTTGTTATTGTTGTTGTAGACATAAATGTTGCTGTGCATCTGTTGTTGTTGTAGACATAAATGTTGTTGTTCATTTGTTGTTGTTGTTGTAGCTCTGATTGTTGCTCTGCCCGCCATGGCATTTGTTGTTGTTGTTATCTCTGTGCTGCTTTTGTTGTTCGCCATTTTGTTGCATTTTTTACAATTTCGCGAAGTCATTGTAACGGTTTGTCGTACATTTCTGTTACAGTTACAATTTCTGCTGTTTGTACGTTGTTTATTTTGTTTTCTGGTTTTATTTATTGTTCACCCTTGCTTTTTCTTCCTCATCCCCCTTTCGCACATTGTTAGCATTTTGCTGATGCTACAGGTCAACAGTGTCTCATACAGACATAGAAATTTCTGGAGCGATATACTTCACTTTACTTAAACCGCTATGAAAGTAAAACCTTTAAAGCAGACTGCTTGGGACCTGAAGAAGAAGGGCTCAAGGATAGCGTTAAGCAGCTAGAGGGCCAGAACCGCGGAGAGATTTCGGATAGCACTGAATTAAGTGTGCCAATGATTTATGGTTTAGTGGGAGCTTTGCCAGCATTAAATAATCAGCTCTTAATCCCCCCATTAATCTAAACCTACAGAGCTCAATTACTAGGACTAATTTTTCTTTGTAAGTTGGTAGTACTGTTAGTGACATTTATGCTAAATTTCACGTCAAAACATTCATTAATATTTGAGATACGCGTCGTTTTGTGAGGCTCTATAAGTGAATTCGTCGATTTTTACTATGCCTGAATTTATTGAAGAAGTGCGATAATGCACCGTCTCATACTGCATTGGTTATTCGTGATAATTTCGCCACATTTTCAACTAATAACGAGCCGCAACCACCGCATTCGCTTGATTTACCTTCGTGTAGCTTTTGGCTATTCAGCAAACTCACATGACCACTCCGAGGACACCGTTTTGACTGAATTGAGGATATAAAAGCTGAATCGAAGAAGGCTCTGATGGTCATCACGACGGAGGATTTTTCCAAGTGCTATGATGACTGCAAAATTCGTTGACATAAGTACATTACAGCAGAAGAGGATTACTTTGAAAGAGATGAAATGGACAAAATTCACCTTTCAATTTGATCACAGTAGTGTGGACTTTGAGAAATTACCTAATTTCTATTTTTTTTTTCAAAGATCAAAAGTAAAATACGTTTAGGGCTTTTTGGTTAGTTCACCATATTTTCGGTTAGATTGGGAGCTTAAGGTGAACCTGAAGAAAATTCAATCCAAGTCCTTGGTAGTATGAACAAACTCTAAACAAAGGGCTTCAAACCATGCTCAAATATATATGAAATCAGTTGAGGTTACGATGAAAGCTTCGAATTCTCCAATTATGACTCTGTAACCAAAACCCAAAGATTTCCTATTTTATCTACCAAAAGTAAATGCTGGAAGAAAAATTTGTAGTTTTGGACTAAAAATATATGAGGTGCGCAAATAATTCCTCGCTGGTTTTTTTAATGAAAATGCAATTTTATTTTAAGAAAATGGTTACGAATGAATTGTTCAGAGGATTTTGGCAACTTGAGCTCAAGCGTTGTCATGCAGCAGAAACGCTTTTTCATGCCACTCCTGGTACTGAGGTTACTTTTCGCGCAGTGTTCGGCTCAATCGCATCCATTGAAGTCGACACCGTTTCCCATTGCTGATTTCATTTTGTTTCAGCAGGTCATAATAAATAACGTCGGCGTGGTCCCATCAAATAAACAACTTAACTTTCGCAGCGTGAATATTCAGCCGAGGCGAGCAAGGCTGCACAGTTGTCATATCTTAATTTTCTTTGGATTGCTGTAATGAAACCCTTTACAATTCGATGAAGAAAACGTTTTTAGTTTTGCTATAGCAGCAATTGGTCACAGGTTAAAAGGCGTCGCTTAACGTCCCTTGGTATCAAATCATAAGGAACCCAAAGTCCTTATATCTGACATTTTGGAGTTCCCGATGTGCTTCAGCAGTCGATTTCCTTGGCAGAAAGGAGAAAATCAACACGATTATCGGGCAAAAAATCGGACATATTCGCATAACCAAAAGTATACACATAAAAAAGTCATTACTGTGCAGACGCAGTTTCCTTTTCAAACACCTTTGTTAAGTTTATGGCATTTTGACCATATAGTAATAAAGAGCGGGAGCGAACTTCCATTCGACTAACCATTATCGTGTTTTGCAAACAGCACTGAATTAACGATGTCCGTCCTGGGCTAAAAAAGACTTTTGCGAAATAAATCAATTAAAATTTTATACCAAAAATGATTTAAGGAGGGTTTTATATGAGCGGGGGTAAATATTGTACGACGGACGTGGCCACTTTTAGGTGAAATCACATATCCCGAAACACAACCGACAGATTTCGAACAAATTTGCTACGTGACATTCTTACGACATTCCTATGTCATAGTTCAAAACTTTGTGAAATCGGACTAAATGCACGCCTACTTCCCATACTTTAGAAAGACATGGTAAAAGACTGATTGGTCTGTATGCAGACCTGGCTGTGTTAAGTCTTTCTCAGTTATGTCTATCAGCATAATCATGACAAAGAGTTGCATTGAAGAGCAAAGAGAGCGCTTCTACAGCAATATTTGCTAACCCAATTATCATTTTTCGGGTAATATTATCATGTCTTGCCGACTTTTGTGGATTAAGTTCTTTTCAGATTCTAAGAATTTCGAATGTCAAGTCTTACAAGACTCGAGTGGCCCGATAGCTGTGTTAGGTGAGATTGAAAGCTTAAAGTTGTCCTTTGGGCTATTAGTTTGAAATACCTTTTCCAGGTAATTTGCAAAACAATTAGCCTTTTCCTCGTCATTTCGAGTCTATTTTCCATCGAAGTCTTGTTTAGGCACGATGAAGTCGACTGGTGGCTTCATGGACTTTTGGGCTTTCCAAAGGGAATATTGATTGTTCGAATCTAGACACTACTTTTTAAGTATACAATTCAGTGTTGAATGCTTTCTCGCGTTTAAGCGCTTTTTACAATTATAATTTACGTACAGCAGACTTCATCTACTAAGACTTTTATAGGAATATCATCTTTTGAGTTTGAATTGTTGCAAATTTTTCTAATAAATTATTTTTCTAATTCTGATGGGGGCCATAGTTTTTAATTTCAACCTATTTTGGAAACTTCTTTTTTATATTGTACTTACTAGATTCAAAATATTTTGATAGACTATATCGTAAAATGCAAAACAATGTATCATGAAAAAAATCGAAATTGAGCTGTTTAGTGCTTACGATTCACTACATGTAGCATAAAGTTTTCAGCTTCCGATGTCAGATATAACCAATATATATTTATTAT